>NC_040039.1:33325453-33510564 GCF_003713205.1 Coffea eugenioides
GTACAAGAGGGAATGTCGAGGACGACATTCTTTTAAGGAGGGGAGATTGTGACGCCCCGAAAAAAAATGAGTTTGAGAACCCGGAAAATTTTCTAATTTTCTAGGGTTTATTTTTTTTAACGCCCGCCTTTTCTACATTTTCTTGATTAGAAAAATTCCCCACATAAATTTTATGAGCAAAAATAGTATTAAAATGATTTTTCTAGTATCGGTTAGTTTTTGAGAAATTAAAAGCGTATTTTGGACGTGGGACCCGCAAGTGCGGTAAATGCATTATATTTTTAACCACTTGTTGGAATTTTGTATTAAGTGATATTAGTTTACAATGTGTTAAGATATTTGTGTAAGAGAGACAAAAAGTTAGGCAAGCAATTAATGAGAGGGACATGTGTCACCATATGATTAAATCTTGTTTTGACTTACTATTCAACCTTTTACCAATTACTAAATAAAACAAAAAAATTGATCAAATATCTTTCATTTTTCCTTCAAGCTTGGCCGAACCTCCTCTTACAAGAAAAGAAAGAAAAGCTTCCAAGTTTCTTGCTCCAATCATGTCCAATCTCACAAACTAACCATTTAATCTTGAATTCCTTCCATAAAACCTCTTCAAGTAGTGATTGTGAGTTGTTGTGTGAAGTTTTTTTGGAAAGTTAAGGTGTCCTACAACTCTCCCTCTCTTGTTTACTAGGTGAGTGGTATATGAACTTTCCCCTACAGTTAATGAAGCTTGAGTTGTGCTTAGTGGAAGCTAAAGTGTTGAATTTTGTGATTTAATTCTTGTTTTTGGATGAAATGGTGAAGTTTACAATTTATTGGTGAATTTTCTGTTTTAATGTGATCATTATGTTGTGGCCTTGTATGATGATTGGAAATGTTATGTAATGAAGCTAGAAGGTGGAAAAAGTGGACAATTGCAACCAATTTTGGGTTTGGAAGAAATTCTGGAAAATTAGGGTTCTTGAAGCTACATTCTGTCCGAAATTTTAGGTCATAGATAGAGGCCGCATTGGCCTTAGCTCAAAACATGAAAGTTGTAGGGAATGACATTTTAGAGGTGCCTACAAAATTTCAGGTCATTTGGAGTAGTGTAGAATCAGATATGTCGTTTTTACTGTTGCTGTTCTGGGTGATCAGAATGTGCGAACTGTGATTGTAATCGTCTGTTTTGACTGGAATTTCTTTGGATTTTGTTGTTGGTGTCTTCTGAGGAATTGTAGCTTGATGTCTTAGCTATGATATGCCTTTGGAATCAATGCATTTGGACCTGTGTAGACTGAGTTGGACGAATTACAGCATTGTGTGATTTGGGAAACCTGCAATTACGATTCTGGTTTGGTTATTCTGCATTATTTGACCAGTTTGCTAGGATTTGGACTGAGTGACCTCTCTACATTGTTGTAGCCCTTGGTTCTTAGCTTCGAAACGGTGGGTCTTTGGACCTCCATCGATTACTCGTAGTACCTTTGGTGCCATACCGCAAAAAGGACGTTCAAAAAAACTTGTTTTTCGGTTTTTTGAAGCATTGTTGCGTTAATTTGCTATGTGAATTGGGTTTGATTGTAGGTTGGAAAATTAAAAGGAATTAAGGGAATCTGTCCGATTTAATGCGTGTGGTTACCTTAAGTTTCAAGTGAAAGGCTGGACTTTGAATGATGGAATTGGCTATATGAAAAGGATTATGAGCCGTGGAGCGTGAGTGACCTTAAACTACTGCACGTTACTTTTAAAATGTTTCTTGCATCGTTTCTTTGATTGCATATCCTGTGTGCCGGCATATAAGTTCTTGACATGTTTTGGCTCAAATGAGTACTTGGAATTCGTGTGCTAGACTCCGACGTTTCCTCCACCGTTTAATGTTCCTGTAGAGCACCAATGGGCTCAATGTTAATGTTCAATGTTAAATGATCGTTTGGAGCGTTGGACGTCTAAGTACCATGATTTCACTGGTTCACGAGAGCAATGAAAGTACATTGATTACTGAATCATGACATGATTGAAATGAACGATTGCTGAAACTGATTTGATAAACTGATTTTATTGTTACCGGCTGAGCCTTCTAGCTCACCCAAAAATTTTTAGTCCCCTCCACAGGCTGCTCAAGGCAAGGAGGTGGCTGTATGTTTTTATCATGCGATTATATCATGTCATGGATTGAAAATTTGGATTTCCTTTAGTTAATCGTTCATATTGGGCATCTTACTTGAACGTTTAGAATTGCTTGATGTATAATCCGTCGGAGTTTTGCACTTACTCCTGCTATAATAGTTGGTATCAGGCATCAGGAGGTGCGCCGAAAGCCCGTGGCACGCTCGCTTTTGATAGTGAAATCGTTTCCGCTTCACTTATGACATGTAATTATGGGAGACTGGATGTATTATTTGTGGACCATGTGATTTTACTTTGAGATTGTATCTTGTATTTGGTTTGCAGGATACTGTAGTGAACGACTGAGTCCCGGCGATAGAGCCGGGGCAGGCGGCCGCCCGACCCTCTGTTCGCCTTACGGGGAGGGCGGTCGTCACGTGGTATCAGAGCCATATGCCGACAGTTGGGACCTTAAGTCCTTCGTCTGGAAAAGCCCCGAGCCTCTCGTTCGTGAAGAGTCACGAAGCGAAACTCTCCGTAGGGGATGCCCGCGTGCGGGTGGCAAGCTGATAGGTACCCCGTGATGTGACCCTGAGAACTGTCACAGTTGGTATCAGAGGTTAGGCTTCAGATCTCTGTAGTGTATCCTAGGCTTGAAGTTTAGGATGCCGGACTGTGGGTTTGATTTGACTCTTGAGAGATTTTTGCGGGATGTCTTGACTTGATTGGTACAAGAGGGAATGTCGAGGACGACATTCTTTTAAGGAGGGGAGATTGTGACGCCCCGAAAAAAAATGAGTTTGAGAACCCGGAAAATTTTCTAATTTTCTAGGGTTTATTTTTTTTAACGCCCGCCTTTTCTACATTTTCTTGATTAGAAAAATTCCCCAGATAAAGTTTATGAGCAAAAATAGTTTTAAAATGATTTTTCTAGTATCGGTTAGTTTTTGAGAAATTAAAAGCGTATTTTGGACGTGGGACCCGCAAGTGCGGTAAATGCATTATATTTTTAACCACTTGTTGGAATTTTGTATTAAGTGATATTAGTTTACAATGTGTTAAGATATTTGTGTAAGAGAGACAAAAAGTTAGGCAAGCATTAATGAGAGGGACATGTGTCACCATATGATTAAATCTTGTTTTGACTTACTATTCAACCTTTTACCAATTACTAAATAAAACAAAAAAATTGATCAAATATCTTCCATTTTTCCTTCAAGCTTGGCCGAACCTCCTCTTACAAGAAAAGAAAGAAAAGCTTCCAAGTTTCTTGCTCCAATCATGTCCAATCTCACAAACTAACCATTTAATCTTGAATTCCTTCCATAAAACCTCTTCAAGTAGTGATTGTGAGTTGTTGTGTGAAGTTTTTTTGGAAAGTTAAGGTGTCCTACAACTCTCCCTCTCTTGTTTACTAGGTGAGTGGTATATGAACTTTCCCCTACACTTAATGAAGCTTGAGTTGTGCTTAGTGGAAGCTAAAGTGTTGAATTTTGTGATTTAATTCTTGTTTTTGGATGAAATGGTGAAGTTTACAATTTATTGGTGAATTTTCTGGTTTAATGTGATCATGATGTTGTGGCCTTGTATGATGATTGGAAATGTTATGTAATGAAGCTAGAAGGTGGAAAAAGTGGACAATTGCAACCAATTTTGGGTTTGGAAGAAATTCTGGAAAATTAGGGTTCTTGAAGCTACATTCTGTCCGAAATTTTAGGTCATAGATAGAGGCCGAATTGGCCTTAGCTCAAAACATGAAAGTTGTAGGGAATGACATTTTAGAGGTGCCTACAAAATTTCAGGTCATTTGGAGTAGTGTAGAATGAGATATGTCGTTTTTACTGTTGCTGTTCTGGGTGATCAGAATGTGCGAACTGTGATTGTAATCGTCTGTTTTGACTGGAATTTCTTTGGATTTTGTTGTTGGTGTCTTCTGATGAAATGTAGCTTGATGTCTTAGCTATCATATGCCTTTGGAATCAATGCATTTGGACCTGTGTAGACTGAGTTGGACGAATTACAGCATTGTGTGATTTGGGAACCTGCAATTACGATTCTGGTTTGGTATTCTGCATATTTGACCTAGTTGTGCTAGGATTTGGACTGAGTGACCTTCTACATTGTTGTAGCCCTGGTTCTTAGCTTCGAAACGGTGGGTCTTGGACCTCCATCCGATACTCGTAGTACCTTTGGTGCCAATACCGCAAAAGGACGTCAAAACTGTTTTCTGGTTTTGAGCAATTGTGGTTAATTGCTATATGATTGGGTTTGATTGTAGGTTGGAAAATAAAGGAATTAAGGGGAAATGCTGTCCGATTTTAATAGCGTTGGTTACCTTAAGTTTCAAGTGAAAGGCTTGGACTTGAATGATGGAATTGGCTATATTGAACAAGGATTATGAGCCGTGGAGGTGAGTGACCTTAAACTACTTGCAACGTTACTTTAAAATGTTTCTTCCATCGTTTCTTTGATTGCATATCCTGTGTGCCGGCATATAAGTTCTTGACATGTTTTGGCTCAAATGAGTACTTGGAATTCGTGTGCTAGACTCCGACGTTTCCTCCACCGTTTAATGTTCCTGTAGAGCACCAATGGGCTCAATGTTAATGTTCAATGTTAAATGATCGTTTGGAGCGTTGGACGTCTAAGTACCATGATTTCACTGGTTCACGAGAGCAATGAAAGTGCATTGATTACTGAATCATGACATTATTGAAATGAACGATTGTGAAACTGATTTGATAACTGATTTTATTGGTTACTCGCTGAGCTTCTAGCTCACCCAAAAATGTTTTATTCCCCTCCACAGGGCTCAAGGCGAAGGAGTGGCTTGTAGTGTTTATCATGGATTATATCATGTATGGATTGAATTTGGATTTCCTTTTGTGTAATCGTTCATATTGGGATTGTATTGAACGTTTAGAATTGCTTGGATGTGTAATCGTCTAGTTTTGGACTTCCTCCTGTATAATAGTTGGTATCAAGGATCAGAGTGGCGCTGCGGAAGCGTGGACGCTTCGCTTTTGATAGTTGGAAATCGTTTCCGCTTCACTTATGACATGTAATTATGGGAGACTTGGATGTATATTTGTGGACCATGTGATTTTTCTTTGAGATTGTATCTTGTATTTGTTTGAGGATTGTAGTGAACGACTGAGTCCCGGCGAGAGCCGGGCAGGCGGCCCGCCGAACCCTCTGGTTCGCCTTAGGGGGAGGTGGGG
Organism: Coffea eugenioides; assembly: GCF_003713205.1. NCBI lineage: Eukaryota > Viridiplantae > Streptophyta > Magnoliopsida > Gentianales > Rubiaceae > Coffea > Coffea eugenioides. Next base: position 33,330,763 of record NC_040039.1, read on the forward strand.
TCGTCACAGTTAGGGGTGGGGTTGGGGGCAGGGGAGAACTGAGAAGAGCAAAACAATTGCCACCGTGAGTGTGTGTGTGTTTAATACTTGCATTGGCATTTGATTCAAAGTTCCAAGGCAAAGCTTTCAAGCTTACGTTTCTGGATATACATTGGATTGTCAATTCCTACTAATTTAGCAGGCCACAGGTTAGACGAGAGTTTTTGACCTGCTGCCGGTAACTCAGCCGGTTCAAAAGGTAATTTCCACTTTAGTTATTAAAGTTAGAGTATTTATGTGGAGGTTTTTAAATAATAGGGGAGTAAGATGTCTTTTCGCAAAACCACAAGGGGGTTTCTTGTATTTTACCCTATCACATATAATAGGCACACATTCAAATAGCAAACCAAAGTCAACAAGGTATGTTTCATCCATAAAATTTAAGCACAATAACTACTAGTGTCCCAATAATCAATCAAATCAAAATTTTCCACATAGAAAACTTCAAACCATAGTTCAAAGTACCTTTAAGGGACCTTAAGATTCTCTTAACTATAAGAAAATGAGATTCTTTATGACAAATTTGAAATCTAGTACATAAACATTCAACAAACTTAATATCATGTCTACTAGCAGTTAAATAGATTAAACTATACCTCTATAAAAATGTGATATCCTATCCCATACCAGAAAAGTTAAGTATTGTGAACCAACATATAAATAGAGTTTGTGCACTTAAATTCAATTTGGGATATTCGTTTTGGCCTAATGAGAATGAAACTCAAATAGTTGAATTTGACTGTTTAGACTCGAGTCGCGCCTTTGGCTTACTGATTTGGGGCATGACATTATGGTATCAAAGTAAATCTCATGTTGTTTATAAACAAGGTGAGATTAGGCTAATGGCTATGACTACACAAGGGAGTGAAGGGACCCTAAACCTTTTTAGAATTCTCTCTTCTTTTGTTTGGTTTTCATTAGGGTTTCTATGTAACCATGGTTGCCAATAATTCTTCAACTGAGGAAGCTGTCTCTTGGAAATCATTTGTGCTTGTTGTTATTGATGGAATTAAGCCTCATATCTAGTATCTTTTCAAAAGATTTTTTTTTTGATATTTTTTCCACTCGTTTGCCCGATTAATTAACTATTCCTACTTCATACTCTACACATAAGAGTGAATGAGTAGTTACCTTCACCTTCTCAGATTTGAGTCGTATTAAGTTTCTTTTTAGCATGTGTTAATTAGAAAATTTTCAAGGGATCAACTGTCTAAAGAAGATTTGTAAAAGTTTTTTTTGATCATTGGGTTTAAAAAATTCATTTTCTTTAGGGCTACTTGACTCATGATATGTATTGATATGATTACATAATAAGGCAGATTTTCTTAGAATTTTGGTTAGAATATTTGATATGCATTTGGTTGTCCAATAAGGGTTTTCAAATAGTTTTCGTCTTTCCATGTTGATGAGGAGTCTTCTCTTTTCCCAGTTTCATTTCCTATGTTCCAATTCATGTTCGATAAGAGGTGCTTGTTTCAAATTGAACTACATTTTTTCCACTTCTTAATATGGCAAGAATGAATATTGAGATAGGTTTGTTGAAGGGGTTGTCTAAAAAGGATTTAGATTAATGGGATTGAAAACAAGAATGGCTTTTGCCAAATATTGATGTTTGAGAATTTATCAAAGTATTGTACTCTTTGTTTTCATCAAGGATATGATGAAAAGTGCTACCATATTAAAAATCCTAACTTGGAGGTTAAGAAATCTAATAAAATAGTGAAGGATGGACAATCATTGCTACAATCACATTTAGAGTATGGGTCAAAAACTCAAACTAAGGTTCCTATTTGTTCTTCGAGTAATTTAGTTGTGAAGACGATGGTGACTGGCGCAATGTTAGGGTTTCAATCTAAGGATGCTGTGTCAACTATTTCTTCTTTGATAACTTAGTCTATAGTGGTGGCAGTTACAAGTGGAAATATCGTTGATGTTGCCACTAACAAGTTGATGTTGTCCTCTTTGGTTGTGATACCCTCAGTTCCTAGATTTGGTTCTTCTCTTCTTTCAATTTTAGCATTTTCTAGTTTTAAAACTTTTGAGGCACTAAATCAAAGTTTGACATTAGGTCTATCATTTTCAGATGCTATTCTACCAAATTGTATATTGCTATTGAGTTGGGTGAGAAGACTTTTCATGTTTTTGTAGGTAAAATTATTAAAGAGGCTACTAATAGAATTATGATTTTAGGATGATATTAGAAATGAGATCTGACATCAACATACAAACATAAGTGATTGCATGAATCTATCTTCGAGAAAATCAATATTAGTGCTCAAAATGCATTTGAATCAATAAAATAATTGCATCTTCAGTTAGATGGTTTGAAACAAGATAGGTGGTGTTACGTTATTTGTAAGAATGAAAAGAAAGAAGTTTCACCAACACAACCTTCTTCTCTTGTGAAAAATAATTATTAATCGCCTATTTTGAAATCTTAAAAGAGTTGGATTTCAAAATTATTCCTCTATAATAATTTTTCTTTTATAATTTCTCGGATTTCGAAGTTTCATAGAATACATCATTTTAATTTTCTTTCTATTTGTGAGCCTATGATTTATCGATCAAATTTGGATTAGATTTGTATGAAACTTACCTTTCATCATGTTAATTGTAATACAAAAGATGAATTTGAATGTTTTCTCATTGTGGATTTTCTATCCAAGTTGTTGCTCAGTGCAATTAATATCTAACTGCTCATTTTTCCTACGCTTTTTTAAGCTTTCAATTCTATGTGTTTTTATGCATGCTTTGATTGAAATTATAGATCCCCATGCATTGTAGAATGACCTTTTGGGGTTGTCTCATTTTCAGAGGCTAATATTTTTATATGGTAATTTTTGCAAAAGAAAAGCAAGGGGGGTTGTGCTATTCTGTTTGTTTGAAACTATTGATTTTTCAGATTTTATAGAAGGTGCTTCTTTAGCTGATGTGGTGCTTCTAGATCCTAAATTCACAAGATATTATAATAGATTTGGTAGGGATAGGAAATGAAAAGGTTGGATACACTTCTATTGAATGAGGAATGGTTTGATTTGAATTTGATAATTGTTATTTCTCATTTTAATGGAGCGTGTTTTGATCGTGTTCCCTTTTTATTGTCTATTAAATTTTAAAACCTTTTCAATTTTTGAATGTTTGGATTGGTTAGCAAGGTTTTATTGATGCAGTTTAAGTTGCTTAGGAAGTTCTGTTTGTGGAGCGAACAATTAAGCATTGTAGGGTAAATTGAAAGCAATTAAACAAGTTTTGAGGGAATGGAATAGGGAGGTGTTCAAAAATACTTTTGATAATGTAAAGTTAGCTAAAGAGGGAATTCTAACTGAAGAGATGACTTTGAAATTGATAGTTCAAAGGAAGCATTGATTTCTTCATCTCATGCATAGACTAAATTGAAATTGGTAGTGAATAAGACAGCAAAATTATGGTATAAAAAATCTAGGTTCAAATAGTCGAAGGTTGGTGATGCCGATTACATTACAAGAAAATCTGTTTTTAGTAACAAGTGTTCTCATCAAAATAAAAAAAGATTTGTCATCAATCACTTTTATTGATGACTTTTTAATTGTCATAGAGTTGTCATTGAATGCTTGTCAGTAAGAGACATGGTGATGATCTTAAAAATCATCAATGAATAGGACTGTTTTATGACAATTAGTGTCATAAGTAATGTTGCAATTTTAGTGATGATGTGGCATTTTATGAATGTTGTATGAAGTAAAGTCATCAATAACATTAGTATATAATCATCACTAGTACAAATTAATTAATTAATTACTGACAACTTTGTTGCCACTAGAAACTTTTTATTTTGAGATAACAAATATTTGTCACTCGAAAATTCTGATTCTATGATAATAGGTTGTTGTTTATAAAGAAATCTGATACAATGACAACACCTTGTCACTATTGATAGAAAGTAGATTATAAGAATTTTAAGGTATTCTTGTTCTATAATTATGTGTTACATGTTTAAAGTGGACGGAAAGTTACTCATTTGAAATTATATTGATATTGTAAGGACTAAATTGGGCAATTGAAGGAATTAGGTAGATAAGAGGAAACGAATTCAAAGTTCGAGGGTCAATAGACAAATTTCTAAAAATTGCATGAAGACTGGCACCGGACATCACTAGATTCTGAATGTCACAGTTGAGACTTGAAGACGGGCACAGACATTGGACAGATCATCGTGCGGTTGTCATTGGATAGCTGTCATACGCACTTTTCGTCCACAATAAGAAATCTATTCCAAAGAGAATTCGATGGCAACATGCAATAACTATAAATAAGGGTTCTTTAGGATGTTTTTAGACTACAAAATCATTAGTTTTAGTTAGGGCAACATACTCTTCCCTTTTTTTGCATAGCTTTTCTTAGAGATCAAAGTCAAGCATGAGAGAGAAGAATCAAGGAGTGCAAGGGAGGAGTTGGGGGATTAAGAAGTTCTTTCCCCTTCAACTATTCTCCTTTGAATTACTTCTTGAATTGATGGTTTAATTTCTTCATTATATTGTATTAAACCTTTTCTAGGGTTAGGGTTCTTATGAATGATTATTGATTGATTCTTTCAATTAAAATTCTACTATTTTGCTCTAATTTATCCATCTCGCTTTTAATTGCATGTTTATGCTTGATCACCATAAACATGATTTCAGGGTTTGTCTTGAATTAAGAAAGGAGATATAACCGCACACTGGATACATAGACATATTTAGCCTAATCACGAGAGTAGATTATGATTTGTGTGATGCACTTATATCACCAAGGTTCTTAAAGGGTTTAAATGAGTGCTTAAATGTAAGGAGAGACAATTTAAAATATAATTGTATGAAGTGTTCATAGTTTGAAAGTTCAGACTCTGGATTAAAAGCTGAACCCCAAGCTTGCACACTTATTGTTTTATTAATCCTTATTAGTTAATTTAATCAATCGCTAGTTTTACGCTGAGAATACAAATTCTTTGCAATTCCCATCTTTTGTATTCAAATAATTAAAGTAGAAAACTTACTCATCCCTATAGGTTCAATATTGAAATACTCCAAGTGATTTATTACTACGATCGATCCTATACATTTGCCAAAATTTGTTGATCAAATGTTTGGTATTGTTGTTGGGGATAGAGCTTAATTTTTCTACTTTAGTTGTTTCTCTTTTATTTTCTATTTTTGTTTTTATATAGTCTCTATTATCTCTCGTTCTTCACTTTATTTTTAACCTTCTTGCATAGAAATATGGGGTATGACCTAATCACAAAAAGGTGATTTGGTGTACAACACTGAGATAGAGAAAACTGAAAAACATCACAAAAAATGAGCTCGTTTGCATAGGTAAACAGAACATCTACAATCACCTGGAATCAATATTGCACTAGAATTAACAAGGTCAGCAAGTTCGGATGAAAATAAAATAGCAAAAGAGAACTGAGGCAACAGTAACAACTAGCAAAATATGCCACCGGCAGCTCCACCTGTTAGATTTTGTCTGAGAGACATCCAATGTCTCATTATAGTAGCATCCTGACACTGTATCAGGCTAAGTGAAGAGGCAAGAAACTATCGGTTAAAGATCGTGCACTTCAACATATTGCCTGGTTTTCACTATCTATCTAATAAGGACCAACTTACTTTCATTCGGGAGTTTTATTTTATAGTGCAAACTTTTCTGTTAAATGGTCTATTAGAGAATGAATTGCAGATGATGTGCTTCCCGTATTGCCTTTGGGATCAAGTGAAGTTGTGGCTATTGAATTTACCACAGGGATCATTGACAACATGGAAAGATGTGTACAACATCTGCATCACTAAATATTACTCATTGTAGAAGACTATTGATTTGCGAAATAAAATATACGCATTCTCTCATATGGAGAAAGAGCCTATTCATAAGACTTGGAAAAGGTTCAAACTACTGCTTACTCAATGCCCTCATCACCAGTATCCTTTGGCGCTGCAAATGCAGTTCTTTTATGATGGGTTGAAGCTCACTACCCAAAATATGATGGATTTTGCAGCTGGAGGATACACTAGGGATAAAATTCTGGAAGAGTTAGTTGAAATTTATGAGTTGTCGAGCAATTCTCAATAAAAGTTATTTGGGGTAAGAGAGCAAGCGTATATGAAGTGTCCATGCAAAAAGATTTAGGATCACAAGTGGCTGAATTGAGTAGACAAATGCAAAAAATGCAATCCTTGCTTACCCATGAAATTCAACAATCAGAGCCTTATGCCAATTGTAATACATATGGGTATTTCACTACGGGTTGTTATAATAGAGAACCCTCTACTATGATAGAGGAAGTGAACTTTGCTTGAGCTTATAGAGAAGGTCAAATGACGTGGTAAAGAAATAATCCCTTCTCAAACACGTACTGTAACGACCCCACCTGCTTCTAGAGCATACTATAAGGTTTGGCAGGCTGTTTGCTTGACTTTCATTAGAACTCACTCACAAACCTCAAAAACAATAATAATAATCGCAAATAACAATAAAAATTTTCAAATTTCAATATATGCACATTAACATCAACTATCCATACAAATTCTAAATACAATAAGATATTCAAGTTTACAAAACAAAACCAAAATCCCGATATAGACCTAAGAAGTGTTCACCGAGTCATTCAACAAAGTTTAGACAAAAGTTTTGCCTTCTCCAACTCCCACTCCCACATTCTCGACCCCTATAAGGAAAACAAATACATGGGGTGAACTTTAACCTAGTGAGGTTTCAAGTAAACATGCAAACACATTGCCCAGATGACAAGGACATATAGCTCAATCTTAAAGCGAAGAAAGTAAAGAACAACAACCCAAATCATTAACATTTCAACTAAATAATGAACACTTTCAAGCATAAGGATATAGTTTGCTCATGCGATCCATCTCAAAGGTAGCATGTCTAGGACCTATTGACACTCATCAATCTTGAACATACAGTAACAATATCCTGTAGATCACTGTTTAACTCCAATCTTCATCCCCCCGATTATCCCCCTTACCTGACCCATACACCAAATATAACAATAGAGGTAATACTCGAGTATGCCAACTCCAGTGTAATAACCAATAAATACTACCCATGGTTCGTCAATTTACTCGGCCAAACCCTTGCTGGCTTGATTCGACCAACTAGCCAATGGGATTTAGGGTCCCACACACTTCGTATAGTTGGTGGGATAACATACCGATATGACTTTCAAGTCATGCACATGAACATCATTTCACTTGTAAACAGTGTCAAGTTAGGGCAGGTGCAATAAAGTATACACTCGCCCAATCACAATCAAGTCAAGTGAGTTTAGCATGTCAATAACAATCAACCAATCAACCATTTAATCAAGATAGTATTTCAAGTATTCACCAAATCTCACCAAGATCACATTTTAATCAAGCAATAAGTCCTAACATGCAGGTGGAACGCTCATCAACCTATTAAAATCTATCAACGTCATGCACAGGTTCTACCTGTTGACTACTATCGAATCTTGCAATCATATATAGTATAGTAAGAATCCATCAACTTCAAGCCACTATAAGTGAGAAACTTTAAACTTCAAAACTTTTATTTAAACAACACACAAATTTTTAGATTTTAACTTCCAACATAACTTTCAAAAATCACAAAGTTTTCTTGTTCAAATCATGGGAAAAAACCACGTATATGATAGTTCAATGCTTCAAGCATAATATGGAGCAAAAATATGTTGATTATAGGCAACAATTTTGAAGAAAATGTGACAAGGTTCTCGGGGTTCAAAACTGAAAATTACCAACAATAAAATGGTTTGGGAAAAACTCACTTTCTTCCTCTCAAACCTCTTTGCTTAAGCTTAAATTCCACATATATAAGAAGATCATGGTTTTATCAAGTGACTCGAGTAAATATATTTCAAAATCACCCTAAATTTAAAACTCAACTCTTCCTCTCTCACTCAACCAACAAGGAAGAATTTTCAACTTGTTCTCAAGTTCTATCGTCTAAACCTCCACCTTTCAACCTTATTTCTATGACAAATACACATCAAATCAGAGCTAACATGTTATGAGGTATATAACACATATTTTTGACAAAGAAATCTATCAAAATTTTAAAAACATAAACTCTAAACTAAACTATATACTTTATGCACCAAAGTTGGAAATTTGCAATATAATTTGAGAAAATATAAAATCCTCCATAAAAGTCCTTCCTTTAATTTCTATAACATCATATACCAAATAAACTCAAAACTAAGGAAGAAAGATAGGTTTCTTAGCAAATTTTACCTCCTTACCTCCAAAACCTAGAATAGAAAGTTCCTTCCTCCAAGAACTCCTCCAAGAGCTTCCTTCCAAACTTGCCTCAAGGATTGATGGAGTAATTAGGTTTTCTCTCTTGTTTTTTCACTAATTTAGACAAGAAATCAAGGTTAAAAATTGGATCTTTTTCTCCCTCTTTTTCTCCTCTCAAATCTGGCCAAGGCTAGAAGAAAAGAAGAAGAAATGGTGATGAAATAAAAACTAGGTTTATGATAAGTATAAAACTTAGTCTTGGTCAGAGTTATTTAGATGAGTGACAAATGGCAAGACCACAATTCAAGTCTATCTAATTGTCTCTAATGCACCCAAATATCTATTTCTTCTCTAGTTAACTCTTAACGCCTCTTGGCACATAATCCCTTTTGCACAAAATTTCTTCTTGTGCACCAATAGTTTGTCACACTATCATAATGCATTATGAAACTCAACATGTATCAAGTTGAATAAGGCAATAGGATAATAATCATGATTCAACCATTAAATCAACTAAGAATTTAAGGCAAGGCAGTTAAAATAACACATGAAAATAACTTTCTAGGCCTCACACTCTCTCCCCCTTAAAAGAATTTCATTTTCAAAATTCTTACTTTTATTCGCAAAAGTTCGGGATGTCACTTTAGACTGATCATAGCCTATTTCACACTAAATATCGGGTACAAATGTCCCATTTCAATGTCAACAATATATTATCAACTCCCAAAATAGTCAAAGTAACAATCTCTTCAAATGCATTTACAAGTCCAATTACCTCATTAGTAAGACTAATCAAATATTCTTTAGTAAATTATAGTAAGATTATTCACCTTAAAATGGAGAATTCGCACTAATCTTCAAGATCTCATCACTGCCTCTTCTCAATCGTGATTTCTAATCACATCACAATATAATATATTAGATCCTTTCCAAATATATTATTGAATGAAAAATTTGGTACTCCGGTATAAAAATTTGAGAATAGAATATTTCACAATTCAAGTTGGCCGATCCAAAGAATAAACTAACCATACTTGGAATTCCTACTCGACATATAATTCTAGTTTCCCTGAGTATCAAGATATAGCTTTTACGCCTAATAGACTAACATTCATGGTTCAATAATCCTATCCTAGATTACACTCAATAAGAACACTTAGTTTCTTGTACTCATTCACGTAATCGAGACCATAACATTAACTGTCATGATTTGGGTCCAAGGGCTAGCCCAAATAATTTTTGGACTGAAATTCACTGGTCCAAAATAATCAACCCAAATTACCTAATAGCCCAAGGACCAAGTTCTTATACCTTTCCTTTTTCTTTTCCCACCATCGATGAGGGACCAGTGTTGTCTAAATCACAATCTGAATCGTACGATCTTATGATCTGGATCCTCAAAATCGATCCGGATCGTAATCGGAATTGAAAAATACCTCATTTTGCATGGGATCTATAAGAAAAAAAACTGATTGTCTCTCAATACCTACAAAAAAAGAGAGGAAAAAAACTGATTGTACTATTATGTCCGATGGGTGGTCTGACCAAAGAAAGAAAACAATGAACAATTTTCTTGTGAATAGTCCAGCTGGTATTGTGTTCTTATCTTCTATAGAAACCACTGATATTTCAAAGATAGCTCAAAAGTTATTTGAATTGTTAGATGGTATTGTGGAAAAAATTGGAGAGGATAATGTTGTGCAGGTCATCACCGATAATACTTCTAATTATAAGGTAGCTAGAAAAATATTGATGGAAAAGAGAAAAAGATTGTTTTGGACCCCTTGTATTGCTCATTGCATTGATCTAATGTTGGAAGATTTTCAAAAGTTTGATTCGCTCCACAAAGTCACAATAGAAAAAGCGAAATCGGTGGTTACATATATTTATTCATGGGGTACATTTATTAATTGGATGAAAGAATTCATTGTTGATCTTGATCACTGTCTTTTGATGTTTACAAAATAATTGGATAATACTAATATCTTTTCAATAAGAAATCCTTTCAGCTCTGAAGCAATTTGATTCAAAGAACAAGAGCAATTGAAAGAAGACAAAAGAAGATGAAAGCTGTCGGACGCTCATAAAGACAATATCGGACGGATAAACAGTGCAGATCATTTTGAAGGCAGAACATCTTCACCGAACGTCCGAAAGAATTGAAATAATCTTTTAAACTCTCTGTTTGCTTTCGGACGCATGAAGAACTCCATCACCGGACGTCTGATAGAATTAAAAAGATTTTTCAAACTCTCTGTCCGCTTTTAGATGCAAGTATCGGGAGTACTGGACGTCCGACACTCCCAACGGCTTGTTGACTCTTCAGCTACTTTCTATCCATTGGAAGTATTAATGAACCACTTTCTTGGTTTCATATAAATAGTGCATTGTCAGAAACTTCAAACAACTTTTGCATATTGAGAATACAAAAGATTAAGAGTAGTTTTAGTGAGAAAATACTCTCTAAAGAACATTTGTACTCTTTGTGGTGTAAAATTCGTGTAATCTTTTCATTTATGAAAAAATACTTCAATAGTGTAGTTTTGTGAGGGTTATCCTGAGGGATTGTAAAACTTTCTAACTTGATCGAGGTAGTTTGGGGCAACGAGAGTGTGAGCCTTCCATTGTACACAAGATTGGTCATATTTCATCAACTTGAAGAAACCTATTTTGTGAATTGATTTTCGAGCTCAAGAGGAGCTTAGTAGTCAATTGGTTTGCAATTCTTCCCTTTTTATTTATAATCTTGTGAATCTTAATTGCTTATCTCTTCTACTCTCAAGTGATATTGTTCTTTTGTTGATTAATTCATTGTGTGATCATTTAGAAAAAATGGTAAATTTCATATTGAGCAAAAAGTGATCTTTAACTTGATTAATTTTTTAATCAACCTAATTCACCTCCCCTTTTAGGCTGTCTAAGGGCTTAACAATTGGTATCAGAGATTGGTCTCCTAGAAATTAAGCTCAAGCGGCTTAGGAGTAAAGATGATAACCAATAATGCCATGTTTTCTGAAGGATAATCTGTAACTAGACCTCCAATGTTTAGTGGGTCAAATTATGTGAGTTGGAAAGAAAGAATGATTATCTTCTTGCAATCGATTGATATTGAATTATGGTTTATTGTTAATGAAGGTCCATATGATGTCTCAATAAAAGATGAAAATACTCTTAGATCTAGACCAAAAATAAGAAGTGAATTGACTGTAGACGATAGAGTTCATCTCACCTTAAATGCAAAAGTTATGAATGTGTTATATAGTGTTTTAGATTCAAATGAATCTATTAGGGTCAAAGGTTGTAAGTCAGCTAAAGAAATTTGGGACAAATTGAGAGAAATTCATGAAGATAGTGAGAATGTTAAAGAACAAAAGAAATCTATCTTAGTTACTAAATATAAAGTCATTTAAAATGGAACCTCATGAATATATTGATAAAATGTATTGTAGATTTAATGTTCTTATTAAGGATTTAGAGGTTCTCAAAAAAGAATACTCCTTAGGATAGAAATATAGAAAAATCTTGAATTTTTTGTCTAAAGATTGGAAAAGTAAGGTGACTGCTATTGAAGAGGCAAAAGATTTGAATTCAATGCCTATTGAATCTTTTATGTATTTCCCGCGGATATGTGAGTGTGCAAGTTGAAGTGGACTCGTTGGTGTTGCTCAAATATTGAAGTAGGAAATTCGTCGCCCATGGAGTATTGACACAGAAGTGCGAAGCCTCATTCACCTCTCATCCTTTTTCACCGGCATTTCCCATTGCTTCAGAGAAGGCAACCAAGTGGCTGATTGCTTAGCAAATGTTGGCTGTGACGACGGCTGCGACAGAGTTTATCATCAGTTTGCGGGCCTCCCTACTCAAGCCCGAGGGGCATTTAGACTGGATAGAATCGGTCTCCCTTCCCTTAGAACAGGCTAGGGTTTGTTGTACTTTTGGGACGTAAGGTCATTGCCCTCCTCCATGTCCCCGTTTTTGGATGGAAATAAAAAAGAAAACAGTTTATCTTAAAAAAAAAAGAATCTCTTATAAACTCACTAACATCATATGAATTGAAGTTTAAGACCAAGGTACAGGAAGAAGAAGATGCAAAAGCAAAAAAGAATTTTTCTCTAAAAGTATCTCAAGATGAAGATGACTTGATTTCACTGGATGATGAAGATATGGATAACAATGATCTAGCTCTCATCACAAAAAATTTCAAGAAAATCCTCAATAAAAGGAGATTCAGAAAAGGAGGACCTATTCGAATTCCAATCAATTCAACATTGCAAGAAATAAAGGAACGTAAGAGGCAAATAAAAAGTAAGATGACAAATGCTATGAATGTAGCCAACCTGGACACTACATGAGTGAGTGCCCAATGAAGAAGAAGAAAGTAGGAAAAGCTGAAAGAAAACTAAGATACAACAACTTTCAAATCATATGGAATAAATGCAACTCTGATGGTGACAATGAAGAAGAAGAAGAGTCTGCTCAAATGGCTTTCATGGCCAATAAAACATCCCACAACAAACTAGACCAATCGGCCAGCAAGAAGGCAAAGCTTTACAGTTTTCCAACTTTATCGTACTTTCAAAATCAGGCCATAATTCACTCAATACAAGTTCAAATTAAGAATGGTTGGTGGCATTGAAAACTAGGTTTCAAAAGCTACATTTCATCAGAAGAAAATGTTTCCAAAATCAGTTCACAAATAGTTCAAATTTAAACCACAAGTTGCAGCTTCTCATGTCCATTCGAATGGGACAGGCAGAACATGCAGAACAGAACAGCCAACTTTATCAATTCACTACGGTTTACTCAGTTAGAACTAGAAAGTGATTTTTATACCGTTCGAAAGCTACAGATGTCTAGTTTTGAATGCCACTGACGGCACTCAATTTTGACTTCCGTACAGAGAGTTATGTTCAATCAAAGATGCACTGTTTGGGCATTCTGTTTACAATTTCCAGGTTCCTTTCAATTTCGAAATTCCAAGTTTTGTTCAACCAAATGAAATGATTTTCGGATACACTTTGTACACACATTATACCACATATAACAACCAATTTCACAGCCAACAAACATAAAAAATTTCGAAATAACCACTGACCAAACAAGAGCAGAATTTCGGACAGCACCTCTTTCCCACGGTTTCTCTTCTTCTAGTTTCTTCCATTAAAACTCATCACAAACACACTAACACACACATAAACATCATGGCAGCCCTCATTTAACCAAAGTGGGAGTTCATAGATGTGACAGCCCCACCTTCCTCTAAGGCGAACCAAAGGGTTTGGCGGACCGCCTGCCCAACTCTCGCCAGGATTTGATCGCTCTCATCAAGTGAAATAAGATATAACCTTGAGACTAAGCGAAAAACAATTCCCAAATTTGAAACATATACTTACATTCATATCCATCTCAAACAGAAATACAATCCCAATTAGAACAACCTTATCCAAGCACTAGCGCGAGAACAATAAAAAAATAAAATTTCAAAAAACTAGACCAAGCTAGTCTGCACAGGATTCACGCCCTCGCTCGCATCCTCTGTAAGGAAAACAAAGCTAACGAAATGAGTTAAAAACCCAGTGAGGTTCCATACACATAGCCAAAAAATTAAACAAGGACATTAATCATGTAATAACAAGTAATCCAGAAAACATTTACAATATAAAGTAATGATAATATATTCATTAAAAGGATACATGCTCACATGGTGCCCTTCGTTCATTCATTCCACCAACCATTTCCTTATTCCTCCAGCATTAAAAATAATTTCATTTGTAAGTGAAAACCCCTCTATTGTTCTTGCCATTCATTCATCCATTTCATTTTTCCCCTACTGGACACTGGCCAGTCTCCACCAGACTTCGTGGTCAAACTCGAGTATACCAAACATTAACCCAGGGTCACCAATCGCCCGACCGAGTCCGCTTCAGGCTCGAGTCGACCGGCAACGAAGGGCAAGGGCTCAGTTCAGTCAAAAGGCTTACATTCATGTACAAGTAGTATTTAAACATATAATCATTTGATCATTGTAAATTTCACATTCATTTAGGTCGAGTGCGATAAAGTACACACTCGCCTAACAAAATTCATTTTTAGAAATCATTGAAAACATTTAACATTTAATTTAACATTCACAAATAGTCACATAGTCACAACAATCTACATAGTCATTGGAAACATAACGTACAAAGAACATTCACCTATTTAAGTAAAATAACATCCAAAGTTTCTTTTCGGATAATACCCTCAATCACCAAGGAACCCTAATAATAACCAAGAGAAAATATTACAGTTAAACCATCCAAAGTTTAGATGAACCAAAGAAAATCCGAATAACTACTAGTACAAAGTATAAGTATAGTTTTGGAAGTGAAAAGAGTACATTTAAACCAAAGGCCATGAGTAAAATATTTGTAAAACTTATGCTCGCTCGTAAAACTTTGAAATCTCCATTTGAGTCGAAGAAACGAAGAAAACGTATTTCTATTAGTCATAAATTTCATTTTTTCAAGGGTACAAGTTTCGGCCAGATTCTAGCTTATATACCTCTAACAAAGAAGATTTGAATACCTTAGATCATTCAAGTTAGTTTCATCCTCAACCCTTACTCAAGTCGCGAGTACATCTACCTAACTCTCGAGTGCAAATTTGGGCAGCACACCCTTTGTATTTACCTATTTTCCAGCCATTTGTGGCTTCATTATTTTCCTCAATCAGCCCCCAAAATTACCCACAAATAATCTCATTACAATAGCCTTTCAATAGCCTAAAAGTCATTCCATTACAAAACCAAGCTAGAAAAGTGACCGGAAATAAGGTTTAAGGTAAAGAACAAAATGACAGGTTTGATGTCTCTTAGCGTATCGGTCACAACCGAAGCTACGCTTATAGAATTGGGGTATAATTTATACCGTTTCGAAGCTAAGACAAAGGGCTACAACTTTGATGAAGACAACTCAGCCCGGTTCACAGTTTATCCAGGTTGAATTTATAGATTACCGATCCAGAATTTCACTGTCAGGCTGGTTAATAGCACTGGGTTCAAATGACAATAACTCAGGTTACAAAAGTCCGATTGAGGCATTTTTGGATGTATTGGAAAGCTAAAACATAGGACTACAACTTTCATGTTTTGGCCAAAACTAATTTGATATGGATCAAGGTGAAAAAAATGAAGCCAGAATGATGAAATGTCAACTGTCCGCAAAACTCTACCTATGGCAGTCAAGGGTATTTTTATCATTTCACATGCTACAGTGATCAGATTGAGTTGAAATTTTATAGGAAGCTATAAATCATCATTTACTACAACTTTCATGTTTTAAGCTAAGCCCAATTCGGCCTCCATCATGGCCGAATGAAACTGGTCAGAACAAGGTATCTTAAGGATTAAAAGCTGGAATTCAAAGCATTCAAGGTCTAACCTATTATTCATGTATAGAACCACTACTTCCACTCCCTATCTAAGCTTATTCATATCATATTCTATCTAAACAATAAGAAATACAACTAACCAATTCAAAACCCTAACTCACAAATCCACCATAATCATCAAAATGACTTAAATAGCTATCATAGGCCAAGAATACAAGTTGCTACATAAACTTAAGCAAGATTAAAGGAAAGAAATATGATGGACAGCCAATATACCTCACTAAGATGCTTGTAAGAGATATCCACCACCTCTCCTGGTAAACTTTTAGCACACCAAGCTTCCCAAGTGCTCAAAGAAAGGATTAATCAGTTTAGATTCTTGATTTTTCGCTCAAATAAGCTAAAATCCCAAGATGAAATGAGGTTTTCTTCTCTTGTTTTTCCCCCTCAAGGTTCGGCCACCATAACTGAAAAATGAAGAAGAATGAAGTCCAAGAAAGGTTAAGAAGCTTGGTCTTAGTTTAGGTCAAAGATGGTTGATTGCTTCCACTTGTCACCACAAGGTTTCATCTTGAATTTTTTCTTCTTTTCCTTGGTTTTATTAGTCAAAAATTTCGGCCATAGTGAGCTGATAAGGGGCTGATATTATGCACTAATAACAATGAGATGAAGTTAAGAAAGTGGCAGTCAAGTGGTGTGTTCAATCGGTAGTGAACGGTACACGTCGGTTCACACCGTTTTTCCTCAACTCGCACGTACTAGGGTTTTAACTTATAATTCACTAACTTATTATTATCACTTCTAATCACACATTTAATATCATCTAAAACTCACTCTTAATCACCAAATTTAGTACACACTCCGTACTGATTACCCACACTACGAAAAGACGTGAAAACCTTAGTTTACCCTAATGATGAATGAAAAGGGAAAACTCTTAATTCTATTCTTTATTCCAACCCTTGGGGATGTAAATGAGTAGTATAGCTATTATAAGATAATAGATTTCAAATAAAAGGGAATTTAAAAAAAAATATGATGGATTTTACAATTCCATAGATTAAAATTAGGGTTTCGACTAAAATATGAGAGATTTAAGAAAACCTGTTAGTCACAAGTAAAACTAGGGTTTTGAGTACAAGTAGGGTTTCTAATCTTTAAAACAAAACAATGCCTTAAAACAAAAAATAAAATATAGAAACCGTAATAACCTAAAAGTCGGGGTATCACAATAGAGCCCACTTCAACCAATCAAATCCAAGCAACAACAACAATAAGGAAGGTACAAGCTTCAAAACCAAGAAATGAAACAAGAAAGCAAGAGTTTTGGTGAGAGATGTTTATACCTTCAAAACCCAAGAGGAAACCTATATTTTTGTTGTGAGAAACTCCTTAAATCAGCCCCTAACCAGCCGCCCCTCTCTTCCCTTCAAGCTAGAGCAAGAACCCAAGGAGTTTGATGGTTGGATGACGTTTTGCAAGCAAAATGGAAGCTAGAAGTGAAGAGTTCTCTTCTTCCCTTTCTTGTCTTGAGGGCTGGCCGAATGGAATGAGAGGGAGAAGGGTTTGGTGGTCCAATTCTTGGAGAGCAAGAATGAAGAATTGTGTTGGAGAAGCTAACTTAAAGTTTGTGCACAAAGTCAACCCTTAATAGTGACTCGATAGGGTTTCGTACTACCACTTTCTCTCACATTTGGTACACTTATCACTAATCTTCCAAGGTACCTCCTTTAATATAGTAATTACTCACCCTTAGTAGTCTAGTATTAATTCCTCAAATCTCCAATTAGTCGTATCGGCGCGACCGTCGGGAAACTATTGACGCGCGCACGGTAAAAGCTTAATTTAAACTCACTCACATCTAATCCCTCAATTTCTTAGTCTACTATTGATCATTCTTAATTCTCCAAAACTAATGCACTCTCGAATCGAATATTATCTCGAAAAACATGTACTCGTTATTTCTCGATCAACGAGCAGTAGAAAAATTAAATTTGCTCACGAAACGTTTTAAAATTAGAAAAGGGACATTTTTACATACAAATGGACTTAAAATGGGTGAAATAAATTATTTGGGGTAAACGGGTGAATAAATAATTAAATAAACCAGTAAAATAAAATAAAAATAAGAAAAAATTCGGGTCCTCACAGTCAGAGTACAGGGAATATAAGAAAACTCAGAAATAAGGTCAGGAAATTATGCAAGCAGAAACCACGGAAATCATAGGGATAAAAGGTTCTAGAACCTAAATAGTATATGACTTTGATACCATGTTAATAGAAAACATGACACAGAATCATGAGAAGAATCGTGCATCTTATTATTCTGTATAGTGATTCAACATTTATTTATACATGAAAATCTCCTAAGCAAATCTCCTATAATTATGTTTCAATTATGCTACACAAATCACACTACAATTATGCTAAATAAATCTCCCATAATTATGCTACAATTATAGTAAACAAATCTCCTATAATTATGCAACAATTATACTAAACAAATCTCCTATAATTATGCTAACACTAAGATTTATGAGACAAAGGAAAAAAAATGCTTCTAATTGTAATATATGTCAGTATGTATACCCTATAGTTTGAAGTTTATCAATTGACTTTAACTATTTATGTATAATGAATGGTGCTTTATCTTATTATTCGTATTATTATTCTAATTAAATAGATAAATCTCTAAAATAAAATATATACCTAGATAAATGTAATCATAAATGTTATGATATTGACATACATTTAATTAAAGTCTTGAAAACTTCTAATCATAGTATTAATAAATAGAACACTATTAATACATATAGACTAGCACATGTATATTTCTTTTTTTTTTTAAGAACTAGTAGATTTTATTTACTATGATGTAGTGACATCAAAACTAGTCATGTGGGTGTTTGATAAGATGATCAAATTCATTAGATTGATCTGCCTAGGAAATATCATATGGATAACTATTTGAGTGTCAATGATATACTTTCTATATGCTGTGTGTATAAGTGTTTCCACTATTTAAGATTATTATAGTATCGTAAATGTAGATTGTTATACTTTGACGCTCTTGATCGTTATGCCGTAATAGGGTAGCCGTATTATTAGAAATTGGGTATACCATGAAAGTTGGAAAGATAGTGAATAATCCACAAGAATTTATCACCTCTAATAGTAGAAGAGTTATCTCATTAATGGCCACTTGTTAAAATATAACTAAAAAAATCTTAGTTAAGTAGAAATATTAGATAGTTATATCTGAGTATAAATTCATTCATAGTTATATTTTGGTAACAAGAAAATCATTAATCGTTTTAGGGTTGGCACATACTCCACGCTTTAGATTAATGTGAGATAAGTATAATGAAGGATAATAATGATATAGTGCATGTACATGAAAAGGTATAGTCATCTACTTGACTCTTCTTTAAATTTAGTTAGTCATGATAATTTATTAGAATTCAATATTGATCTATAAGCATCAGTCAGTTGATTATATTTAATCAAAGAAAAATTGAAGTGGTTCAATTTATGTAATTGTTAGTATTTAAATTCTAATAGAGAACCTAATGAATCATACACATTAAGAGTTTTTATGCAAGATTAAAAGATATTCAAGGATTTGAATAATAAATTTATAAAACTTATAGTTTAATTTTTGAGACAAATGAAACTTGAGGGATTTATTGTGCCAATAAGGATAAGTCTTCTAAAACAAGAGTTGTATTAGAAGATAAAAACTGAATTCTATTGGAAACTAGTTATATGTTTCCTATTAGAATTACTAGGTAAGACACTTGCATTGGTTAGTCATAAATATGAGGAGACTTTTAAATCTGAATGCATTTGATTTTTGTTAACTAAAACAAAAAGAATCTAGTATGTTTCTTCTTTGTAAGTATGAGTGTACTCTTTGACATGGGTATTGTTTCAATGGTCTCAAAAGAATATAAGATAGTAGTAAGTTGCACCATGTCATTGATATGTAAAGGGAATATCATTTTTTTCAAGTTGAATTTAAGAATTACGGGCAATTGTATTTGAAGTTTTAATTTAAAATTTGAAGATTTTGTTATAGTGTAATAGATTTTGTATTAAGTTCTTTTTCTTTGTTGAGAGAGTGTAGGTGAGTTTTATATTTTGGGCTGTGCAAAAACATGGAAAGCAATTTAATAGTTGGGTTATAAATTGATCTTATAATTTGTTTCCTCAATACATTGATATTAAATTAGACAAGATCATGTAAGTTAAGTTAGAAATATTAACAATTGAAAGTCAACAATAGCCATAGTTATAAGTTAAAGCACTACTTTATTGGAAAGCAAAAAAAAAAAAAGCAAAAGAGAAATATTAGAGAAAGTAAAAAGTTATATCCAGTTTTTATGTTGTACACATCAAAAACCAAGTTCTATTGTAATTACAAACAAGAATCATTGAGGGGAAGAATCATAATGACATATGCATCCTTCAGTGACTCTCAATAAGAAAGTATGGCCAGTCAATGCAATAGCAGATTGGGTTATTTTTCTTCATGCAATACATCAGTTTTATACTTGACAATTGGGTTATTTTATAATTTGCTTCCTGAATACATTGATATTAAATTAGACAAGATCATGTAAGTTAAGTTAGAAATATTAACAATTGAAAGTCAACAATAGCCATAGCTATAGGTTAAAGCACTACTTTATTGGAAAGCAAAAAAAAAAAAGCAAAAGAGAAATATTAGAGAAAGTAAAAAGTTATATCCAGTTTTAATGTTGTACACACCAAAAACCAAGTTCTATTGTAATTACAAACAAGAGACATTGAGGGGGAGAATCATAATGACATATGCTTCCTTTAGTGACTCTCAATGAGAAAGTATGGTCAGTCAGTGCAATAGCAGATTGGGTTATTTTTCTTCATGCAATACATCAGTTTTATATGTGACAATTGGGTAGGTTGGATTGGTTTTGGATGGGTTGATATTGGGTTCTCACTTAAATGAGTTATACCCAACTCCTCCAACTTTAGATTGGATTAATTTTGGGTTGGGTCATATTAGGTCATCTCATAGTCAAGATCCAAATATGACCCAATATATTAATTAATATATTTTGATACATTAACTCTCTCAAATACATTTTCATATACAAAAAAAAAAAATTTCACAGATATAAACACATTTGCTCATAGATAGACCTATTTTCACATACTAAAACACTTTCACAGATATAAACACACACCCACTTCTTAAACTCTTTAGAAATACATTATTTTTACGCATACAAACACACTAAAATACACACTAATATACTTTCACAAATACACACACATACTAACTATTTAAACTTCTTGGATGAACTCATTATTTTTTATACAAGTAAGGTTTTTCAAACTAGATATAGCTTTGGTCCAAACTAAGAGACCAAAGAAACAATTTTTGGTCCAAGTTGGATGTGGCATGGCAAATGACATACCAATATACGAATTTCTAAATCTTGTTACTTGATTTAGCATTAGCTATACCAGACATATTTCTAGTCTCATAAAAGATCCAATCATGCCTTAAAGAAAGTTAAAAATTGAAATTTTGACCCAAAAAATAAACACAAAAAAAAACTTATAAATTAAAAATACAAAGTGCACTGCACGCAAAAGCTTCCCCTCATTGCTGTGGTTACTATTTTCTCCTTGTTGCTGTGGTTATAAACATGCCACACTAGTATTGCATAATCTTTAGAAACATGATAGATTGATTCAAAATAGCAATTCAGTTTTGTCCATTAGCTTAAACTGATATATACATTCACAGAAAGCATAAGATAGGTAGTGTGAGGACTCGCAAAATTTTTCTTGTTTTCTAAAAATTCCCTTTTATTTTGGATAAATTAATTTATAATAGATTTACTACTCATTTACCTTCTCCATAGTTGCAATAAATCATAGAATTAAGAGTTCCCCCCTTTACTTTCATCGTTCGGGTAAATTAGGGTTTTCGCGTATTTTGGTAGTGTAATTAATTGGTGAGGAGTGTGTACTCAATTTGGTGATTAAGAGTGAGTTTTAGATAAGAGAAAGTGTGTGATTAGAAGTAATAATAATAAGTTAGTGAATTATACATTAAAACACTAGTACATGTAATTTAAGAAAAATCGGGTTGAACCGACATGTACCGTTCGTTACCGATTGAACACACCACTTGACCACCACTTTATTAACTTAATATCATTGTTATTAGTGCATAAATATCAGCCTCTAATCAGCTCAAGAGGGCCGAAATTATTGACTACAAAAACCAAGGGAAAAGGAAAAAATTTGAGAAATGATCTTGTGGTGACACTTGGAAGTCATCCAACTACCTTTGACCCAACTCAAGTCTTAACTTCTTATCTTTCTTGGACTTCATTCTTCCTTCATTATCCTCCTATGGTGGCCGAACTTAAGGAAGAAAAAAAGAGAGAAGAAAACTTCGTTTCCATCTTGAGTTTTAGCTTAGTTTGAGTGAAAATCTAAAATCCAAACCGATTAAACACTTACTTAGGAACCTAGGAAGCTTTGTGTGCTAAAGTTTGGAAAGGGAAGGTGGTGGATTTCTCTTGCAAGCATCTTGGTGAGGTATTATGGCTGTCCTTCCTATTTCTCTCCTTTAATCTTGTTTAAGTTTGGCTAGCAACTCATACTCTTGGCTAATGATAGTTATTTAAGTAGTTTTGATGGATGGTGGATTTTTGAGTTAGGGTTTGAGTTGTTCAGTTGTGTTCTTGTTGATTATATTGCATATGATGTTACTAAGCTTGGATAGGGAGTTGGAGTAGTGGTTCAAAACATGAATGAGAATTTTAAACCTTGAAGTCATCAAATTTCCAGCTATAAGATAGAAACTGCCCTGCTTCTGACCTGTTTAATTCGTCCATGTTAGAGGGCAAATCAGGCTTAGGTCAAAACATGAAAGTTGTAGAAAATAGTGTTATATAGCTACCTGTAAAATTTCAACTCAATTAGAGTACTGTAGATTATGAAATGACTCAAATACCCCTGACTGCCAAATGTTCTTTTCCGTGGGCAGTTTTGAGATTTCACATGTTTGGCTTCGTTTTTCACTTTGATCCGTATCAAATCAGCATTTGGCCAAAGCACGAAAATTTTAGTCCTATGTTCAACTTTCCAACGCATCTGAAAATGCCTCAATCGGAATTTTTTAGTTTGAGTTATTGCCATTTAAATCCAGTGCTTATAACCAGACCGACAATGAAATTCTGGTTCTGTAATCTATAAATTTGACCTAGATCAATTGTGAACTAGGTTGAGTTGTCTTCATGAAAGTTGTAACCCTTTGTCTTAGCTTCAAAACTGTATAAAGTGTACCCTAATCCGATAAGCGTACCTTCGGTTGTGACTGAAACGCTAAGAGACGTCAAACCTGTTATTTTGTTATTTGTCTTAAACATTATTTCCGATCAATTTGCTGGCATTGTTTTGTAATTGAATGACATTGAGCCTATTGAAAGGCTATTGTGGTAAGATTATTTGTGTGAGGTTTTGGGGCTGAATTGAGAAAAATAATGAAACCATAAATGGCTGGAAAATAGCGAAATACAAAGGGCATCTGCCCAAATTTCTATTACTTGCTCTTATGAATATTAGTAAGATGTAAGGTTTGATTTTAGGGTTAGTTGGATCATAAATTACATTTGCTCACTTCAATTTGGGATTGGTTATTCTTAGGGTTTGTCGGTGATCAAGGGCATAATCCGGAAGAAAACTTTTGACGTTATTTTGGCTTAGACGGGTGAGTGTTCCATTGTGTGTTTGTACAATAAGTGACTATGTGACTATTTGTGAATGTTTGATTGAATGTTAAATACTTTCTAAGGATTGCTAAATGGATTTTCGATGGGTGAGTGTGTACTTTATCGTACTCGACCCAAGCCAAAGTTGATTTTCAATGATTGAATGCTACCTGTGCATGAATGTAAGCCTTTTGGCTGAATTAGGCCCTTGCCCTTCGTTGCCAGTCAACTCGAGCCAAAAGCGGACTTGGTCGGGCGGCTGGTGACCCTGGGACAGTGTTTTAGTATCCTCGAGTATGACCATGAAGGTTGGTGGAGAACTGGCCAGTGAATTGGCTAGTGGCGGGAAATGAAATCAATGAATGAATGTCAAGAACATTGAAGGAGTTTTCACTTGCAAATATTTTCTAATGTCGGAGGGATAAGGAAAATGATTGGTGAATGAATGAATGAATGACTTGAATGAATGGCTCCAAGTGAGCATGTATCCTTTCAATAGTTGAGTGTTTATTTATTGAATGACTGGATATTACTGTGCAAAATATGCAAATTGCTAAATGTAACATTTTCTTGATTTCTATACCTGATTTCTTGTTTGGGAACCTCACTGGGCTTTTAGTTCATTCTTTTAGTTTTGTTTTCCTTACAGGGGATACGAGCGAAGGCATGAGACTGGTACAAGCTAGCATAGTCTAGTTTTTGAACGTTTGCGATTGTACTCGCGCTAGTCGCTCGATTAGGGTTGAATGTATTGAGAACTTAAATCTTTTGATATATTTGGGATTGTATGGATGTTTGAGATAGAAATGAATGTATTTGTACGTTCCAAACTTGGGAACTGTTATTTCCTTCATTATTGAGGTTGCACCCTATTTTCTTGACGTGAGTGAGTGAATCCTGGCGAGAGTTGGGCAGGCGATCCGCTAAATCTTAAGGTACGCCCTAGGGAGAGGTGGGGTCGTCACAGGTAGAATTCTATCTAGTTACTATATCTTATCACAATTTTTTATTTGTCTCCAATAAGAGTTATTTCACCAATTCGGCAAACTTTATGATCATACTTTCAGATCCTTTCATATACTTTACACTTTCCCTAATTTTATAAATTGCTTCATCAATCAAGTGCAATCTGTGAGGAACCAAAAATTTCTTTAGAATTTTCTCCCATTTTTGAAACATTAATTGATATTTTCTTCTATATTTCTTTATTTGACAATTTAACTATTTACTAGCCCTAAATTTCATGGTTATTTCATTAATTGAGTTGAAAGTTTTTCTTTTACTTTTACAGTTAGAGTAAGTTAGGGTTTTGGTGCATTTTGGTAGTGTGATCGATTGGTGAGGTGTGTGTATTAAATTTGGTGGATAAGAGTGGGTATTAAGTAAGAGAAAGTATGTGGTTAAAAAGTGCTAAGAGTAAGTTAGTGAATTATAAGTTAAAACAAAAGTATAAGAGAGTTAAGAAAATAGACTTGAATCGACTCGTGCCATTTGTACCGGTCGTAGGCACCACTTGACCAATATTTTCTTATCTTAATCTTCTTATCTTTCTTTTATTTATCTTTTCCTAATAATTATCCTAGTGTGGCCGAAATTTTTGACCAAAGAAAAGGGATAGCCATTTTTCCTCTTATTGCCAATTGTCAACAAGCCCATAAAGTTTGACTAAGACTTGATCAAAACTAAACTATCATTCCATCACCATTTTTCCTTCATTTCTTTCTTGTCTTGGCCGAATTTTTTAAGGAGAAAAAGAGAGATATTTTGGTCAATAAATGGACATTACTTCTTGCTTTCACAAGTGTCAATCAACTACTTAACTTTGGACCAAGACTTTGACTAAGATTTCCTCTAGTCATTATCCTCCAAATTTCAGCCATCATCCTTCACTTTTCCCTTCCCTCTTGGCCGACTCTTAGGGAGAAAAAAAAGAGACAAGAAAGTTCCAATTGGTCTCTCTCCTTGGCCGGCCATTGAAGCTTCAGAATAAGGGAAAAAAACTCCTCCAAACAACACAACTTGCTCCAAGAATCTCTCCAAACCCTTCAAACCTTTGGAAGTTGATCAAGCTAGAAGAAAACTCTAGTCTTATGGTGATTTCTTGGTGAATTGGTGGTGCAAAGCTTGGGCTCCAACTAGGGTTGAAGAAGTTTTGGAGAGGTAACAAGGTTCACTTCTTTAGTAGTAGCTTTGAGTTGTTATGAAGGGATATTTGAAACCCTAAACAAAGTTAGGTGTAATGATCGAATACAACCTAAGAGGGAGGATGAATTAGATAAATTAAAAAATAATCAGGTTATGAGACACTTATTGACTCAATATGAAATTTACTCTCTTTTCTAGATGATCACTCAATGAAATAGATAATAAGAAAGCAAGATTGCTTTTGAGTAGAAGAGATGAGCAATTTATATTTGTAAGATAGTAAGTAAAAGGGAAAGAATAGCAAACCAAATTTCAAACTCCTCTTGAACTTGAATATTACTTTATAGAGTAAGTTTCTTCAAGTTGATCAAATACAACCAATCTTCGTGTACAAAAGAAGGATCACTTCCTCCTTGCCCCAAGCCACACTTGGTCAAATTAGGAAGTTTTACAATCACTCGGATAACCCTCACAAAACTACACTATTGAAGTATTTTTCTCACACAAGAAAAGCTTATACGAAATTTACACAACTAAGAGTACAAATCTTCCTTATAGAGTATTTTCTCATTAAAATCACTCTTGATCTTTGTAGTCTCAATGTGCAAAAGTTGTTTGAAGTTTTTGGCAATGCTCTATTTATATAAGACCAAGAAAGTGTTTCATTAATGCTTCCAACGGATAGAAAGTAGCTGAAAAGTCAACTAGCCGTTGAGAGTATCGGACGTCCGGTACTACCGTTGCTTGCTTCCGATAGCAGATAAAGAGTTTGAAGGATTCTATCGGACGTTCGGTACTTCAGATACTTGTGCCCGATAGCAGACAGAAAGTTTGAAGGATTAACTCGATTCTATCGGACGTCCGGTACTTTCGATACTTGCGTCCGATAGCAGACAGAGAGTTTCTATCGGATGTCCGATGTTATCGTTGTGAGCGTCCAACAGCTTTTGTCTTCCTTTTTCTTCTTTGAAATGCTCTTGTTCTTTGAATCAAATTGCTTCAAAACTTAAAGGATTTCTTAGAAAAGATATTAATACTATCCATTTGTTTTGTAAATATCAAAAGACAGGGATCAAGATCAACATTCTCCCCCTTTTTAATGATGACAAAACAATGAATGGAATGAAGGAAAATGTGCAGAAGCTCCCCCTTACTTATAGCATCTCAGAACAAAATAACTCTCCAATAACTCCCCCTTATAATAACTCCCCATTACATACAGCATCCAATCCATTCTCCATTCTCCCCCTTTGTGTCATCATAACAATGGAAAGACATACAGCATCCATTAGTCAAAAAATCATTAACAAAAATCATTAAGAACACCAAAATCCAGCAAGTATCATTAACCAAGATCCAACATCATTAGATCAACATTATTCTTTTCTCCCCCTTTTTTTCATCATAAAAATCCAGTAATATCAACTAAAATCTGCTAATCATTCAAAAAACATCAAAGGAAACTTAGTTCAGAGCATCATAAACATCAAAAGAAAATTACAAAAGAACATTGAAAATGCATCCTAATATGAAGTGCAAATTACCCTAGAGTGCCTAAAGTGTAATTCCAAAATTTTAAAAAGTCATAACATTTAAATTCCGAACCATTGTCACTTCTAATTTTAACAATATTCAAACCAAGCAGATTTTAAACTTTTGCAAATAGGGAAACGAAATTTTTTGAAAGCATCATTTTTGTGAGCAAGAAAAACCACCCAAGTGTATCTAGAATAATCATCAATAATGACTAAACAATATATTTTACCACCCAAGTTAGAAATTTGTGTAGGACCAAAAAAATCAAAATGTAAAATCTCCAATGGTCTTGAGGTAGAAACATGTCATCTCCAAATGTCACTATGCCACTAGACTTTAGCTTGAGTTTGATGAATTGTGATGGATCATCGGTCATGTGTCTTGAACATTCACTATCTATGAACCACTTTGATTTCTTAATAATATTCACCAGGTTCACCTACTCAAGAGTTCAAGAACTAATATTTGGTACCCATTAATTTTTGGATCCTTGAGAGTTAGCATCATGTCTAACTATCCACATGCATTTCATGCCTCTTTTCATGTTCTTCCTCACATAGCAATTGTTTTTCATGTGACCTTTTTGACAACAAAAATTACACATAACCAACGAGTTATTTGCATAAACAGATTTAATAAATCTTACTTGTCTTCTCTTATAAACAGCAAAATCATTTGCACCAGAATTTATCTTCTTCTCATAAGTGCCAAAATGAGGTTTTGTTCCATTTCCTTGAAAGCAGTTTTATTTTTTATGTTGAATCAACTCGTTTAAATTATCCACTCTTCTTTTCAAATTACCTTGTTCCTTTTTGAACATTTCACAAAGTCTTATTTTTCTATTAAACTCATTTTGTAGATCAATCTCACCCTTTTTCAAGTAATTATTTTCAATTTTCAACTTTATTTTCTTGAAAAGGACGTGCATTGTCTTGAAGAAGAAAACTAATTTTGTGTTTTAATTCCTTGTTTCTAGCATAAGATTCTTTCAGACTATCATGTAATTTTTCATTGAAGGATTCAAGATCATCATTAGTTTCATCACCACTTTCAAATTGAGGGTTAGAAGTTGTTACCTCATTATCTCCAATGGTCATAAAGGCCAATTGAGCAGATTCTTCTTCTTCTTCAATTTCACCATTGGAGTTGCACTCATTCCATGTGAATTGAAAGCTGTTGAATCTTGATTTTCTTTCAGCTTTTTCTTCTTTTTTCTTCTTCATTGGACACTCACTCATGTAGTGTCCAAATTGGTCGCATTCATAGCATTTGTCACCTTACTTTTTGTTGGCCCCTTGCTTTCCTTTTATAGATACCAAATTTTTAATTTAGTTTTATTTACTATTATTTTTATTTTTCATTGGTTAAAAGTTAATTATTATTCATTTCTAGTCTCTCAGTTTTTATTTTAGACATTTTTAGTATTAAATTTCAGAGAAAGAAAATTTCCAAAAAACAAAAGTTGTTATAATCATTTGTTTGTTTACTTAAATTAAATAATGTGTGAATAGGTGGAAACTTGCATGTGGGACAAGTGTCCCTTTGTATCTTTGACAACACAACACCTAGAAGGTGAGATGTTGGGACACTTGGTTGGTTTAGGAAATTTTGAGGGGACAAAAATAAAAAAGAAAATAAAAGATTGAGGGTTTTGGGTGGCTAGGTAAAAAGAAAATAAAAGATTGAGGGCTTTGGGTGTGTGACGCCCCGAAAAGAATGAGTCTGAGAACCCGGAAATTTTCTAAATTTCTAGGGTTTATTTTATTTAATCGCCCGCCTTTTCTACATTTTCTTTATTAGAAAAATTCCCCAGATAAAGTTTATGAGCAAAGATAGTTTTAAAATGATTTTTCTAGTATCGGTTAGTTTTTGCGAAATTAAGAGCGTATTTTGGACGTGGGACCCGCTAGTGCGGTAAATGCATTATATTTTTGACAACTTGTTGAAATTTTGTATTAAGTGATATTATTTTACAAGTGTTAAGATATTTGTATTGGAGAGACAAAAAGATAAGTTTTGAACCAAAAGGTGACAAGTGTCACCATAAGATTAAGTCTTGGACTTTGACTACACTATTCACTACTTTACCAAATAAATCAAAAAATTGCCAAAAATCATCCTTATTTCTAAAGCTTCATAGCCGGCTCTCTCTCAAAGGAAAAGAAAGAAAAGCTCTCAATTTCTTCCTTCTATTTCTTGCTCAATCTTCAAATCCAACCAATAAAACTCCAAATCATTCCATAAAATCTCTTTGCTAAGTGGTCTTGAGGTGTTTTGTGGAGTTGTTTAGAAAGCTAAGGTGATTTGTTGCTCTATCTCTTGTATGGCTAAGGTGAGTTGTGAAGGACCCCTCTCCTTCCTCTAATGATGTTCAATTCATGATTGGTGGTGGTATAAGATGCACTTTTATGGATTATATCTTGATTTTGGTTAAATTGGTGAAGTTTTATAATTATTGGGGATTTTTCTGTTTTAATATAAGCATGGTTGTGTGGCTATCTATGATGATTAGAAATGGTATATAATGATTCTAGAAGGTGGAAAAGTGGACAATTGCAATCAATTTCTGTTTTGGAAGAAATTTCAGAAAATTAGGTTTTGTGAAGGAACATTCTGCCCGAATTTTTAGCTCCCAGTTATAGGCCGAATTGGCCTTGGATTAAAAGATGAAAGTTGTAGGGAATGACATTTTAGAGGTGCCTACAAAATTTTAGGTCAATCGGAGTAGTGTAGAGTGAGAAAAGTCGAAATTACTATTGTTGTTCTGGTTTTACCCGAATGTAAGAATTGTGCCTGTAATTGGTTGTTTTGGCTGGAATTGCTTCCGAATTGGTTGTTGAGGCCTTCTGATGAAATTTGGCCCTGTTTCTTAGGTTTCAGCTGGTTTTGGAATTTCTGGATTTGGACTTGGATAGCCTGTTTTATGAAGTTTCCGCTAGAATGCGTTCTGTGAATCTGTTTTTGTGATTCTGGTATGGTATCTTGCATTTTTGACCTGGTTACACTCGAAACTGGGTTGAGTGACCTTCTGCAATATTGTAGCCCTGTCTCTTAGCTTAGAAACGGTAGGTCTCATACCTTTATCCGACAATCGTAGCGCCTTTGGTACCATTACCGCAAAATGACGTCAAAACCTATTTTTCTGGTTTTGAGCTTAACTTTCATTTCCGAACTTTTCCCTAGTTTGACTTGTACTAGTACTACTTGGAGCTTGCTGAATGGCTATTGGATGAACTTGTTGTTGTGTGTGTACCTTTGGGTTGGAATGAGGAAATAATGAAGCCATGATGGCTGGAAAAGTTAGCAAATTCAGGGGAAGTGCTGTCCGAACTTTGAAGGGATTTGTTTGCATTTGAGTTTGTGATCTAAGACTTGGATTTGAGCAAGGCAATGTTATATGATGGATGATTTCTGAGCCATTGAGGTGAGTGACCTCAAACTATTTCTAAAGTTATTTATGAACCGTTTCCTGCATTATTTCCTTTTGAACTGTTTCCAAAGTTACTTTTGAACTGTTTTCTTGCATTATTTACTTTTGAACGGTTTTCTTGCATATCATGCGTGCTTGCATGTGAGTGTTCCTGGGTTGCTATATTCCTTGACTTATTGGCTTGTTATGATTGATTGATAATGTGTTAAGTGCATTCAATGATTGTTAGAACGAGTTTTCTAGGCGAGTGTGTACTTTATGGCACTCGACCTAAATAAATGTGAAAGTTTCAATGATTAAATGCTAGTTGCGCATGAATGTAAGCCGTTTGGCTGAATTGGGCCCTGCCCTTCGTTACCGATCGACTCGAGCCAGAAGCGGACTCGGTCGGGCGATATGGTGACCCTGGATGAATTTGGTATACTCGAGTATTACCTTGTAGTCCGGCTACGTCCGGATGGGTGGAGTCCGGCCAATGGTCGGATGGGTGGAGTCCGGCCAACGTCCGGAAAAGGGATGAACGAACAAAAGGATGAACGAGGGATTCTTCTTACAAAAAAATGTTAAGGGATCACACGAACAAACAAATAGCTCCATGTGGGCCGTATCCTTTTAATGAATGTTGCTATCGCTTTCCATTGTAAATGTTTCTTGAATTATTAATACTCCATCATTGATTTATGACATCATTAATCGATGACATTATTGAAATGAACTATTGTGAAACCGATTTGATTACTGATTTTACTGGTTACTCGCTGAGCTTCTAGCTCACCCCAAAAACATTTTATTCCCCTCCACAGGGCTCGTGGCGAAGGAAGGCTTGTTGTGATTTTATTGTTGTGGAACTCCTCTTGTATAATAATAATGGGGATCATGGATCAGAGTGGCGCAGTGGAAGCGTGGACGCTTCGCTTTTGACATGTAATTTTTGGAGACTTTGATGTATATTGGAGATTTATATTGTAATATTTGAGGTTTATTCTCGTAATTTATTTGAGGATTGTAGTAAACGACTGAGTTCCGGCGAGAGCTGGGCAGGCGGCCCGCCGAACCCTCTGGTTCGCCTTAGGGGGAGGTGGGGCTGTCACAGGGTGGCTAGGTTTTTGAGAGGCAAGGAGGACCGAACAAGGAAAAGGCAATGAGAAGCTAAGGAAGAAACAGAGAGGGAGTCTTTGGCAAGAGCCGAGGGAAAAATCTGAAAATTGGGGGGAGTTTTTCGGGTAGAGAAAAACGAGTGAGAGAGAGTAAAAACAAGAGAAGAGAAAGAAAGTGGCGGCGGAGATCTTTTGGGGGGAAAAGAAAAAACAGAGAGAGAGGCTCTCGGTTGAGGGGAAGAGGAGAGCAAGAAAAGTGGAAAACTGAAAATTGGGAGAGAGCTGGAGATGATAGAAACAAAGGGGGAAAATCTGGAAAAATTGGGGAAAGATTTCAGGTGAATCAAAGCAAGAGACAGAGAGAACCAAGAGAGAGCTCTCGGATAAGGAAGACAAGAAAAAAGAAGACCGAGAGAGGTAGAGAGGTATGGAATGGTGGCCGAGGGTTGACGGAGGAAAAAGAAACCGAGAGAGTTGACGGCTGAAACCAGAAAAGGTTGGAAGCAGGAGGAAGAAAACTAAACCAAAGGAGAGAGCTTCTAAAGGGGGTTCGGCCGAGGAAGAGTGACGGCGGGAGAGCAAAAGAACGCCCAGGAGCGAAAAAGCCGCCGGAATTGCTGCACTTGTGAGAACCCGCCACCACCTCATCGGAGTCCGCCATCATCGCCGTCAATCATCACCTCCAGAGCTTTGTAAGCTATCTTCTCCCATCAAATTCCAGTTTTTTTTAAGCATGGACACTTGAAGCTCTGTTGTTCTTTTTTTTTTATCGCAATTTCTTGGTGGATTTGCCTACGTTTTCTAAAAGAGTACCGCTTTATTTGTTGATTGGGTTGAAATTTCTGGTTTTACAGTCAGTTTTGGGGCCAACTGACACCTCATTTGAGTAGAGAATTGCTGAAATTTCCATGCCCATTTAGTGTTTGATAAAATGCCTAAACAAAGTATTGAATCAAAAAGAAGAGATTTCGTGCATATTTCTGTATACGTGTGAGAGGGATTCTGGCTAGCCTGTGTTTTGTTAGTTGGAGAGAGGAAAAGAAACAAGGAATTTTGGAGTGGGTTCTTGCTGTTTTTTGTATTAGCTGATGGTTTAGTATGTATTTGATGTGCAAAATTGCTGATATAGTTTAAGAATCTGAATATAGATCGATAGCGAATCAGTCACTGGTTCTTATGCACTGCTCTCCCTTGTATGTTTCCATTGTCCCATGTATTCTCCTTGTTTGATGCATCTGGGTCATGCCTAGAGTCCGTACAGCAAAAAATTTGCTGGTTTGCATTTCCATTGGCTAATGTGTTTCCCCATTGCTCCTTTGATTACTTGCATGTCCACGTCGCGGTCCTTCTTCTTTTCCTTGCTTGCATTCTACTTGCGACGTCCTAAGTCTCTTAAGTCTGTTAAGGGCTTTATTCTCCTTTGCTGCATGAAACCGTGAGTTCCATGTTAGTTGGAACTGTTTTTTTATTTTGCTGCATCACGGTTTGCAGCTCATGAAATCCGCAGCTTATAAAGCTGTTCCAGAGAAATTCAAAAGCTCCACACTCATTTGCATTTGTTAGCATTGAAGCTTGTCATTTGGTTTGTAATTGCTTCATCATATTAGTTTCCATTTCTCCAAGTGTACGAAGAAAATGTTGCTGTTTTGTTATTATTTTGCTCACCTGCTGTTTCTTTATGCTGGTTACATAAGCTGCTAAGAGGTTTGCATTCCTGTGATTGCATTCTGTTGCTTGTTTGGGATGTTAAAATTCTGTGTTTTGTTACTTGGAATAAGGCTTTGATGTTTGGTTGAGATTAGTTGTTTTGGGATGGAAAGGAGATTGCATTCAAGTGATCCGAAATGAAGTTGTAGAAAGAAATTGCATGCGAAATGCTATCAAGGAAAGATTCTTCTACGTAGTTTGCATGCAAATCAAAAAGAAAAGTTGCCTTTAACCCCTTAATTTCTATTTAATGTTACTATGGCCCTAAACACTTTTATCTTCTTTCAATTGGGTCCCTAATTTAATTGCAAATGAATCCCTAAACGTTATTTTCCTTAAATTTCTGACCCCAAATCTTTGTGATATTTGTAATTGGACCCCCAAAACTTTGTTAATTCTTGCAATTAAGTCCTCACTTGTTTTAATTTCTTGAATGTAGATTGTTTACATAACTTAATTGATTCAATTTCATGTTCATTTTTCATCTTGTATGATTATTTGTTAATTAAAGTGATGCCTTGACCCCTTTCTTTATTTTTGGAGGGTAAATAAGTAATTTTATTTCATTAGGGCCCCAACTCAAGGGAGGTACACCCTATCCCTTATTTCTTACTTTATTTGATCCTATGTGACCTATGTGACTTTACGTGTTTAAATTGCATGCCTCTTGAAAGTGTTTTATATTTATTATTTCATTTACTTATTTATTGGCTTTATTGTTATATATTCATTTTTATAGTTCAATTTTGATCATTTAAAAGGCACTTGAATGCCACAATTGTAATAGTTAGGTATTTATCTTAATTATTTATTTTATTTTTCCTTTTAGATTGTAGTAGGGCCCCCCTAATGTAATAGTTAGGGCTTGTTTGTCTTGTGTGATTTGCATGCTTATGTGCTATGTGTTACCGCTTTCCTAGGGTTCTGCATCTAGATAAGCATGCTTATGTGCTACGTGCTATGTGAAAATATGTGCCTCGCATGTCTATTTACTTTTATCATTATATCTGATTATGTGGATGGATGGAAAGCACGTTACCGTGGCTAGTCCAATGCTAATCATGGTCTTCCCCTCGAGCTCTCACAAGTCCAATGCTTGTGAGAGAGCGTTACTAAAAGGGCTAGTCCAATGCTAGACCCAATAGGGCCGCCTCTCGATAGTACATACTCGCATGCCTTCACTACATTTCATTCATTTTTTTCCTTTCAATATTTTTACATTTTTGCATGAACCTCTACCCTTTTCCCGCATTTGAAACACGATTTTTAGGACTTTGCATTTCATTCTAGTTAGTAGGGTCATTTGCTTGATTAGGTTAGGGAGTCACCCTTCTGGTAAGGAAAGCAGACGAGTTTGGCTACACATAGCCTTAGCACGCTTGTTTTCTTTCTAACCAAAAGGCAAATCAAAAGTCACGATTTAGGGTCTCCCCGTACCCGTCTTGCTTGCATTCCTCTAGGGCTCATGCATTTCACATTACCACTTTACACATTTTCACTTCACACCTTACACTATCACTTTACACTCTCTCACATTTGTACATGTGCACTTTTACATGCTCATTTGCACCCTTGCACTTTACACACCCATTTGCGCTTTCGTACTTAGCACACTTGCGTCTGGCACTCGTTTTTACACTCAAAGACATTTTTTGCACACACTCATTTTTTCTCATTATTACTCGAGCATTTATTTGCATTTATTCGTGACCTCTTTGAGGGTTCACCATTGGCTATCACAATTCATGTGATTAGGACCAATCGAGCCTCTAAAGAGACATTTTATCCCTTTCAAACCACTCATTAGATTTAGATTTGCATTCATGTTAAACGCATCCAAAATGCATCTTTTGGGTAGAAAATAGGAAAATTGTCACTAAATCACACAACTAGCTTAGGCTAGGGTAAAAGGGTGTCTTAGACTTTGTCTTTGCCTTCCCTTTTATCAACTTTTTCCTCATTATTACTCGAACATTCATTTGCATTTATTCGTGACCTCTTTGAGGGTTCACCATTGGCTATCACAATTCATGTGATTAGGACCAATCGAGCCTCTAAAGAGACATTTTATCCCTTTCAAACCACTCATTAGATTTAGGTTTGCATTCATGTTAAATGCATCCAAAATGCATCTTTTGGGTAGAAAATAGGAAAATTGTCACTAAATCACGCAATTGGCTTAGGCTAGGGTAAAAGGGTGTCTTAGACTTTGTCTTTGCCTTCCCTTTTATCAACTTTTTTCTCATTATTACTCGAGCATTCATTTGCATTTATTCGTGACCTCTTTGAGGGTTCACCACTGGCTATCACAATTCATGTGATTAGGACCAATCGAGCCTCTAAAGAGACATTTTATCCCTTTCAAACCACTCATTAGATTTAGGTTTGCATTCATGTTAAACGTATCCAAAATGCATCTTTTGGGTAGAAAATAGGAAAATTGTCACTAAATCACGCAACTAGCTTAGGTTAGGGTAAAAGGGTGTCTTAGACTTTGTCTTTGCCTTCCCTTTTATCAACCGTGACCCCCGAACTCGTCTCTTTGATTTTTGTAGACTATAGGAGTCATCTAAAAAGGTTTTTTCTTCATTTTTTCAAAAAAACTACTTTTTGGGTGACTTGATACATCCCAACTCAATACCAAGTGGCGCTCCTACTTTTTTATGTTTAAAAACCTTTTTAAATTATCATTTTGGCCAAACCGTCGCTTTTGAAAAGTCTGATGGCCTTTCCCTTTATTTCCCACATTCACACACTTCACACATTTCATGCATTATGATTTCAAACAACTTTATTTTCCTTTTTCTCAAAAAAAATGGGGTGCGACACCTTTGTTTCTGGTATTGTTGAATTGATTGGAATTCGAATTGTTAGGTCCTCCTTTTCTGAATCTATTTTTGTTGAGGATTCTCTTGAAACTTTTTGTGATGAGAGCAAGATCGTTGTCATCAATATTCAAATCTTTTTCATCCAAGGAAACCGAGTTATCTTCATTTTGAGATGCTTTTAGAGCAATCTCCTTCTTACCCTTGTATCTTCTTCTTTTTGTACCTTAGTCTTAAGTTTCAGCTCATAAGAGATTAGAGAAATAATAAGAGATTCAACCTCTTCAATAGCAGTCACCTTACTCCCCCAATCCTTGGACAAGGCATTCAAGATTTTTCTGTTTTTCTCTCCCAAGGAATATTTCCTTTCTAAAACTTCTAAATCCTTTATAAGGTCATTGAATCTACAATACATTTTATCAATATTTTCATGAGATTCCATCTTAAAAGACTCATATTTAGTAACTAAGATAGACTTCTTTTGTTCTCTAATATTCTCACTACTTTCATGAATTTCTCTCAATTTGTTCCAAATTTCTTTAGTTGATTTGCAGCCTTGACTCTAATAGATTCATTTGAGTCTAAAGCACTATATAACACATTCATAACCTTTGAATTTAAGGTGAGGTGGGTTCTATCATCACCAATCAATTCATTTCTGATTTTTGATCTTGGTCTATGAGTAACTTCATCTATTATAGAGGCATCATATGGACCGTCATTAACAATAAACCACAACTCAATATCAATCGATTGCAAGAAAATAATCATTTTTTCTTTCCAACTCACATAATTTGACCTATTAAACATTGGAGGTCTAATCACATATTGTCCTTAAAAAGACATGACATTGTTGGTTGTCATCTTTACTCCTAAACTGCTTGAGCATAATCTCTAGGAGACCAAGCTCTGGTATCAATTGTAAGGATCGAAAACAACCTAAGAGGGGGGTGAATTAGGTAAATTAAAAATAATCAGGTTATGATACACTTAAATAAAGTAAAAATCAAAGGATAGAGTGTACTTCCCTTGAGTTGGGGCCCTAATGAAATGAATTTATTTATTTATCCTCCAAAAACAAAGAAAGGATCAAGGCATCACTTTAATTAACAAATAATCACAAGAAATGGAGATAAACAGGAAATTGAATCACTCAAGGTATTCAAATAAACTAAACAACCCATATTCGTCAAATTGAAACCAACAAGCACCCAATTGAAAGAATTAAAGAAGTTTGAGGGGCCAATTTGATTGATTTTTAATCTATTTGGGCCATGGTGAAACAAAGGGAGACTAGGGGGCCAAAGAGCAATTTTTGAAATATTTCCCATGTAAAATCCAGGCAAAAGGCTACGGAAAAAACTTCTGTTATCAAAATGAATGCCAGCTGCAGTTCCATTTCCCAAGTGGAGATTTATCCAAGCTTTAAACTAAGAAGCCAAGCCAATTACTTCCATATCCAACAACCGAAAATATAACAGAAAAATGTGCAAATGCTTATGAAGCTTTCATGCAAGATCGAAGAAGATTTTCTGCATCAGAAAGGTTTCAACGATTGATGAAGCCTTTTAGCAACCAAACTAGCTGCAACTTTCATTTTTCAGCATCATGCTAAACGCAAATAATGAAAACCAAATAGCCAACAATTTTCACCTAACAAACAAACATGCATTGTATCATTAAGGCCCAATCTTATCCTTTGCATTCCTAATGATTTTTCCAACCCAAGTCATGCACAAAGGGAATCAAAAGAAACAGCCATGAGCTGCTCGCAGACCCATTAGCCAAACCAAATTTCATTACTTGAAAATACATCCCAACAGATTTGAAAATGCAACCATGTAAAAAAATGCAGCAGAGGTGTATAAGGAGTAAGCTTGAATCGATCCCGACTAAAAAAACAAAGCTTACGCAACTTTTCTACAATTTTAGCAAGCAAATGAAACACTTAGATACCCCAATGAAACCTGTAGATACATCGGCTAATCTACACACGACTCGGACAACAAAATACAGCCCCAACGACTTGAATTGTGGGATCCGGAAGCAATAACAAGCAAGACATTAAGCCCTTTAGATGTCATTCAAATTTCTGGTTTCTTTCTGCAACTTTTCGGCTTATGCTCACACAAACAGTGTTATGCCAAAAAATTCAAGTAAACCCAGCAATCAATGCTCACATCCATCTCCAAATCACCATCGTTAACATAACTGAAGTACAAGATTAACAGCAAAACTGGTTCATTCAAAAAGCTTTCCACCCCTTTCCTTTGGTTCCATTATCAAACGTACAGATCAGATGAATCAATCTCCAAGTAACAAAAAAAACTTGCCACTTACACCATTCAACATTGAAACCCAACATCAAAACTAACACACACAACGAGAAAAAGGCAGAGCAGCGATCAACGAAGCATTAGAACAGATTTTCCTAAAACCTCATGCCATTTTATGAACGCAACCTTCAGATGTTCAGCAAATGAAGATGAATGAAAAACTCAATGATGCATGAACAAAAAAAACGTAAAAACAGCAAAGCAGGGAAAGGCTACCTTCGCTCCCTTAAACAGCAAAGTAGCGCCTGAATGGCGAAGTGATGAACTTCAGCACAGGCCAAGCGAAGCTGGGAAAAGTTTCACCTTTTCCTGCGACTGCCTTCCAGATTCTGCACCACCTCTCTGCTTGTTTTCTTCTTAGTCGAAAGCTTCTCACTTTCTCCGCTACTCTACCCTCCCTCAACCTTCACCAGATTTTCAGTCGTCACTTTCATTCTCTCCTTATTCCCTCAGCCCTTTTTCTTTAGTTGTTTTTTTCTAAAACCCAGCCGTCAATCCCAGATTCTCCTACTCTTTTGCTTCGCTTCTTTTTTTCATCCAGCCGTCATTCGAATCCCTCTCCTACCTTTTTCCTCAGCCACCACCCGAAGCTCTTCCCGTCACCTCTTGCTGGTTGCCCTCTCCCAAACCCCCCGAAGCTACTTTTCTTTCTTACTCTCCTCGAGCTGTCCTCCTCCTACGTAGCCTTCTTACTCTCATTTCCTTTGATTTTTTTTTTACGTAGCTTCCAACCCTAGCCACCACACCCTTGCTTTCTTCTGCCCTAAAATTTTATCCCCGTTTCCCTCTTTTTTTTTCCTCGCAGCTTAGCCCCTTTTTTTTTTCTCTTCTGTTGCTGTCTTTTTCTAGAAAATCCCTATGCCAAACAAGTGTCTCAACACCTCACCCCTTAGGTGCTGTGTTGTCCAAAATATAAAAGGGACACTTGTCCTAATGCATGCCTCCCCACTTGTCATTTTTTTTACTTTTCTTTTTTTCTTCTTTTTTTGAAATTTAATAGATAAAAAAATGATTTTAACCATAAATAAAATAAAATAAAAATAAAAAACCCTAAAATTGAAACAAATAAAATAAAAAATGAATTAATTAAATAAATAAAGTTCAAAAACCAAAAATTTGGTGTCTATACAACAGATAGAAAGTAGCTGAAGAGTCAACTAGCTGTTGGAAGTATCGAACGTTCAGTACTACCGTTGCTTGCGTCCGATAGCAGATAGAGAGTTTGAAGGATACTATCGGGCGTCCGGTACTTCCGTGCTTGCGTCCGATAACAGACAGAGAGTTGGAAGGATTAACTCAATTCTATCGGATGTCTGGTACGTTCGATGCTTGCGTCCGACAGTAGACAGAGAATTTCTATCAGACAGCCGATGTTGTTTTTGTGAACATCCGACAGCTTTCGTCTTCCTTTTTCTTCTTTCAAATGCTCTTGTTCTTTGAATCAAATTGCTTCAAGGCAGAAAAGATTTCTTAGAAAAGATATTAGTACTATTCATTTATTTTGTAAACATCAAAAGGTAGGGATCAAGATCAACACTAGGCTAGATAACTTGAGGATACTCTTGATTTCTTAATTTACTCTTAGGTAGATGTCTTGAGGTGGTTTCTTAGGTAGTGGCCTTGAAAAATTATTATTTGTTTAGTTGTTGTTTTAGTGAATGGCAACTTAGTTTGGTTGTGGAAGTTGAAAAGAAAAGTTGAAGAGAAAGAGAGAAGGTGATGTCCGAAATTTTGCTGATCTATTTCTCTTGATTTAATTTTGAATTTTGTTGTTAAATTGATGGAAAAATACTTGTTATATGTTGGATTGTGTGTGTAAAAATTATCTCTCAAAAATCATTTCATTTGAGTGGTTGAAAGTTAGGCTAAAGAGAGAAAAAATCAAATCTGGAAAATTGATCAGGGCAGTCTGTCTGTCCGCACTCAACAGCCTATAAATTTTCGTCCAAGAGTTGAAATAAGTTCTGTTTGTTGCATTTGAAACTAGAATCCAACGGCTTTCTAACGGTATAAAGCACCCTTGCTAATTCATTTTCTGTGAGCGGTGGCAAACCGGCAAAGTTGACTAATTTGCTCTTACTGTTTTACTCGAGAAACCTGCACAGCTGCATCTTATAGCTTATTTTCACTCTTGTGAAATGAATTTGAAAACGGTTTCTTCTAATGATTTTTAGTACTTTGAATAAAGTTTTTAACGCCATAAACCACATTAAATTTGAACTTGTGTAGTCCTAGTTATGCTCTGATTTCAAAACTGTGTTGATGCTCAAAGGCTGGAAATCTGTGGATCAGGTTTCAAAAACCAATTTTCATAGAACTGTTGTAACTTGGTATAGAAAAATCTAAATTTCATTCCAATTTTGCATTTGAAACTAGACTTGAAGTTCTTTAAGTGTGATAAATTTCAGAGGTTAATTCGGTTCCTCTGAATTTTGCTAAATTTTCAAATTTCACTGAAAATAGAGATTGTTTTGCCATGTTTTAATGAAGCAGCAAGTCGGAGCTGAGATTTGAATGATTTCTAATTTGAATCTGGAAAAAGTGTCTTCTAAAGAGTTTTAGTACATTGAATCTAGTTTACAACGGTGTAAAGTTTCCAATTTTTGGACTTACGAAAATAAAGATGGGATTTTTCAAATATTGTCGTACAAAACTGAAATTTTCTGGTTTCAAACAAAATGCTCTTCTTAAGAACTTCCAACTTTTCTTTGAGTTTGTTAGTCCGTTTTAAATTGGATTTCATGGATGGATACAAGGTTCTTGTAACTTTAGACCTTCATTTTGAATTTTAGTTTCCAAAGAATTAAACCTCTCTTGATGCATTTTTTTAGTTGCCTAAACAGATGAGTTTTCTCCCTTGTATGCTAAGTGACCTAGAGGTGATTTGTATTTAGTGATGATTGATTGATATTTCTTCAGGTATTCAGGAGAATTTCGAAAGGAATCCCGGTGCGGACAACTAAAGGACTTACTTGTTCGCTTGCTTTTGAATTTGGTGAGTGTCAAGTGCATGTTTCATGTACTATGATTGAAATGATATTTGTACAAGTGTTATGTGAAATTGTTATGATTTATGAACTTGCTGAGACGAGGGTGTACTTTATCGCCCTTGTTCTCTCCCTCTTGAATGCTCATTACTTGAAAAATAAATGTGTATTCTTGCACTTTGTACTCAAACCTATTTTAACTCGTGAGCACTGAGCAGTAGTATGTACCACACCCTATTCGGGTGGGAGGTGCCTCTCATACTGACTCAGTGCTATAATTGATTCTCTGAGTGGCAGCATGTACTACACTCTATTCAGGTGGGATATGCCTCTCATACCGACTCAGTACTATAACTGATTTTAAATTGATTGGAGCGTTGTCTCATCGACCACTCGTGCTTGTGGGGACGCCCAAACCCCTCTGGCTAACCTTGTAACTCGAGTCGGCAAGGGTTTGGTCAAGAAACTTGGTGAACCTTGGAAAATATTATAGTTTGATCTTTTGAGATCTTGCTTGGCATACTCGAATAGTATTGCCACCTAATGCGTTTTTGGTTCTGGATCCGAGTGGTTGTTATGTTGGACGGAGGAAGTAAGTGGAGTGCTATGGTCATGTTACCTCTTAAGTTGACGGAAAGTCAACCTCAAATAGCTTGAATCGGTAGAGACATGAAAATAGCTCGTGAGAACTCCTGTATCCTTCCATGTGTGTTTATTTTCTACTTGTGCACTTAAATGAAAGTTCATGTTAAAATTGCTTTCAAATATACCATTTGATTGATTGGTGCTACTTGCTTGCTTGCTTGATTTTTTTGGCCTCACTGAACGTTAGTTCATCCCTTTAAGTTTGTTTTTCTTAACAGGATTTGGAAGTAGAAATTGGTGATTCTAGACTAGCGATTTTGGTGGAAACTGGCATATCTTTTGTATAATATTAGAGATTTTGTAATGATCCCACATCGGATAGGGAGGAAGTCCTGACCTGCTTTAATAATCTGTTGTGGTGTTCCCCACCTGACCGAGGCCTTTTAGTGAGGCATTAGCCTGTTGTGTTGTCCAGCACCGCCAGGAACAAAATCCACGGCCCCACGGGGTGGCTAACAGTGGGACAATATCGGTTAGAGGTGTTAGAGTTGGTATCAGAGTCGACTCTCGACTCCAGTGTGCCAGCGAGGACGCTGGGTCCCCTAAGGGGGTGGATTGTAATGATCCTACATCGGTTAGGGAGGAAGTCCTAGGCTCTTTAATAACCTGTTGCGGTGTCCCCCGCCTGACCGAGGCCTTTTGGTGAGACAGTAGCCTGTTGTGTTGTCCAGCACCGCCAGGAACAAAACCCACGGCCCCACGGGTGGGCTAACAGTGGGGTAATATCAGCCAGAGGTGTTAGAAAATTTTTTATTCTTTGGGTTATGTATGAACTTCTTTATGCGAGATGTTGAATTGACTATCATTGATATGTGGTGCTTACTACTTGATTGTTCATGAATTTGCTTCACACTTGCATTTGATTGATTAACAAGTACAAGTTATTTTGACTATTGTTGGTAATGTTACGTATTTAGGTGCATATTTTGATAATTTACTGAAATAATTAAATATAGATCTCTATAAACTCATACTAATCCTTTAACCATGTTTGTAGGTGGGATTAGATGAGAGTAAGTTGTTCATTTGTGACAGCAATGCTCAACATAATTGGAAATTAATCCCTAGCAAATAATAAAAGTATTACACATTCAACAGGATCAATTCGTGTCCATTTAAACAAGGGATTACAAAAGTCCTATGAACCATAATTTCACTAATTTTTTGCTTAGTTAATTAGATGTTTGTTACTTTCAACAAATTGATATAGGTGTAACTTATTATGTTTTAGTTGAAGAATTTTTAATTATTTAGATAATGGAGCAATTAACTTTTATAATTATAAACAATCTTTACAGGATCGATCCTAATTTAGTCTATAATTCAATTCGACTTGTGTACTTGTAGTCAAATGAAATATTTAAGCTTAATTGAATTAATAATTAAGAATTATAACTCGAAAATCGAGCTCACATCACTTGCAAACATTTCTTGTGACTGCCCACCTCCCCATAAGGCATACCCAAGGGTTTAATGGATAGTCTGCCCAACTCTTGTCAGGACATACTCACGCACCACGAAATTTATAGAACAATAACCTCAATAACAGGTGTAATAACGATTACAATCTTAGATATATACAATTGTTGATATCAAATGCCCATACAATCTCTAAATACAGCCAAAGAGTCAAGCTTACAAAATAAAACTAAGTAAGCTCGATAGAGAACTAAAGAGAGCTCACGTGAGCAACTAACAAAATTTAGACAAAGACTATGCCTTCTCCAACTCTCACTCTCACGTTCTTATCCTTGTAAGGAAAATAAATTAATGCGATGAGATTTTGTCCAATGAGGTTCCAGGAAAACATGCAAGTAAACCAACACGCATGATACGATTCATAGAATATTAAGAAGCAGGTCATGTCCAAATAGATCATAACATAATATACAGTAAAACAGGTAATCAGATAGATCATGCAATAATTCATAGCAACGAACACATTCATATCTAAGGATATAGTCTGCTCTTAGGAACAGGTTCCACAACAGCTTATCTAGGGTCAGATGACACTTTGTCAACAATAGAATTATAATGTCCGTAGATCACCACTAAA
Organism: Coffea eugenioides; assembly: GCF_003713205.1. Lineage (NCBI taxonomy): Eukaryota > Viridiplantae > Streptophyta > Magnoliopsida > Gentianales > Rubiaceae > Coffea > Coffea eugenioides. The sequence continues at coordinate 33,374,985 of NC_040039.1, forward strand.
TATCAATTTTCGTCCACCGATCATCCTCCTACTAGGCCTGAACGCCAATCAAGTATCCAAAATTTGTCAATCTCCTTGACCAAATCCTTGTCGACTCGATTGACCAACTAGTCATGGATTGGACTTATAATCCCAAATATTTAAGTATTCATGATCTGGATTTAAAATCCCAAGTATTCAAGTATTCACGAGTGGAGTCATTGGCTGTCACCTAACACTCACGCAAGTAATGATTGGAGACGTTAGCTATCACCTAATTCTCTGGTATTTAAGCATGTCATGAATCCAAGTCACGAGTAAATAGGTTAAGAACTTCGTCCTTTATCTAATGTTGCCCAACTTATCCAACCGCTCTAAGACTGGTCTCAAATAAGAGGTCTAACGAGAGGCCCAGTTCAACTGTTATCATCCTACATTCACGCATATGCATGAGTAACCCAAGTTTCAACTTACTCAAGGTCTCGAATAAGGGTCCAATGGCCCAATTCAGCCACAACAAGAAGATATAAAGCCGACCTACATTTATGCACATATACATTCAAGTTCGCATGCAAGATCAAGTATTTCAAGTTCACGGAGGTCGAGTACACATAAGGACCCACTAAGTGCGATAAAATACACACTCACCTATACAATGACAAATCAAAGGCCTAAAAATTTCTAACAACAAGTAGCATGGAGCATGCAGTTGGAGCACTCACCAATTATTTACTGTTTATCAAAATCGGGTTCAGGCCGAACTCCTTGGCTGGGTTCAAAACCTACAATCAACTATCATGTAGAAAAATGCAATCAAATAGGGTTTCAAAATATACAACCTTTGCTTGTTAATATCAAAGGAAGATCATGTAAATAGAACTCATGACGCTTAGAAAACCATATGCAGGATATACACATGCCTATTTTGGAAGGAAAACGATTAAAACTTTCAAGTTTAAAACTAGACATATGCAACTATGTGACAGCCCAACCTTCCCCTAAGGCGTACCAAAGAGGTTAGCTGACCGCCTGCCCAACTCTCGTCAGGACTACTAAGATGGTTACACACAACTCAAAACGTGCCGGAATACAGTAGCGCGCTTAAACAAAGCAAAAATCATGAAATCGAAAAAGAAAAATCGAAACGGAAAGTGAATAGCGTCTGCCAAGTCACCATCCGACCGGGACCCAATCGAATACAAGTAATTTCATATAATCCTTGAAATGGACATATACAAACCAAACATACCACATGAACATGAGTACACGCTTTTATAAACCACATTCGTATTTTTACAAATCAAAAGGGAATATTTGAATCCAAGTACAATTAGGGTTTCCAACCATTGAGGAGCTATACAAAATATCTAAACTAGCTCAACTCATGCTTCAAACTCACAGTTCCAAAAGTGGTTCCCTATAAGAAAAACAAAGATAACGGAACGGGGTGAGTTAGAAACTCAATGAGGTACCAAAAGTATAATAGTGAAAATCATGAGAAAACACTTTTAGGCCATATATACACATCAAGTAAGAGAAATAACGAACACCACAATTTAAAGGATACAGGTGGCCCTCAGGAGCCAAATCCCAGTTGCAATACTTGATCCAACCTCGTTGACTCTCCGTCAACGTTTAATAACACACTCATGTCCGTAGACCCCTCTTACGCCAAAATTTCATTCACCAAACATCCACCTTATCTGGCCCGAACGCCGAACATGAACAGTAATGGTAATACTCGAGTATACCAGAATCAAGAGTCTCAATACCCAAAGATTCTCCAGGAACAGGTACCCATGGATTGTCAATTACCTCGACCAATCCCTTGCTAACTCGATTTAATTAACTCCCCATGAGATTGTGCTCAAATTTAATAGGAAGATAGTTGGACACACTTCCAAACGATCTCCTAACAAGCGTAAGTAACAAGTTCAAGTACATAACAAGTACAAGTAATAGATTTCAGTTCATTCAGTACAGGCAAGAGAACGAGTGTGATCAAGTACACCCTCGTCTCATTCAGAATAACAAAGTTTATAGTTATCCATGTCACACATTTCAAGTATAGATGAACCAATTAAACAACAATTCAGGGGGAGTGGTACACTCACCTATTAAGGTGAAATAACGTCCAGAATATCTTTTTGGGTAACACTCTCAATCACCGATGAACCCTAAGGTTAATCAAGAGAAAATATTACTGTTCCTCCAACAAAAGTTAGGTGAATCGAAGATAATTTAAATACTACTAGTACAAAGTATAAATATGATTTTCGAAGTGAAAAGAGTACATTTAAACCAAAGGATATGAGTAAAATATTTGAAAAACTTATGCTCGCTCATAAAACTTTGAAATATCCATTTAAGTCGAAGAAATGAAGAAAACGTATTTCTATTAGTCGTAAATTTCATTTTTTCAAATGTACAAGTTTCGGCCAGATTCGACCTTATATAACTCGATAAAAGAGGACGCAAATATCCTAGATGGTTCATATGGTATTCGCTTTCAAATCGTTACCAAATTTTCGAGTTTAAATTTGGGCAGCACGCCCTTTGCATTTACCTATTTTCCAACCACTTATGACTTCATTATTTTCCTCAACCAATCCCAAAGTCATACACAATATAAATTCATCACAACAGCCGTTCAACAGGCTTAAAGTCATTCAAGTTGTTGATCTTGATCCCTATATTTTGATGTTTACAAAATAAATGCATGATACTAATATCTCTTCAAGATATATTTTTAGTTATGAAATTATTTGATTCCATGAACAAGTGCAATTGAAAGAAGACAAAAGGTTGCTGAAAGCTGTCGGACGCTTGTGATGATAGTACCGGACGTCCGATAATCATTGCACAACTTCGGGCGCATGCTTCGTACGTCCGATAGGATCCTTCGAAATCGACGAAACCATCGGACGCTAAATATGTCTCTACCGGACGTCCGATAGAAACAAGATAATTTCTCAAATCTCTTTGTTTGCTGTCGGACGCACAAAGAGCTTGCACCGGACGTCCGAAAGAATTGAGAAAAATCTTTGAAACTCACTGCCTGCTGTCGGAAGCAAAAAATAGGACTATCGGACGTCCGACACTCCAACGGCTAGTTGACTTTTTAGTTGCTTTCTATCCGTTAGAAGCATTAATGAGGCACTTTCTTGATCCTATATAAATAATGGTTGGTCAGATACTTCAAATAACTTTTGCACACTGAAGATACAAAAGATCTAGAGTAATTTTAGTGAGAAAATACTCTTCAAAGAAGATTTGTAGTCTTAGTGGTGTGAGGTTCATTGTAAACTTTTCATTTATGAGTGAATACTTCATGAGTGTAGCTCTGTGAGGATTGTCCTGAGGGATAGTAAAACTTCCTGACTTGACCGAGTGATGTTCAGGGCAAGGAGGATGTGAACCTTCCTTTGTACGCAAGAGTGATTGTAATTCATCAACTTGAAGAAGCTTATTTGAATTAATCTACAAGCTCAAGAGGAGTTAAGTAGTTAATTGGTTTACAATTCTTTCCTTTCTATTTACTTATTGTTATGTTTGTGATCTGTTCATTGCTTATCTCTTCTACTTGGTTGTTTTCGTTCCTTACAATTGGTATTAGAGCTTGGTCTCCTAGAGATTAAGCTCAAGCGGCTTAGGAGTAAAAATGACAACCAATAATGCCATATTTTTTGAAGGACATTCGGTCATTAGACCACCTATGTTTAATGGGTCAAATTATGTGAGTTGGAAAGAAAAAATGATTATCTTTTTGCAATCAATTGATATTGAATTGTGGTTTATTATTAGTGAAGGTCCATATGATGCCTCTCTTATAAATGAAAATACTCATAGATCTAGACAACAAACAAGAAGTGAACTGACTGCTGTGGATAGATCTCATCTCACCTTAAATGCAAAAGCCATGAATGTGTTATATTGTGTTTTAGGCTCAAATGAATCTATTAGAGTCAAGGGATGTAAGTCAGCTAAAGAAATTTGGGACAAACTGCGAGAAATTCATGAAGGAAGTGAGAATGTTAGAGAACAAAAGAAATATATTCTGGTTACCAAGTATGAATCGTTCAAGATGGAATCTCATGAAAATATTGATGAGATGTATTGTAGATTCAACGATCTTATTAAGGATTTAGAGGTGTTAGAAAAGGAATAATCTCTAGGTGAGAAAAATAGAAAAATTCTAAATGCTTTATCCAAGAATTGGGAGAGTAAAGTTACTGCCATTGAAGAAACTAAAGATCTAAATTTCTTACCTATTGAATCTCTTATTAATTCTCTAACTTCTTATGAGCTGAAACTTAAATCCAAAATGCAAGAGGAAGAGGATGCGAAAGTAAGAAGGAACATTACTCTAAAGACATCTCATGATGAAGATGATTCAGCCTCCTTAGATGAAGATGACATGGAAGGTGATGACAGTGATATTGCACTCATCATGAAAAGTTTCAAGGGAATTCTCAACAAGAGGAGATTTAGAAAAGGAGGACCTAGCAATTCATTTCCAAATCAGTTCAACAACTCAAGAAACAAAATGAAGCAAGAGTTCAATAAGAAGCAAACGGATAAATGCTTCGAGTGCGGCCAACCTATACACCATGCGAGCGAGTGTCCAATGAAGAAAAAGAAAGAAGGAAAAATTGAACGAAAACCAAAGTTTAACAACTTCCAGATCACTTGGAATGACTGCAACTCAGAAGGTGAAATTGAAGAGGAAGAAGAATCTGCTCAATTGGCTTTTATGGCCATTGGAGATGATGAGGTAACAACTTGTAACTCTTAATTTGAAAGTGATGATGAAACTGATGATGATTTTGAATCTTTCATTATAAAATTGCATGATAGTTTGAAAGAATCCTATACTAGAAACAAGGAGTTAAAACAGAAAATTAGTTTTTTACTTCGAGATAATGCAAATCTTTTTCAACAAAATAAAAAGTTGAAAACTGAAAATGATTACTTCAAAAAAAGTGAGACTGCTTTACACTTTGAGCTGGATAGAAAAACAAAGCTTTGTGAATTGTTCAAAAAAGGACAAGGTGATTTGAAAAGAAGAATGGATGGTCTAAATGAGTTGCTTAAACACAAGAAACAAGTCTATTTTCGAAAGAGCAGGTTGAATTCTAATTCCAACGAATTTGTTATTTATAAGAGAAAATAAATAAGATTTATTAAACCTGTTCATATAAATAACTCTTGGGTTATATGTAATTTTTGTTGTCAAAAAGGTCACATGAAAAGTGATTGTTATGTAAGAAAAAACATGAGAAGAGGCATGAAATGCATGTGGATAGTTAGACATGATACTAACTCTAACAAGTAGGAGATATTGGTAAGATTGATGAGATTTTTGTTCATAATGCTTTTTTTGTAATTCTCTTTTGATGTTTCTGATGTTTTGAACTAAGTTTTTTTTTTATTTTTTACTGAATTTGTATGATGTCAAAAAGGGAGTAAAAAGAATAATGTCGATCTCATGATGATTTGCTGTGATATGTTGGTGATTGTTGTCATTTCTCTGTTGTTATTTGGAATATTGGATTCTCTGTTATTGTTGCTGGATTTTGGTAACTAGTTTTTACTCTCATCTTATGATGACAAAAAGGGGGAGAAATGGATGCTATGTGTAAGGGGGAGCTATTCTGAGATTATAAGTTTGGATGCAATGTTTGAGGGGGAGCTTATACTTATTTTTATTTCTTTCCATCAATTGTTTTGTCATCATCAAAAAGGGGGAGAATGTTGATCTTGATCCCTATCTTTTGATGTTTACAAAACAAATGCATGATACTAATATCTCTTCAAGATATATTTTTAGTTATGAAATTATTTGATTCCATGAACAAGTGCAATTGAAAGAAGACAAAAGGTTGCTGAAAGCTGTCGGACGCTTGTGATGATGGTACCGGACGTCCGATAATCATTGTACAACTTCGGACGCGTGCTTCGGATGTCCGATAGGATCCTTCGAAATCGACGAAACCATCGGACGCTGAATATGTCTCCACCGGACGTCCGATAGAAACAAGATAATTTTTCAAATCTCTTTGTTTGCTGTCGGATGCACAAAGAGTTTGCACCGGACGTCCGAAAGAATTGAAGAAAATCTCTGAAACTCACTACCTGCTGTCGGACGCAAAAAACAGGACTATCGGACGTCCGACACTCCAACGGCTAGTTGACTTTTCAGCTGTTTTCTATCCGTTAGAAGCATTAATAAGGCACTTTCTTGATCCTATATAAATAGTGGTTGGTCAGATATTTCAAATAACTTTTGCACACTGAAGATACAAAAGATGTAGAGTGATTTTAGTGAGAAAATACTCTTCAAAGAAGATTTGTAGTCTTAGTGGTGTGAGGTTCATTGTAAGCTTTTCATTTGTGAGCTTTTCATTTGTGAGTGAATATTTCATGAGTGTAGTTCTATGAGGGTTGTCCTGAGGGATAGTAAAATTTCTTGACTTGACCGAGTGGTGTTCGGGGCAAGGAGGAGGTGAACCTTCCTTTGTACGCAAGAGTGATTGTAATTCATCAATTTGAAGAAACTTATTTGAATTAATCTACAAGCTTAAGAGGATTTGGATAGTTAATTGGTTTGCAATTCTTTCCTTTCTATTTATTTATTGTTACGTTTGTGATCTGTTCATTGCTTATCTCTTCCATTTGGTTGTCTTCGATCCTTACACAAGTACAAGATTTAGCTAGGAAAATGACCGGAAATGAACTTTAAACTAAGAAACCAAAAAGGCAGATTCACCGCTACTTAGCGTATCGGACATAACCGAAACTACGCTTATTGGATTGAAGTACAAGTTATACCGTTTCGAAGCTAAGACAGAGGGCTATAACTTTGATGAAGAGTACTTAGTCCAGTTATCATCCTAACTAGGTCAAATTTATCAAAACAACCCCATATTTTCCAGTTTGAAGCTCACTGTGAAATTCAACTAGCAGTCCTGATTCATTTAATCATATCTCTGTACACACAACTCCGATTCGGGTAATTCGAAAGCCATTTGAAAGCTAAGATACAAGGCTATAATTCTTAAGAAGACATTGGCAACCAATTTGGTAATATTCCTGGTCAAACTAACCACTTACAGAGGCTAATTATCATTTTTGACAGAAACAGGGAAGCAGGGGCAATTTTGTTATTTCAAAAGATACCCGATTCCAATTGAGTTGAAACTTTGTAGGCAGCTAGATAACATCATTTGCTACAACTTTCATGTTTTAACCTAAGGCTAATTCGGCCTTTATCGTAGCTAAAATGAACCAGGCAGAATAGGGTCAATGGAAACCCTAAAACCGAAAATCCCTCTAAAATCTAGAAATTTTCACAATAAACCACAATAATCACATCGAGGCTCCAAATTACTTCACATAAGACTATCAATCCATAGTCAACCACAACATATTATATAAAACAGAAAATTCCTCAATAAATAGGAAAATTTGCACAACTCAACCATAAGTCATGAAATAATCCACAAACTAACATATTCAACCTCTATAAGCCTCCAATTCCACATTATTAAGGACAAAAAAGAATTTACTTGACAACTTACCTTTGCAACTCCAAGAAACAAGATAGCTAGAGCTTGTTCTTCACAAATGACTCCACCAAAGGCCTTAAACTAGTTTAACAACTCACTTTTGTGGAGGAATTTGGAATTTAAACGGTAGGTTTGCAAGATTCAAGCAAGAAAGGAAGGAAAATTGAAGAAACTTTTCTCTCTTCTTGTCTCCAAGGTGCACGGCTAAGAGGGAGGAAATAAAGATGATTTTTGGTCAAAAATTATTTTAGTAAAGGTGAAGAAGACTAGTCAAAAGTCCACCATCCAATGAAAATGCAACATGTGGCCTTTTAAACTTATCTCAACTCTTTGTCTTGCAATATTTAATTAAATAGCCAACCTCTAATTAGCTCACAATACCATGTAATATAATCCCTGTATACAACTTCTCCCAATTAACCATAGTTATCGCACTTATCGCACTAGCGAGTCCCACATCCACTGTACACCACCCTTAACACAGAAAATAACTTATATGGAAAAAATAATTTAAAAATCATATGTTCTCATAAAAATTTCCAAAATATTCATATAAGAAAGAAAATATGAAATTTAGGCACAAAAAACTAAAATAAATGCCTAGAAAATAAGAAAATGTTCGGGTTCTCACACTCTCTCCCCCTTAAAAGAATTTCGTTCTCGAAATTCCTTATCACCCTTCTCTGGGATACAAAAATTGTACAACTTCCTGCTCACAGTCAAATTGAGCACCATACTTAACTAATCAATCCAAACCCTTTTTTCTGATCAGGCACATTGAAGTCTTTAGTATAGTGTCTTTTTTCTTCCCAAATTGTAATTCTTATATACCATTCTAGTGGTCAAACAGTGGAATACTAGAATCTTACCTTCCACATCTTCAAACGAGTCAGGGGTTTGATGTTGCTCTAGGGCATACACCCGAACCGACACCTTCGGTCCATTTTTTTGCCCTTTCGACTGATCAGGGTTGGTTGTGGTTGGCTGTTGGTTCCTACTCCCTTCTCGAGATCGGCCAGGACAGTTTGCGATTTGATGATATGTACTCCCACAACGCAGACATTTTCTTCCTTTTTTCCAGCAGACATCCTCCGTGTGATTCGGCTTCCCACAGTACCCGCAAGGACTACGGGAAACAGAGATTGAGCCTCTCGGTGATGCACCACTTGATATCCCTGATAGTTGTACTCTCCCGTTTCCCCTTCCAATCTTATTAGGTGTACCCTTATCCCCTTGCTCTGAGCTACTACTAGGAAATCCCCTTTTCTTGGTTTGAAAGTTTCTAACTTGTAATCTCGTGCTTTCTACTTGTTGAGCTTTCGCCACTGCATCACTAAAAGCATTGAGTTGGGCTACAACCAGGTCTTTCTGAACCTCAACGTTTAATCCTTGGACAAAATACCGTATCCTCCTTTGCTCAATCACGATTAGTTCGGGAGCGAACTTAGACAATTTGGTGAACTGGCTCTCATATTCGGCGACAGTTTGAGTTTCCTGCCGAAGTCTAATAAACTCATCTTCTTTCTTTTCCTAGATCAGAGGTGGAAAATACTTCGTATTGAATTCTCTCATGAAATTCACCCACGTCCTTGGGGTTTGTTCTCTTTCCCATTTCAGTTTTATGATATTCCACCAAAAACGGGCTGCTCCCTCCAGTTGGAAGACGGCAAATGTCACCTGTCGCTCCTCGGTATAGTGTAGCGCGGCAAAAATATCAATCATCTTCTCTAGCCACCTCTCGGCTACATCAGGGTCTGGTCCTCCAAGAAATTTCGGTGGCGAGAACTTCTGAAATCGTTCGAGAGCTCTATCCTCACCCTCTATGTGATTACCAGGATTTTTCGACTGATGAATAGGATTTTGGCCTTGATGTTCTACTACGTGAGTCAAAAGGTCGGTCATACGTTGGATAGCGGCAGCTACCTGAACGTTAGAGTCCACTCCAGGTTCGGGATTAGGTCCAGGCATTGGTTCCCGATTTCCTCCTTCATTTGAGGTTCCGCGCCCCCGGCCCCGTCCACTACGAGTACTCTCCATTTGGTTTAACCAGTTTATGGTTGAACCGCGAATACAGTATTAAAACCAAAGTATGCAGATACAAGTGATAAAAATAGGCAATATACGTATAGCACATCTTTAGCAGACAAATCACACAGTAACAGTCAATCTGATTCAAGCAAAGGAAACATCCTTCGTAATACTAACTAAGCCAATAGTACAAGAGCAGCCAATTAAAAGCTTTCCCCCTCTAGGGCTCCAGCCATAATCTACGAGAATAACATAATTTATATTTTAGGCAGGGTTAATCATCCGTAATGAAATCCTAACACATTACACGACGTTCCATAGAATCAAATTTCTAATTCGCCCAAATCATTTCTAACCTAGGCTCTTATCTATTTAGTAGTCGGGTACAAGAATCCCAAAATAAGATAATTCACAACTCGGGCTGGCCAGTCCCAAGGCTAATTCATCTACAATCGAGATTCTTACCTGACCTACAGATCTATTATCTCCAAGTACCACGATAAAGGGTTAAAACCGATAACATTTCATAATCCAAAGCGTATGCTCAAAAGAGCACTTAGTCCCTTACACTCATTCACATGATCGAGACCATAACACCACTTGGCTCCAGGCTCACTCCACGTAGAGACCACGCGAAGCGGTTCTGATATCACCTGTGACAGCCCCACCTTCCCCTAAGGCATACCAAAGAGGTTAGCGGACCACCTGCCCAACTCTCGCCAAGACTACTAAGACGGTTACACACAACTCAAAACGTGCCGGAATACAGTAGCGCGCTTAAACAAAGCAAAAATCACGAAATCAAAAAATGAAAATCGAAACGGAAAGTGAATAGCACCTGCCATGTCACCATCCGACCGGGACCCAATCGAATACAAGTAACTTCATATAATCCTTGAAATGGACATATACAAACCAAACATACCACATGAACATGAGTACACGCTTTTATAAACCACATTCATATTTTTACAAATCAAAAGGGAACATTTGAATCCAAGTACAATTAGGGTTTCCAACTATTGAGGAACTATACAAAATATCTAAACTAGCTCAACTCATGCTTCAAACTCACAGTTTTTAAAGTGGTTCCCTATAAGGAAAACAAGGATAACGGAACGGGGTGAGCTAGAAGCTCAATGAGATATCAAAAGTATAACAGTGAAAATCATGAGAAAACACTTTTAGGCCATATATACACATCAAGTAAGAGAAATAAACGAACACCACAATTTAAAGGATACAGGTAGCCCTCAGGAGCCAAATCCCCGTTGCAATACTTGATCCAGTCTCGTTGACTCTCCGTCAATGTTTAATAACACACTCATGTCCGTAGACCCCTCTTACGCCAAAATCCCGTTCACCAAACATCCCCCTTACCGGGCCCGAACACCGAACAGGAACAGTAATGGTAATACTCGAGTATACCGGAATCAAGAGTCTCAATACCCAAAGATTCCCCAGGAACAGGTACCCATGGATTGTCAATTACCTCGACCAAGCCCTTGCTGGCTCGATTTAATTAACTCCCCATGAGGTTGAGCTCAAGTTTAACAGGAAAATCGTTGGACACACTTCCAAACGATCTCATAACAAGCGCAAGTAACAAGTTCAAGTACATAACAAGTACAGGTAATAGATTCCAGTTCATTCAGTACAGGCAAGAGAACGAGAGTGATAAAGTACACCCTCGTCTCATTCAGAATAACAGAGTTCATAGTTATCCATGTCACATATTTCAAGTATAAATGAACCAATTAAACAACAATTCAGGGGGAGTGGTACACTCATCTATTAAGACGAAATAACGTCCAGAATATCTTTCTGGGTAACACTCTCAATCACCAATGAACCCTAAGGTTAATCAAGAGAAAATATTACAGTTCCTCCAACAAAAGTTAGGTGAATTGAAGACAATTCAAATGCTACTAGTACAAAGTATAAATATGATTTTGAAAGTGAAAAGAGTACATTTAAACCAAAGGATATGAGTAAAATATTTGGAAAACTTATGCTCGCTCGTAAAACTTTGAAATATCCATTTGAGTCGAAGAAATGAAGAAAACGTATTTCTATTAGTCGTAAATTTCATTTTTCCAAATGTACAAGTTTCGGCCAGATTCGACCTTATATATCTCGATAAAAGAGGACGCAAATATCCTAGATGGTTCATATAGTATTCGCTCTCAAATCGTTACCAAATCCTCGAGTGTAAATTTGGGCAGCACGCCATTTGCATTTACCTACTTTCCAGCCACTTATGGCTTCATTATTTTCCTCAATCAATCCCAAAGTCATACACAATATAAATTCATCACAACAGCCGTTCAGTAGGCTCAAAGTCATTCAAGTACAAGATTTAGCTAGGAAAATTACCGGAAATGAACTTTAAGCTAAGAAACCAAAAAGGCAGATTCACCGCTACTTAGCGTATCGGACGTAACTGAAAATATGCTTATTGGATTGAAGTGTAAGTTATACCGTTTCGAATCTAAGACAGAGGGCTATAACTTTGATGAAGAGTACTTAGTCCAGTTCTCACCCTAACTAGGTCAAATTTACCAAAACAACTCCAGATTTTCCAGTTCGAAGCTCACTGTGAAATTCAACTAGCAGTCCTGATTCATTCAATCATATCTCAGCACACACAACTCCGATTTAGGTAATTCCAAAGCCATTTGAAAGCTACGATATAAGGCTATAATTCTTAAGAAGATATTGACAACCAATTCGATAATAGTCCTGGTCAAACTAACCACTTAAAGAGGCTGATTATCATTTTTGACAGAAACAGGGAAGCAGGGGTAATTTTGTCATTTCACAAGATACCCGACTCCGATTGAGCTGAAATTTTGGAGGCAACTATTTAACATCATTTTCTACAACTTTCATGTTTTAACCTAAGGCTAATTCGGCCTCTATCATGGCTAAAATGAACCGGGTAGAACAGGGTCAGTGGAAACCCTAAAACCGAAAATCCCTCTAAAATCTGGAAATTTCCACAATAAACCACAATAATCACATAGAGGCTCCAAATTACTTCATATAAGACTATCAATCCATAGCCAACCACAAGATACTATATAAAACAGAAAATTCCTCAATAAATAGGAAAATTTGCACAACTCAACCATAAGTCATGAAATAATCCACAAACTAACATATTCAACCTCTATAAGCCTCCAATTCCACATTATTAAGGACAAAAGAGAATTTCCTTGACAACTTACCTTTGCAACTCCAAGAAACAAGATAGCTAGAGCTTGTTCTTCACAAATGACTCCACCAAAGGCCTTAAACTAGCTTATCAACTCAATTTTGTGGAGGAATTTGGAATTTAAATGGTAGGTTTGCAAGATTCAAGCAAGAAAGGAAGGAAAATTGAAGAAGCTTTTTTCTCTTCTTGTCTCCAAGGTGCACGGCTAAGAGGGAGGAAATAAAGATGATTTTTGGTCAAAAATTATTTTAGTAAAGGTGAAGAAGACTAGCCAAAAGTCCACCATCCAATGAAAATGCAACATGTGGCCTTTTTAAGCTTATCTCAACTCTTTGTCTTGCAATACTTAATTAAATAGCTAACCTCTAATTAGCTCACAATACCATGTAATATAATCCCTGTATACAACTTCTCCCAATTAACCATAGTTACCGCACTTATTGCACTAGCGGGTCCCACATCCACTGTACACCACCCTTAACACAGAAAATAACTTATATGGGAAAAATAATTTAAAAATCATATGTTCTCATAAAAATTCCCAAACAAAAACGGTTTTTAGATTTCAACCACAGGGGTGGGGCTATTTTAGGAATGTGAGAGTGTTTGAAGTGCAATTTGAGTATTGAGTACAAGTTATTACAGCTTTAAATTCGCTATAATTACTTATATAACCTTTCAGACATTTAAGGTTAAGGGCAGGTTTGGTAGATTACAATGTTTGGTGCCAAGTTAAGTATCAAGTACAACTGAATTAAGTTTGTGTTTTGATAGAATTACATAAAAGCCCTTTTAATCATTTATTATACTAACATCCAAGTCTTCCAATTTCCTAAAACCTTTCTCATCTGTTAAGCAATTAATTGGATATTTACATAATTGGATTTTAATTACAATTAATTAACCTAATTATTATCTGAACAATCATTATCATATTTATGCCCCTATGTTTAGCCGATACCCTTTCTTCTTTTTCCGTTTCACTGATAGGTGTCGAGCCTGTGCAATAATAAATACCTACTCAAGAAAAATACATATTTTATATATAGCGGCGAGTAGGGTCAAATTTACAGGGATTGGGGATAACTTATTTCTTTTAGAGTCCAGAGATGGGGGATTTTTGAAAAATATAAAATAACTAATTAACCAACTAATAAAACAACTAATAGAAATAAACAGGAATTAATCAATAAACAATACGACTCTAGCCAAAGGTGCAACTTTTCAGACATGGTTCATTTAACTGATCATTGATGCAAAGATAATTCAATTACTCACTACTAGATTGGTTATAGTTGTCATACACGCGATAAACAACCAGTCTTTCCTTACCTTTTCGATAGTCAAAGTACAACCGTTGACTATTTCTCTAATCAAGAAACAACCCTAGGTACGACCGTAGGATTTAATTCCTCGATTGCATTAATAATTAGAAAAACCCAATCCTAACCAACAAACACGCTACGAGGGTTCATTTAAGTTAGATCATACATTTCCCTAACTTGAAACCAATCACGTTAGTCGCCACTGGTATTAATTAATTAAACAATTACGGATTCAATCAATTAATATGACAGTAGATTATTAGGTTAATTCATATATCGGGCCCTTGACATTCAAATAACATAACAAGCATAAGCAATTACATCAGGAAACGTACGAATACCAATGAATAAAAGAAATAAATAAAATAATTCGATCTCACAGATGTTTGGAACCAAATCCTCAAATTGACCTTCGACTAGAAAAGAAACTTAGTTGCGCATCGCCAATTGAAGCACTTCACACCCTTTTTCCAAAGCCAACTGCATTAGTGTTTTATAAGAGAAAAACTGGAGGGAACAAAAGATTGACCCAAAAAGCCAAAAGGCTCTGCCGTCCTCTCTTTTGCGGCCGACCCCGCGAAGATAATAAGAAGTCCTCGAAAACGTTGGTGGCTTCTTCCCAACCACACGGAACCTGGCTTTCTTTTTCTCCTTAGTTTCCTAATTGAAATCTACTATCAAATAAAACTAATCTCCTAAATAGAAAAATAAACCACAAAAGAAAGTATTTCAAGTTTCCTAATTCAACCATAAGACTAATAATTAGTATTCAAGTCTTCCAAATCTTCCTCTAAGACTGCCCAGAGTTTGAATTGGACTTGGAAATAGGTCCCGAACGTGCCACCATCAAATTAACTACAAAATTGCCACTTTTAATCATGTTTTGCTCCTTTTCCTAGAATTAGCACCATTATACCAAATATAAGTAGAATCCGACAATTAAAACAATATTTGGTTAAACTCAAGGGAAAAATAATTATAAATTTAGCAACAAATTATGACCTATCATTCACCCCTTTGGTTTTATTATGGCTATTAAATATTTGGTGGAAGGCATAGTTTTTTCTTTAAATTGAGGTGAGTTCTTTGGGTTTGTCTTCTTCGAATGTAATTTTTTTTTCCGATGATTGGTTTATTCAAAAATTCCATATAATTTGCTTTTTGATACTTCTAATTCCAAAAACTAACTAATTGTATTGTTTTCCTTAGTAGATCCCAGAGATTCTGTCTCTGGTCAAAGTACCATTTGAGATAATGCTGTCACTTTCTAAAATAATCAGAAAAGCAATGTTATCATCTTCTCCTCCTTGGCTAAGGTATTACCTCTTTATTTAAGTCAAATAACCTTATTTCTCATGAACTTTCTCCTATTGTTCTGGACTTCAGGGATCTGTTGACTACATTCTAGCAGTTATGTTTTTACCATAACTATCGCGAAGCAAACAAATATGCAGACATGCTAGCGAACTGGGGAAGAAACAGCAATGAAGACTCCATCTTTTTTTAATCCTATCCTGAATTTGTCATTCCCTTACTTTTGTAAGATTTAAAAGGGTGTCATCAACACACGGATGACTGTACTTTAACTATTACTCTATAGACTTTGACTTTGTTTTAATGCACCTTTATTTTACCAAAAATAAAGACTTTCTGGTATGTCGTGATTCACCACCTACACATATTGTCACATACTATATATCACTCAAACTCAATCGTGCAGAAACATGATATATTTTGATAGTTCTCGAAAGAAATGAGTCTGAATTTCCAGAATTCCCGGTGTCTTGCTGTTATCAAGTAGCTAGGAATCCAAATTCCCAAGTGAAAAAAAAAAGAAGAAAAAGGTATGATCCGGCAGTTAGTTATTTTTGACATCTTCTTCTAAGGTCTCAGATTGCTTGAAGACGCTAATCAGTATTGTTGAAATTAAGGTATGAAAAATCGATGAAAGCGATTGAAACTTGAGGGTCTGAGGCAACAGACTTATGGGTGTGGGTGTTGCAGTAAGCATAGCAAGAAGGGATAGAGTCAAGACTTGATGATTCTGCCAATAGTTTAATGCTTGGCAAATTTTTTGATGGTTGAACCAAATTATTATGGCATTTTCTATTATGGATAAAGTATGGTTCAAGTAGTTATTTTTTCATGTAATATGATTTGGAATTCAGCATGTGTTTATTTTAATTGGGAATTTTATGATTGTAAAATTTATTAACTTAGAATTTTGTACTTTATTGAAACTAAAAAATAAAATTAATCATACTACATAGTATTAAGATGTCATTTGCACTCTATTTGCTTTCCATGTTATGATCTCGTTATTGTATTATACTGTTTATATAGTTTCAAATACAAAAAGTTTGCTTTTTATGCTATCTAAAAGAATTTGTAGTGAAACTTGATGAGTTTAAATGCTTTAGCTACAACACTATTTTGATTGCATTGTATTAATTCATTTACTCATAATTGTATGTTGTACAATGATAAATAATGTTTCTTGATTTGATTGAAGCAACTATTATCCATAGTTCAAAGGAGTCAATTAAGTAGAGTTGCTATATTGAATACTCATACAAGTAAACATTGGACAATATCATTAAGCAGTTTCTACCTATAGTTTGCAATTCGAATTCATGTGAGGAATTTCTTTTGATTTTAGTTACCATTTTCTACAATTTCAAATTTAGAAAATATTATTTGCACCAATTTTTTACAATCAAGATAGTTTCAAATCAGATCTTTAACAATTATGCAGATTTGAACTTATTTATGAGATTATAAAGAAATGCCCCTAGCAAAAAACACCAAATCTGAATAGTTTCTACAAAACTTTGAAAAAGACCACTTAAGTTTCTTATCTATCTATCATTTTTGGGCATTATTATCTCTATAAGAAAATGTGATTAAGTCATATTATGTCCACCAAATTATATAAATAGTTAGTCTAAAATAAAATTATTTTAGACTAAGCTGGACGCAAAGTGATTGATGGATAAACTTGACTTGATAATTTAGGTTGAGCTTAAGTCGAGAGAGAAATTAGAAGCATTGCTTGAGGGATGATCTTTCACGAACATATATAGATTCGAGAGATGAGGGGTCCAATTGATACTTTAAAATGTTTTACCATCTTGGATAAGTTTTAGAAGAGACTTTTGGATACTTTTCAATTACACTCCAAACATTCTTACATTTTCAAACTACCTTTATCTTTGCGGTTGAAATTCATACATAACTTTTGATCACAATAGATTCTTATATAGTATAAGGATAAGGATGTTTCATTGCACATTATTTTATCGACTCACTATGTAACTTATGATTTTTCTGTTAAAATCACATGATAAAATCATCATACTTCAGTTCATATACTACAAAATATTAAACAATAATTATTAATTATCTTGAATAACAAGCACCAAATTCCCGCGCGTTGCGCGAGCTATCCCTCCTTAGTATTCATATAAGAAAGAAAATATGGAATTTAGGCACAAAAGACTGAAATAAATGCCTAGAAAATAAGAAAATGCTCGGGTTCTCACAAACTAGAAATCATGTTTAAAGTGGCATTGCTTCCTCGTTGTAAAATATATGGTTTTGACAAAATTTCAGCTTATATATCACAACCAAGGTAGATTCAAGCATCCACAAGCAAATTAAGTCCAAACCGACCAACAATCACACCTCCACTCTCACGTTTACTCACTCATGCCACAAGAAAGAAAACTGGCAGCATCTCCTATGTTTTCTTATGTTTCTCCTCCAATTTCAAAGCTTAATTTCATGGCAAAACAACCCTAATCTTGGCCACAAGTTTTAGAGGACAAATGGTACATATTCTAGGTCACAAAGGCTAACCAAATTTAACATATACATGGTGTAAAAACAACCATACCAAGACTAGAAATTTTGAACCCTAAGCTGGAAATTGCAAACTAAAGCTGGAAAATCCTATTTTGAAGCTGAAAGTTCATTCTAAGGTTAGAAATTCCCATGTTAAAACAAAAGGACATATCAAAGCTGAAAATGGCATTTCAAGGGCTGATAATTAATATAGCAAAGCTGGAAATTGACTACTAGAGTTAGAAAAATCGTATAGTGAACTAAAATGCATATTCAAGTTAGATACTCTCATATCAAAACTCACAAATCATATCAAAGCTACAAATCTTCATCTCAAGGCTGGAAAAATTCAAATCAAACCTGAAAAATTCAACCAACTTCACAAAACCATGAAGTTTTCCTCAAAATTTCCATAATCAAGTCATGTATCTATTAAAATGCATTATAGGAATGGGAAGCGAAGTTTCTTAGCATGATACCTTAACCCCAAGAGGAAAATGCAAAAACAAAAGTCTTCTTTCCCAAATCACTCCACCACAAGTTTTCTTGCTCCCTTGTTGCGACTTTTTTTCGGATTGGATTAAGGATTCTTGTTGATTTTCTCTCCAAATCAAGCAAAGATCAAGGTGAAAATTTGATGTTTCTTCTCTATTTTTTTTCTCTCTAGATTTTGACCAAAAGGAAAGGGAAATGGAAGAAATTTTGGTGAAAATTTCAAGACTAAGACTAGAAGAAGTCTTGGTCAAAGGAAACTTCAAACGTTGACACTTGTCGTCTCATGATTCCATTCCTATCTCTTTGTCTCTCTTAGTCTCTAATTGCTAGTTTATGTTTTTTTAATACACTCTTAACATTTCTAATCATATAATCCTTCTAACACCACACCCGTTCTTGTTTATCAAATTTCTTACACACCTCACCAACTGATCACACTACCACAATGCACCATGAAACTTAACATGCACCAAATTATAAAAGAAAAGATAAAATTCTCGACTCTATCATTAAAGTATTTACAAAACTAAGGCAAGTGAATTAAGCCAAAAGAAAATATAAATTAGCTTATTCAAACATAAGAGAAACTATAAGAAAAATATAAAATAGTTTCAAGTCCTCTCACTCTCTCCCGCTTAAAAGAATTTCGTTCTCGAAATTCTAGCCTTTGCTCATAAAACTCGATTCTATAGGGTTTCCTCCACTTCTCAAGAGCTTCCCCTCACTCATGGTGCTACCACAAACTTGCTTAAAAAGAAAAATCTTAATAACATAATGGCTAAGTTAACATGCTAAGAAAGGTCAATGAAGGTATTGAAAGGTGCAATGTGATGTAAATTTAGAACTCGATGGAAAGAAGAAACCGTAACTACGGAACTTGGTTACTACTCTCACTAGCTCTTAAACTCATACACTGTACATTGATAAATCGTCTACAATGTAAATCCCCTATCATCTCTACAATTATATCACTAGACACGTATCACCCTCTCTAATCGAGATTCCTTCCTTACTAATCATAAATAAAAGATCCTTGCTTAAATCCAAAACTAAATTACAACAATTGACTCATGGATAGGGATTCAACGCCGCCAAACCATAGACATTTAATATCACTAAAAAATATCAAGCACCAAGTTCACTGTTTCTAATGGAGATACAACTTATTACATAAAGCTTTCACTACATATAGTCCAATAAATATAACTATTTCAGATAAAACATCATTAATTGCTAACTTCGACTATTATAGTAACTTCACCATCGCGAAATTCATTTGCTTTGGATAATTCCTCACTTGATGTCCAAATTTGCTGCATCTAAAACATGCACCAGTTTTCAAATAATATAATCCAGTTTGAATTTTGTTATAGGTTTCACACTTAGTAGCTATGCTTCTCTTCTTAAAGTGTCCATTCTTTCTTTTCTTTCTCCTTTTATTCTTCATAACAAGTTCATCTTTACATTTCCCTTTAGTAGTGCGGAAACTTCCTTCACCCCTTTAACTTGATTGCTATGAAAGTCTTGAGATGCTACTTGATTAGGCAAATGCACCAATTCAAACTTATTCTGCACCTCTTCCGGGATCCCTTCGTATTTTTTTTTCAGTTCTATATTCTTGTGCAGCAGCTCAATTTCCTCCATATATTCTTGTTTCCATCGTCTTTCCCAGTGGTCAGCCAATTTCTTTTGAAATTCTGCTTTCTTTCGAAAGATGTCTATTTCCTTATGCATATCTCCCAAATTTATCATATCACCAATTCACTTAAACTCAAGTGACAGCCTGCCAGCAAATCAAAGGATCGAAATGAGTAACTAATCACAATTGAAAACTCTAGCCATACAACTCTTCCATTCTTTTGCTTACAAGTCACCCAAGAAACATGAATCTTAGCTATTCCCTACTGAAATAAATGAGAAATTTAAACACAAATACTTACTCCTATTCTTGGGTCTTCCCACAAAAATTATTAGCATCGCTTATACATATAACAAAATACGGAATCATATTCCTTAAAACAAAAGTTTCGCACTCTAACTCACTTTCCATTATACACTTACAAATTTTCTTAAGAAAAAACCATAAACTCTTACCCCTGCTAGTGCCTTTTACCATCCTCCATCAAGGCGGTCATCCTAATTTTGCCAAAATTCGCATACAAGTGTAGAACCCACATCCTTGTCCCCAAAGTCTCCATCTATAATCCAAAACTTGTAAAGAAATAAAAGTCAAAGCCTTGTTCCTATGTGGCTCGCAGAAAGGTAGGAAATAAACAAAGGTAGTCAAGCAAGAGTTAAAATGAGTTCAAAAGAAATACATATGTAACTACATCAAATCGCAACAAAATGAAGGAAACACGGGACCAGGGTATATAGATATAGGAGAAATGAAATAGGCCTGCAATACTAACACCTTAAACATTCACGATGACCGCAAAGCTAGCCATTATCTATAGAAACCCTAGTCAGACATGTATGAGACTAGTCTGTGACGGCACCCATTGATCCACTCTCTTTGATTAATACAATCTCAAGTCCAATATTAGAATCTTTCGTGTCTTGACCTTTGCCATAAAAACTTACATCAAGTGCAATCAAGATACCGACCCTTATTCTAGTGCTTTCCACTTTTTGGTACTTGGGTACAAGAATCCGAAATAAGATAATTCACAACTCCAATCGGCTGGTCCTAAAAGTAAATCACCTAAATTTGAGATTCCTACTTGATGTACATATCTATCTTCCCCAAGGATCATATAAAGGTTTTATGCCTATAACATTTATGATTTAGAGTTTACGCTCAAGAAAAGTACTTAGTCATTTACACTCATTCACATAATCGGAATCATAACATCACTTGGCCCAATCTCACCCTGCGTAGAGATTACGCGAGTAGGCTCTGATACTACCTGTGACGACCCTACCTTCTCCTTGACTCATACCCAAAGGTTTGGCGGACCGCCTGCCCAACGCTCATCAGGACTCACTCATGCACCACGAAATTTACAAAATAATAACCTCAATAATAAGAGTAATAATGATTACTGTGAGGACTTGCAAATTCCTTATATATTTCTTGAAAATTTTCTTTTATTTAAAAATTATTTGGAAAATACTATTCTAGACCATCTTACTACTCAATCACCCTAGAAAAAGTGCCAATGATCATAGGAAATTAGGGTTTTCCTTTCCGATTTCAATTCGAAGTGAAATAGGGTTTTTCGTGTACCCGTAGTGTAATTATCCGGTATGGAGTAAGGATCAAATTTGGTGCTTAAGAGTGACTTTTAGGTGAGAAATAATATGTGATTAGAAGCTATGATATAAAGTTAGTGAATAGGAAGTAAAAACCCTAGTACGTGTAATTTAAGGAAAACGGTTAGAACTGACGTGTACCGTTCGTTACCGAGTGAGTGCACCGATTAAACCCTACTTTATTTCTTTAATCTCCTCATTTTATTTTGACTAATTAACCCTCAAAATATCTTATACATGAGTCACCATGGTAGGCCAAAGGAAGAAGGAAGAAAACTCTAGAAAGAACACATGTCAAGCCCTTATTGGAAGGAGCTTTGACTAATTTGTATCAACCATCATCAAACAAGAATTTAACCAAATCATCTCCATGATGCGTGACGGATCTAGACGAACACCAAGTTGAATCGATAGGCGGAACTCTGATCCTTCTAGAATCACAAGTCACGAACTAAGGATAATTCTTAACCCAAGACTAGCGAATTTAGTGAACCAAAAGTATAGTTAGAAGAACGCCACAACCAAGGAGACTACTTGATTGATAAGTTCAATGAACAGCTTGAGATTGATTCTCAAGTATTCAAAGGAAATTCTCTTGAGGCAAGAGAGAGTGAAATAACTCACATATATTTTTATAAAAATCTGAATTGTCCCCTCATGAATGAAAACCTAGGCTATATATAGCCTTACAGGACTCAAACCCTAGAATGTCCAATGGACGACCTTGCCCTTCATTAAGGGTGAAAATATCTAACAACTAATTGACTAAAATTAAGACTCTGAATTCGGCCAAAGTGAAGTGAAAATTGACCGAAATTATTAATGCTAACAAACAACTAATAATGGTAACCAAAATCCTAATTAGCAAGCTAGTGCTCCGTGAACTAGTCTTCACTTGGTTCTTCCATTTGAAGGAAAGTGTATAGAGTAGTTTCTCCATTATGTAATCCTTCAATGGTCCTGAAGTCATCACCAACTCGTTCTTGAATCGTGCAAACAAGAGCTTGAAGTGATTCTTGAATTCTCCTAGCACGCGCTCTTGTAATTGGACCACTGGGTATTTGCATGACCTGAGCACTAGAAGTTTGAGCAGCCTTGAGCCCCTCTTCATTAGTCCCCTCCTCTTGAAGTCGATTTGTCCCCAAATCAAACTCATCGTCTGCATGAAAAGGACTCAAGTCAGATACATTAAAAGTAGCATGTACCCCATACTCACCTGGAAGTTCAAGTTTGTAGGCATTGTCATTTATACGCTCCAGGACTTGGAATGGACCATCTCCCCGTGAAAGTAGCTTACTACGCCGTTTGACTGGAAACCTCTCTTTGTGCATGTGTATCCATACCCAATCGCCAGGCTCAAAGACCATCTTGCGACGCCCCTTGTTGGCACTTTGGATGTATTGAAGTGTACGCTTCTCGATGTTGGCTCACACCTTAGTGTGTAACTCACGTACATATGCAGCCTTGGTCTTACCATCCAAGTTAACTCTCTCATGAACAGGTAAAGGAGTTACATCCAAAGGTGTGAGAGGGTTAAAACCATACACAATTTCAAACGGCGAATAACGTGTAGCAGAATGGACAGTGCGATTGTATGCAAATTCCACATGTGGTAAGCAATCTTCCCAAGATTTAATGTTCTTTTTAATAACTGCGCGCAATAGGGTAGATAAAGTCCTATTAACCACTTCGGTTTGACCATCAGTTTGTGGGTGGCTAGAAGTAGAAAATAGCAATTTAGTACCTAGTTTACACCACAAAGTTTTCCAAAAATAGCTAAGGAATTTGGCGTCCCTATCAGAAACAATAGTGCGTGGCATGCCATGTAATCTAACTATCTCACGAAAGAATAAATCTGCAACATGCTTAGCATCATCTGTTTTAAGACAAGGAATAAAATGGGCCATTTTGGAGAAGCGGTCAACTACCACATAGATTGAATCATGTCCTTTTCTAATTCTAGGTAGTCCAAGCACAAAATCCTTTGACAGATCAACCCATGGTTCCTGTGGAATTGGCAAAGGTGTATAGAGACCATAAGGGTGTACCTTTGATTTTGCTTGGTGACAAGTCACGCACCTTTCGATGTGTCGTTCCACGTCACTCCTCATGCGTGGCCAGAAGAAATGTTCTTGGAGAATCATTAAAGTCTTGGCAATGCCAAAGTGTCCCATTAGCCCTCTTCCATGAGATTCTCTTACTAGGAGTGTGTGCATGGAGCTCTTGGGAATGCAAAGCCTGTCCTTGTAGTATAAGAACCCTTGAGAGATGAAATAATGCTCACGAGAGTGTCGTGGCAAGGATGAAAAAATCTCACCAAAATCTGAGTCAGTTGCATAAAGTTCTTTAAGAAATTCAAAACCAAGCAACTTAGCATCTAATGTAGTGATAAGTGTATGCCTTCGCGAGAGTGCATCAGCCACTACATTTGTCTTACCTGTCTTGTATTTGATCACAAAGGTAAAACTGTCAATGAAGGTAATCCATCGTGCATGTCGTTTACTTAACTTGTCTTGAGACTTGATATGCTTGAGCGACTCATGATCTGTGTGCAAGACAAACTCACGAGGGCGAAGGTAATGTTGCCATGTTTGTAGAGCTCGCACTAAGGCCATTAGTCCTTATCATAGGTTGAGTAATTTAGAGCAGCTCCATTCAACTTCTCGCTAAAGTAGGCAACCGGGCGACCCTCTTGGAGTAAAACAGCTCCAATACCTATACCAGAAGCATCACACTCCACTTCAAAAGCTTTGTCAAAATTAGGAAAACTAAGAACAGGTGCATGTGTGAGCTTGTGTTTAAGTAATTGGAAAGACTTAGCTTGTTCCTCTCCCCAATGAAATTACACATCTTTCTTGACAATCGACGTAAGTGGGGCAGCAATTGTGCTAAAGTCCTTGACAAAACGCCTATAGAAGCTTGCCAAGCCATGGAAACTTCGCACCTCACTTACATTAGTAGGGGTTGGCCATTCACTAATAGCCTTCACCTTTTCTTGATCAACATGAATTCCCTGCTCACTAACAACATATCCTAGGAAAACCAATTGATTTGTGCAAAAGGTACACTTCTTAAGGTTAGCGTAGAGGCTTGCCTTGAGAAGTGCATCGAGGACCATTTGTAAATGCACAACATGCTCATCTAGAGTTTTACTATAGATCAAGATGTCATCAAAGTAAACGACCACAAATTTACCAATGAAAGAGCGTAAAACATGATTCATGAGTCTCATAAAAGTACTTGGTGCATTGGTTAGCCCAAAAGGCATGACCAACCACTCAAAAAGTCCATGTTTTGTCTTAAATGCAGTTTTCCATTCATCTCCTTCTTTCATGCGAATTTGATGGTAACCACTTTTCAAATCAATCTTAGTAAAAATGATAGCACCATGTAATTCATCAAGCATGTCATCCAAACGAGGTATGGGATGGCGGTACTTTACCGTGATGGCATTAATTGCCCTACAATCAGTGCACATTCTCCATCCTCCATCTTTCTTTGGAACAAGTAGAACTGGTACAGCACAAGGGCTTAGACTCTCCTGAATCCAACCCTTACTAAGCAACTCCTCCACTTGTCGTTGTTGCTTCTTGGTTTCCTCAGGATTGGTCCTATATGGTGCCTTGTTTGGAAGGGAAGATCCAGGAATGAAATCAATTTGATGTTCAATTCCCCTTAATGGAGGCAAACCAGTAGGTATATCCTCAGGAAAGACGTATTGATACTCCTGTAAGAGGTTAGTAATAATACTAGGCAAAGAAGCATCAAGAGCATTAGTGAGTAAGGATTCCTTGCCAAATAAAATAAATAAAATCTGATTAGAATGCAAGGTCTGTCTCACATTTTTCACCTTGGCAAGCATGCTGGGTTTTCTCTCCTGTGTGGGCTCTAAGGCCGAATGAGAGTGATCCAACTTGCTTGAAGAAGGGTCGGCCGTCACTAATTTCTTAGCTTTGGCGTTGTCCTTCTTGGTGGTAGCATGCAAGTCATACTCTTTTTGTAGACTAACTTGATCCTCATGCACTTGTTGAGGTGTAAGAGGTGCAATTGTAATCTTTTTACAATTATGTATGAAAGAGTATTTGTTCAAGAAACCATCAAAAGTGACTCTTTTGTCAAATTGCCAAGGACGCCCTAAGAGTATATGTGCAGCTTGCATTGGTACTACATCACACATAACATCATCTTCATACCTACCAATGCGAAAAGTAACCAAAACTTGTTTATGAACACGTACCTCTCCACTGTTGTTTAACCACTGAAGCTTGTAGGGACGGGGGTGCTCACTAGTTGGCAAGTTTAGTTTCTCCACCATCAATGCACTAGCAACATTAGTGCAACTTCCGGGGTCAATCACCAAGCTGCATACCTTGTTGGTCACATGGCACCTAGTGTAAAAGATGTTGTCACGTTGAAGCTCATCTTTACTAGTTTGAGTAGCTAGGGCCCTTCTTGCTACCAATCCAACTTTGTCTTGAATTGGAACTTCCTCTATCTCATCTTCCTCTTCAACCAAGGGAGGCATGTCTTTGTAATCCTCCTCTTCATCATCAGTGACAATGTCTCCATTTGGTAGGACAAACGTGGTCCTTGGGTTTGGACATTGGCTTGCAATATGCCCAACTCCTTGACACCTCCAACATTTGGTATCACGATTCCTAGGTTTTGGAGTTTCAATTGTTGGCTTGGAAACAACCTTGGAGTCGGTTTTGGTAAAAGGTGGCCGTGAGCTTGACCCGTGATCTTGCTTCGGCTTTGGAGGGTTCCAAGCGTTCGGACCTCTCTCCTCCCTTTTGGGCTGGAATGGTCGAGTAAATGGTTGCGGATTAGGGTTATAATTTCTGGTGGTACCCCTCCGCTTGAGCCTTTGCTCAATCTTGATAGCCTTTTCCACCATATCTTCTATCTCCACATAGTATTGAAGCTCAAGTTGATCGGCTATTTCAACCCTCAGACCACTGAGAAATCTTGCCATTGTAGCCTCTCGATCTTCTTGAATATCAGCTCTCAACATGGAGATTTCCATGTCCTTGTAGTAGTCCTCAACTGAGCGTTGACCTTGTGTCAAGGTTTGAAGTTTTTGGTACAAGTCTCTATGGTAGTGACTTGGTACAAATCGCTTCTTCATCAGTCTCTTGAGCTCAGTCCAAGTGGTTATAGATGGTTCTCCACACCTTCTCCTGCTTGTAGCCACTTGTTCCCACCAAACTATGGCATAGTCGGTGAATTCTACTACGGCAAGTCTCAATTTTTGTGCATCGGTGTAGTCATTACAATCGAATACTAGCTCTACTCGACTCTCCCATTCAAGGTATGTATCCGGATCATATTTGCCTTGGAAAGGAGGAATCTTCATCTTAATCCCCTTGATTGCATCACCGATTGCTCTTGTATTTCGCTTCGGTCTTCCTTGCTCGTATGCCTCATGTTCCGAATCGGCATTGGAGTCACTAGATTCCTCCAGGGTGGATTTTCCCCTAGATTTCCGAGAAGAAACCCTAGATGAACTTAGTTGATCAATCTGCTCATGGATTGTTTCCAGCCTTTGGTCAAATCTCCTCTGCATTTCCTTCCACATATCATCCATTTTACGTGATAACTGAGCAATGGTAAGTTCATTTTCCTGAGACATGGTGAAACCTGCAAAACTTGACAAATTGTTAGTAGAAAATGCCTCACTTGCTCCCTTAAGTGTTTCACTCCTCTCGTGTTTTCACTCAAGTGCTTATATCACTCTAATGCTCTCACCAATTCACTTCTCAAGCCACTTGATTGTTTCCTTTGAAGAAATCAGAAATTTTCTCAAAGAAGTTCAATCGAACCTTAATCAAATAGTATCCAATTGTACCAAAGGAACAAGAAGCAAGAGTAGAAACGGAAAGCTCAAGTAATGAATTCGATAAGGAATGGAATGTCCAAGTACAATGATGGAGTTTCCCAAGTGTTTACTTAATTTCCTAATTGATTTTGGGAACCAAGTTAGGTGTTGGATTTATTTGGAAAATTCCTTAAAGTCGGCTAACCAAATCAGAATTGTTACCAAAAAATTTCTAGATTTCGTACCCCTTAACCTTCCTCAAAATCGGCTATACCAAATCAGGGTTATTTCCAAAAATTTTCCAGATTTCCTTCTCCTTATGCCTTTCCTAAAGTCGGCTGGTCAACCAAGTGTAAAACAGATTTTGGTAGCTTCCTATTCTACCCGAAACTATCCTCCAAAAATTCCAGAATTTTGCTGCTAAAACCCCTCCATAAACTCGGCTATACTCCCCTCTCCTTGCTCCCAAATTTCGTCCCTTACTCTCCCTCAACAAACAAACAATTCGGCCCCCCTCCTCTTTGCTCCACACAAGGACAGTTTCATCGCGTGGTTCTAGTCAATGGCTTCACAAGATGATACAAGCGACGTCACTCAAGAATTCCCCAAGCGGCCTGCTCAAGAAATTCCCAAGAGGTTTACTCCTAAGCCAAGGAAGCCCCGTATGGATGCAAGGACGTACAAGAAACTTTTTATACGAAGAGAGGTGCAAATCTTCAAGAATCAAGATGGTCAAGATCCTCAAAAATCTCAACGGGTGATACAAGTGATCAAGGATCAAGGTGCTCAAGATTTTCAAGAGGAGGTTGGTCAAAACTTTTGAGTAGTCTTTTTCTTGATGTAATTTTCTGGTTTGTTGAAACAATTGCAACAAGACAGAATTTGGCAAATAAAAGTGCGGCTTCCTTCTTTGTTGTTTGCTACCCGAATGCCTTTTCTCTTTTCCTTTTTCTATTTTTTTTTTTGACTCTAAGAACACACAATTACTCGGCTGTTCTTGGGTAAAATTCCAGAATCTAATGTCAAACCAATGCTCTCCTTCAATCCTCCAATAATGATCAAGACATGTATCAAAGTTTCAAGACTTCAAGATTAGTTTCAAGAAACTCAAGAAACCCTAGATTATGGTAGTCCCTCTTCAAGATTCCAACCCCAAACAAGTTTAACCACAAAAATCAGTTTAGGAAACTAATGAAAACAACTTGGTGGAATAAACTAAAGTTTGGACAGATTGGCAAGAAACTCGCGCCCAAGGAAACCCTAGTTGCAAGTGAAAACCCTAGCCGTCGCAAATTTTTT
Source organism: Coffea eugenioides (assembly GCF_003713205.1). Lineage (NCBI taxonomy): Eukaryota > Viridiplantae > Streptophyta > Magnoliopsida > Gentianales > Rubiaceae > Coffea > Coffea eugenioides. The sequence goes on from NC_040039.1 coordinate 33,403,812, forward strand.
TTTTTTTTATCCAAACAGAATATGCAAGGCACACAACTCGGTTACACTTGAAGGCAGGCTTCAAGACAGAATCACACAACAAGTAATGCACGAAGTGGACGCGAAGCAAAAGAAAACAAAGAGCTACGCAACAAGAACAAACAAAGGCGGACAGAATTTTTTTTTTTTGTAAAAATAATCGGACTTGACACAAAGAGAGACTCAACCAGTTTTTGCAAGATAAAATTTACTAGAAAGCTTACGAACAAACTCAACGGGATATACTTGATGTCGTCGACTAGCTCTGGATACCAACTGATGTGCGACGGATCTAGACGAACACCAAGTTGGGATGATTTGCGGAACTTTGACCCTTCTAGAATCACAAGCCACAAACTAAGGAGATTTCTTAACCCAAGACTAGCAAATTTAGTGAACCAAAAGTATAGTTAGAAGAACGCCACAATCAAGGAGACTACTTGATTGATAAGTTCAATGAACAGCTTGAGATTGATTCTCAAGTATTCAAAGGAAATTCTCTTGAGGCAAGAGAGAGTGAAATAACTCACATATATTTTATAAAATCTGAATTGTCCTTTAATGAATGAAAACCTAGGCTATATATAGCCTTACAGGACTCAAACCCTAGAATGTCCAATGGACGACCTTGCCCTTCATTAAGGGTGAAAATATCTAACAACTAATTGACTAAAATTAAGACTCTGAATTCGGCCAAAGTGAAGTGAAAATTGACCGAAATTATTAATGCTAACAAACAACTAATAATGGTAACCAAAATCCTAATTAGCAAGCTAGTGCTCCGTGAACTAGTCTTCACTTGGTTCTTCCATTTGAAGGAAAATGTATAGAGTAGTTTCTCCATTATGTAATCCTTCAATGGTCCTGAAGTCATCACCAACTCGTTCTTGAATCGTGCAAACAAGAGCTTGAAGTGATTCTTGAATTCTCCTAGCACGCGCTCTTGTAATTGGACCACTGGGTATTTGCATGACCTGAGCACTAGAAGTTTGAGCAGCCTTGAGCCCCTCCTCATTACTCCATTTCTTCACCACCTTGGCTGAAAATAGAGAGAGAAAAAGGGGAGAGAAACTTCATCTTTATCAACTAAATTTCTTGCCTAATCTTAAACTCCAACCATAAATCTTGTGAATCACTTCACCAAAACTACTCTTTAGGGAAGATTAGAGCTTTGTATGGCAAGATTTTGAAGGAAAGATTGTGGTCTTCTCCTACAAGCATCCTAGGAAGGTATCATGGCTTTTCACCCTTTTCTTTTTCCCAATTTTGGTTAAATATGGCTAGAAGCTTTTAATTTTGAGTTACAACGTTTAATTAGTGAGTTTTGTTGGAGTTGGGGGGATGATTAGCTAGGGTTTCATTTTCAGCTTTGATTATGATCATATATCCTTTAATTGATGTTATGAAGTTGCTAGTTGGAGGTTTTGATGATTTAAACCTAACAAACATGAAATTCTAGCAACAAAGTTCTAATTCCAGGTTTAAATTCTCACAAAACACCATTCTGCCCATTTTTGTTTCATCATGATAAAGGCCGAATTAGACTTCATATAAAACATGAAAGTTGTAGATAATGATGATTTATAGGTGCCTGCAAAATTTCAGCTCAATCGGAGCAACGTAGCCTGTGAAACGACCGAAATACCCCTGCTTCCCTGTATTTATCCGAAATTGATAATCAGCTTCTGTAATTGGATGTTTTGACCAGGAATACTACTGATTTGGTTGTCAATGTCTTCTTAAGATTTATAGCCTTATATCTTATCTTTCAAATGGATTTGGAATAACTTGAATTGGAGTTGTAGGTGTTGAGATATGACTGAATAAGTCAGGACTGCTGCAGTACACTGAGCTGGAAAATCTGGGGTTGTTTTGGTAAATTTTACCTAGATACATTGTAAACTGGACTGAGTAGCCTTCATAAAAGTTGTAGCTCTATGTCTTAGCTTCGAAACGGTATAAGTTTCATACCAATCCGATAAGCGTAGCCTCTGATGTGTCCATTCCGCAAAACCCTATCAAATCTGTCTTTTACTAAAGCTCATTTCTGCACATGTTGTTAACTTGATTTTGTACTCATATGACTTTGAGCCTATTGAATGGCTATTGTGATGAATTTATATTGTGTATAACTTTGGGATTGGCTGAGGAAAATAATGAAGCCATAAATGGCTGGAAAATTAGGTAAACACAAAGGGCGTGCTGCCCAAATTTATGCTCGAGAACTAGAGAACTATACTTGCAACTTGAGTAAGGGTTAAGAGTGAATATCACTTGAACCATCTAGGATGTTTGCACCTTCTTTTACCGAGGTATATAAGTAAGATTTGGCCCACCTTATACCCTTGAGAAATAAAATAATGACTGCTCGGAGTACGTTTTCTTTGTCACTTCGACTTAAATGGAGATTTCAAAGTTTTACGAGTAAGCATAAGTTTTACAAATATTTTACTCATAGCCTTTGGTTTAAATGTATTCTTTTCACTTCCAAAACTATACTTATATTTTGTACTAGTAGTTATTCGGATTTTCTTGGGTTCCCTTAAACTTTAGAGGGGTTTAACTGTAATATTTTCTCTTGGCTATTATTAGAGTTTCTTGGCGATTGAGAGTGTTATCCGGGAGGATACTTTGGACATTATTTTGCTTAAATAGGTGAGTGTTCATTGTTTGTTATATTCTCCTTGACTTCATGACTTGTTGTTATTGTTTGATAATGTGTTAAGTGTTTCCAATGATTTCCAAAACGAATTTTCTAGGCGAGCGTGTACTTTATCGCGCTCGACCTAAATGAAACGTGAAGTTTTCAACGATTTAATGATTGATACATTAGTTGTGCATGATGTAAGCCTTTTGGCTGAACTGAGCCCTGCCCTTCGTTACCGATCGACTCGAGCCAGAAGTGAACTCGATCGGGCGATATGGTGACCCTGGGTGTGAACGTTGGTATACTCGAGTATTACCTTGTAGGTTGGTGGAGCCTGGCCAACGTCCAGGAGGGGATGAATGAAATGAACGATCGAACGAGGGGTTTACTTACAAAAATGCATTTTCAAATGATTGGAGGAATAAGGGGAATGACAGGAGAACGAACGAACGAACAAATGGCTCCCTGTGAGCCCGTATCCTTTTAATGTATGTGTTATTATCGCTTTCCATTGTAAATGTTTCTTGAATTATTGATTATCGATGGTTAATGTATTGGCTTTGTTGTTGAATATGTGTTCGGAACCTTACTGAGCTTTTAGCTCACCCCTTTAGTTTTGTTTTCCTTAACAGGGGGATGCGAGCAAGGACGAGAACCCAGTGTAGGTTAGCCTAGTCTAGTTTTGTGTTTTGTAATGGTTCTCGCCCTAGTGCTTTGCAAGGGCTGGATGTATGACGCATTGAGAACCTTTGTATATTCGATATTTGTACTTCCTTTTGAGATAGAAATGTATATAAGTTTCGCTTTAAGTTTTGGATTGTTATTTCATTTGATCTTGTGATCTTATTTCGGATTTGATTGAGGTTCGACTGAGTCCCGGCGAGAGCTGGGCAGGCGGTCCGCCGAACCCTCTGGTTTACCTTAGGGGGAGGTGGGGCTGTCACAATTACAACCTCAGATATATACAATCATGAACATCAAATGCTCATATAATCTCTAAATACAGCCAAGGAGTCAAACTCATAAAATAAAACCAAGCAAGCTCGCTAGAGAGCTCAAAAGTGCTCACGCGAGCAACTAACAAAACTTAAACAAAGACTATGCCTTCTCCAACTCTCACTCTCAAATTCTCATCCCTGTAAGAAAAATAAATTAATGGGATGTACTTTCTCCCAATGAGATTCTAGGAAAACATGCAAGTAAACTAGTAGGCATGATACGATTCATAGAATATCAAGAAGCATGCTATGTTCAGATAGATCATGACATAATATACAGTAAAGCAAGTAATCAGATAGATTATGCAATAATGCATGGCAAAGAACACATTCATATCAAAGGATATAGTCTACTCTTATGAACAAGTTCCACAATAGCTTGTCTGGGATCCGTTGACACTCTGTCAATCATGGAATTATAATGTCCGTAGATCACCATTAAACGTCAATCTCCGTCTACCGATCATCTTCCTGCCGGGCCCAAATACCAATCAAGTACCCAAGATTCATCAATCACCTCGACCAAACCCTTGTTGGCTCAATTCGACCAACTAACCATGGGTTAGGCTTATAATCCCAAGTATTCAAGTATTCATGATCTGAGTTTAAAACCTCAAGTATTCAAGTATTCATGAGTGGAGTTGTTGACTGTCACCCAACGCTCACGTAAATAATGATTGGAGACGTTAATTGTCATCTAATGGTCTAGTATTCAAGCATGTCACGAGTTAAAGTCTTGAGTAAACAGGTTAGGAATTTCGTCCTTTACCCAAGGTTGCCCAACTTATCCGAGCGCTCTAAAGCTGGTCTCAAGCCAGAGATCCAATGAGAGGCCCAATTCATCTATTACCGACCTACAATCATGCATATGCATGAGTAACCCAAGTTCCAACTTGTCCGACGTCTTGGATAAGGTTCCAAGAGCCCAATTCAGCCGCTGCAAGAAGATATACAACCGGCCTGCATTCATGCACATATACATGCAAACCCGCATCCAAGATCAAATATTTCAAGTTCACGGAGGTCGAGTGCACATAATGATCCACTAAATGTAATAAAATATACACTCGCTTATGCAATGACAAATCAAGTGCCTAGTAATTCCGAACAACAAGTAGCATGGAATATGCAGTTGAAATGCTCACCAATGATTTATTGTTTATCAAAATCAGGTTTAGGCTTAGCTCCTTGGCCAGATTCTAAACCTGCGATCAAGTATCGTGTAGCAAAATGCAATCAAATAGGGTTTCAAAATATACAACCTTGTTAATATCAAAGGAAGATCATGTAAATAGAACTCATGATGCTTAGTAAACCATATGCAGGATATACACATGCCCTTTTTGGAAGGAAAACGATTAAAACTTTCAAGTTTAAAACTAGAGATATGCAACTAAAAATCATGTTTAAAGTGGCCATTGCTTCCTCCTTGTAAAATATATGGTTTTGGCAAAATTTCAATTTATATATCACAACCAAGGTAGATTCAAGCATCCATAAGCAAACAAGGTCCAAACCAATCAACAATCACACCACTCTCACACTTACCCACTTTCACCACAAGAAAGAAAACCGGCAGCATCTCCCCTACTTTCTTTATGTTTCTCATTCAATTTCAAAGTTTAATTTCATGGCAAAATAACCCTAATCGAGACCACAAGTTTTAGGGGACATATGGTACATATTCAGGTCACAAAGGCTAACTGTGACAGCCCCACCTCCCCCTAAGGCGAACCAGAGGGTTCGGCGGGCCGCCTGCCCAGCTCTCGCCGGGACTCAGACGTTCACTACAATCCTCAAACAGATTACAAGATAAAACTCACATATTACATCAAATTCTCCAAAATTTACATGTCAAAAGCGAAGCGGAAACGATTCTCAACTATACATAAAATGATTTCCAAATCCAAATTGTACAAAACATTGGCCATCCAGACACATGAATAAGTACAACAAGTCCTTCCTTTGCCTTGAGCCCTGTGGAGGGGAATAAAATATTTTTGGGGTGAGCTAGAAGCTCAGCGAGTAACCAGGAAAATCATTAAACAAATATATTTCACAATGTTGCATTTCGATCATTTCGATGATGTCATGATTCAGAGATCAAATGTACGTTTAGTGCTCTCGTGAGCCGGTGAAATCACAGCACTTGAACACCCAACGCTCAAATAGATCATTTAACATTAACATTAACATTAGGAGGGAGCCCCTTTTTGAGCTCCGGAGCCATTTGCTCCGTCATGTCACGAACTCACGAAAATGGTGGAGACATTGGTGTCCAGCACAAGACTTTCCCAGAACTCATTGAAGCCAAATCATGTCATGAATTCACATGCAAGCACGCATGAGATGCAATCGAGTACATAATGCAAGAAACATTTCACAAGTACTTTGGAAATATTTTAGGGTCACTCACGTCCACGGCTCAGAAATCATCCAGCATATAACATTGCCTTGCTCAAATCCAAGTCTTAGATCACAAACTCAATGCAAACAAGTTCCTTCAAAGTTCGGACAGCACTTCCCCTGAATTTGCTAACTTCTCCAGCCATCATGGCTTCATTATTTCCTCATTCCAACCCAAAGGTACACACACAACAACAAGTTCATCCAATAGCCATTCAGCAAGCTCCAAGTAGTACTAGTACAAGTCAAGCTAGGGAAAAGTCCGGAAATGAAAGTTAAGCTCAAAACCAGAAAAACAGTTTTGACGTCATTTTGCGGTAATGGGACCAAAGGTACTACGATGGTCGTATGAAGGTGCAAGATACACCGTTTCGAAGCTAAGAGATAGGGCTACAATATTCCAGAAGGTCACTCAACCCAGTTTCGAGTGTAACCAGGTCAAAAATGCAAGATACCATACCAGAATCACAAAAACAGATTCACAGAACGCATTCTAGCGGAAACATCATAAAGCAGGCTATCCAAGTCCAAATCCAGAAATTCCAAAACCAGCTGAAAGCTAAGAAACAGGGCTAAATTTCATCAGAAGACCTAAACAACCAATTCGGAAGCAATTCCAGCCAAAACAACCAATTACAGGCGCAATTCTTACATTCGGATCAAACCAGGACAGCAATAGTAATTTCGACTTTTCTCACTATACGCTACTCCGATTGATCTGAAATTTTTCAGGCACCTCTAAAATGTCATTCCCTACAACTTTCATGTTTTAAGCCAGGGCCAATTCGGCCTCTAACTAGGAGCTAAAAATTCAGGCAGAATGTTCCTTCACAAAACCTAATTTTCTGAAATTTCTTCCAAACCAGAAATTGATTGCAATTGTCCACTTTTTCCACCTCATAGAGTCATTATATACCATTTCCAATCATCATAGATAGCCACACAATCATGCTTATATTAAAACAGAAAAATCCCCAAAAATAATAAAACTTCATCACTTCAACCACAAATCAAGAAATAATCCATCAAACCATCTCTTTAGCCATCACAAGTCACTAATTTAGCATAATCAAGAACAAAGAAAGGATTGCTAGACATGAACCTTGAAATATCAAGAAAGTTGATGGCTTAGTCCTTTGCCTTCTCTAATCACTCCACCACTACCTTCAATCTTCCTAAACAAGTGACTTTTGTGGAGGAATTTGAAAGTTTAACGGTTGATTCACAAGATTGAGCAAGAAATGGAGTTGGAGTTGAAGGCTTTCTTCTTGTATTTTTGCTCCAAGAGGTTCGGCCAAGACAAGCTTAAAATGGAGAGAAATTGGTCAATTTTTGAGGTTTAGTAAAGGTGATGCAAATTAGTCAAAGTCCAACTTTGAATAAGAAGGTGACACATGTCACCTTTTGGTTTAAAACTTATCTTTTTGTCTCTCCAATACAAATATCTTAACACTTTGTAAAATAATATCACTTAATACAAAATTCCAACAAGTTGTCAAAAATATAATGCATTTACCGCACTTGCGGGTCCCACGTTCAAAATACGCTTTTAATTTCTCAAAAACTAACCGATACTAGAAAAATCATTTTCAAACTATCTCTGCTCATAAACTTTATCTAGGGAATTTTTCTAATAAAGAAAATGTAGAAAAGCCGGGCGATTAAATAAAATAAACACTAGAAAATTAGAAAATTTCCGGGTTCTCACACTCATTCTTTTCGGGGCATCACACTAACCACATTAAACAACTATACCAAGGCTGGAAATTTTGAACCCTAAGCTGGAAATTGCAAACTAAAGTTGGAAAATCCTATTTTGAAGCTAAAAATTCATACTAAAACTAGAAATTCCCATGTTAAGACAAAAGGACATATCAAAGCTTAAAATGGCATTCCAAGGGCTGATAATTAACCTAACAAAGCTAGAAATTGACTACTAGAGCTAGAAAAATAGTATAGGGAAGCTAAAGTGCATATTCAAGTTAGATACTCTCATATCAAAACTCAAAAATCATATCAAAGCTACAAATCTTCATCTCAAGGCTGGAAAAATTCAAATCAAAGCTGAAAAATTCAATCAACTTCACAAAACCATGAAGTCTTCCTCAAAACTTCCATAATCAAGTCATATATCCATTAAAATGCAAGATAAGAATGGGAAGGGAAGTTTCTTAGCATTATACCTTCAACCCCAAGAGGAAAATGCAAAAACAAAAGCCTTCTTTCCCAAATCACTCCACCAAAAGCTTTCTTGCTCCCTTGTTGCATCTTTCTTCGGATTGGATTAAGGATTCTTGTTGATTTTTTCTCCAAATCAAGCAAAGATCAAGGTGAAAATTTGAAGTTTCTGCTTTGCCTTTTTTTTTCTCTAGAGTTCAGACAAAAGGAAAGAAAAATGGAAGAAATTTTGGTGAAAATTGCAAGACTAAGACTAGAAGAAGTCTTGGTCAAAGGAAGCTTCTAACGTTGACACTTACCGTCTCATGGTTCCATTCCTATCTCTTTGTCTCTCTTAGCCTCTTATGTTTCTTTAATACACTCTTAACACTTCTAATCATATAATCTCTCTAACACCACACCCGTTCTTATTCACCAAATTTCTTACACACTTCACCAACTGATCACACTACTACAATGCATCACGAAACTTAACATGCACCAAATTATAAAAGAAAAGATAAAATTCTCGACTCTATCGTTAAAGTTTTTACAAAATTAAGGCAACTAAATTAAAACAAAAGAAAATATAATTAGCTTATTCAAACATAAGGGAAATTATAGGAAAAATAGAAAATAGTTTCCGAGTCCTCACACTTCTAGTTTGTGAATTACCTTCTTTTGTCATTCTTTTTTGCTGCTTTCATCTTTGCCATTAACGTTTCTAAGTTTTGGTCTTTTACTGGGGGTCCATTCCATGTGGAAACTTGGGATGCCTCACTATCTAACATTAACCAACCCTTGTATTAATTGGCTTTATAGCTCTAGGGTGTTTAACTGCATCTACTTGACCATCTTCTAGATCAATTTTTGCTTTATAGTCTTGCCTCCTGATCTATCCTCTGATAAATTGAAAAGTTGCTAGCTCACACATTCTCCTAGTCGATCTTTCATACTCATCTTGTGTGGTTGATCAACTTATAACATACATTTTAGGTCATAAGAGATCTTCTGTAAGTCCTCTACTTGTTTGTCTAGTCTCACACTAGAGAACTAATTAATGAGTTAGGAAATTTGTGCTTCAAGTTTTTTCCTCCAAACCCACATCTAGGAGTTAATATTAAGCTTAAATCGTTACTTGTTTAGTATCAGCTACTTGGTTGGTTTCCCCAAATATCACCTCATTTTGACACTATGTCATTTGAGACACAATTTGTACTATCTACTGCAATCAATGTAGGCATTCGGTACATTATCCATTTTTCGAACACCTAGCTATGGCTTGAGAGTTAGCCATAAACTCAAGTTGATAAAATGACTGACTATTGCCCCATAGCTTGCGTATTATTGATATTTTTCATATTGATAATAACAAAGTGCTGGAAGGGGTACTTCTCAATCTTTGCCTGACCATTGAACTCATTAGCAAATTTAAGCAACCTCTTTTCAATTGCCCTCTAGATGTAGCTCCTAAGCACCACGTAGTTATTGGTCAAATATGAAAATATCTCATGAACCTTGCAAAACTTCTTCTAGCTAACTTCTCAGATGTGGGATGCTAATAATTTTTGGGATACTTGATCCTGCTCTCAACCAATAAGAAGTCAAAAATAGCTTCTAACTATGAAATATCAAAATTGTACCTTTCAGTGTCTTTAGCAAGTCTATTTTTGAGTGTTCACGATGAGGTTTATTGCTAAATTGTTGGTTGGACTTGCAAGTAAATGTTTGGTCACCAATTATCTCAGCAGTATCCATCTCCTACGTCAGTGAAAAATTGGCATACCCCCATACATGAATGAGACGCTATGGTACCTTAAGGGCTAAACCACTAGGTTGTTGCTCTTTCAATTCAACATCGCTTTCTTGAATTCATTCATATTGAAGGACCCTTATCAATTTAGCTAAATCTTTGAATGTCTTGCCTTCGTAATCCTTTACCAGCTTGAAGTTTCTCATCCCCATTAATGTCGTATCTATGTACTCCTCCTTTGGCACTTTCATATTACAGCACATTCTGGCTTCCTTGAATCGGTCCAAGAAATGTCCTATCATCTCACTAATTTTTTGAGTCATATGATTGACATTGGTGAAATTCAACTCTGATAGGGAATAAAAAATTGTCGATAAAATGCTTGCGCTATCTAATCCTAGTGCTCCATCGAGTTAGGTGCAAACTTGGTAAAGTAGTTGAAAGCAATGCCAATCAACGAATAGGGGAAGAGCTTTAAATTTAAGAAGTCCTTGTTTCGGAATTCCTCACATTGAATGTTAGACCGAATGACATGTTCAACTACTGACTGTTTGTCCTCTCCTGAAAATTTAGTAAACTCTAGGAACTTATATCTTCTTGAAAGGACGTAAGTCCTATCGATCCAAGTAGGGTATGACTTGTGGTAAGCTGGCCATTTTTTTTCTTCTAGAGCATCAACAACCATGTGATCAATCATCTCTCTTAAGTCCTATCGATTAATCTGGCCTATATCAATATTGTGTCCAACCTCCTTCTAAGCATTTTCCCAGGTGTACTCCGCATCTGTACGCAACTGGACTCTTTCACTTTCCTATCCATCATCGGTTGTCGGTTACAATGAAGTATATATAGTCATGTCATCTTGTGGGGATTCATATTAGCTAGAACTACCTTAGGCACTAAATACATCCTAGCGCCCAGCATACCTGACATGTCTTGTGCCAGCATCTCCTCCTCTAATGGCCAAAGGCATGTAAAAAGATTGACTAGGCCTAAACTTATTAGGTGTATACTACGATTGTCGTACCTAATCAACCTATCTCTACTGATCACTCATCGGCGGGAACATGGAATATTCACTATTGACTCTCTTGACCATTACCAACTATATTACTTGAAGCCAATTGAAAATGCAAGCTATGCCTCCCAGGCTGATGTTTTGTAACATGAACCCCTTTTGGGATCTTTAACATACCTGGGGATAATATTGATTTTTAACCTTTCAAGGCACAAGAAAAGCTAGCTTCAATACATCGATGAGTTTTTTCTATCACCACCGCCTTACCTTTTTCTCCATCAATGGTGTCAACTCATTGAATAGTTACCAGTGCTGTAGTGATTATAGCCTCCTTCGATCCTTGCTCAGCTGTTAATCTGTTAGTAACTTTCATGGCCTTCTTATTAGTAAAGCTTGATGCTACCTAACAATGAGTAAATCAGTATACATCGAACTTTGAACCTATAACACAATTACGCTGCCAATCTCTAACTTATGCTGCTGAACCTCCTCCTTCTCTGAGACTTCACCCCTTGGATATCCTAACCAACTTTGCCCACTGTTTCATCCATTAACCCCTTTATCATTTGTACAAATTGTGCTTCCTACTTCTGTGGCAACTCGTCTACCCATCTCACCGGATTGTCAATAAACTAGTAATCATTTGGTCCAGTGCATCAATTATAATCCCCATGGTAGATACTTACACGCTAATGGGCCATGATTTTGTGATGCCTCCACTTCTCCCAAGCGCGAACCCAAGGGTATCGGCGGGACGCCTGCCTATTTCTCGCCAGAACTCGATACCATTCTAGTTCAAACTTAAAAGTAAATAACCGATAATAAAAATCGAACTGAAAGAAGTCGCTCCCATACACAAGTGTTCAATCTTACATCAGAAGTTTTCAAAATACATCAACTTTTCCAAAATGTATAACTTCCAAAAGTCGTCTAATCAATACATTCAAAACCCTAATCAAAAGTGCATCAAGTCGGCTTCTACAAAACTCCTTCCATTCCGGCTCTTGTTAAGGAAAACAAATCTAATAGGATGAGCTAATACTCAGTGAGGCCAAGAAAACATGCAAAACACATAGTTCAAATAATAATAGCACTTATACGAGAATTAAAGCTATAACATTCAAGTAATTCATAATTAACAATAAAACGCACTTGATAAGGATACGGGAGCTCTCAAGAGCTATATTCCACTTGCTCTGCCTATGTTCGATCCAGTACCTCCACGAGCTGACACTCCGTCAACCAGGTAGGTTATAGGTCCGTAAAACCCCACTTACTTCGCACTCCCGATCACCATTACACCCCCTGCTTCAGGCCCGCACTTCTTTTATATAAGATGATACTACTCGAATATGTCAAGCGAGATCTCTCAAATAGATCAAACTTATAAAATTTTTCTCATGACTCACTAAATTTCATGACCAAGCCCATGCCGACTCAAGTCGTAAGGTCGGCCGATGAGTTTGGGCGCCCCCAACTCTTACATCTATAAGTCAATGCGATTCACTATTGCAGCACTTCACTTTATTCACTTAACAATTCACTTTATGCAATTCAAATACAATTCACTTAAAAGAGAACTAGTACGATAAAGTACACACTCGACTCAACACTTGCAAAATACTCAATTAATGAGAGCAATTAAGCACGTAGCAACATTTCATACACTTGACACTCACCAAGTCAAAAGTGGGTAAGTGAGCAATTAAGTCCTCAGGCGTCCACTCCGAAATTCTCTTAAAGATCCTCTTGAGTGCCTGAAGAAATTCAATTAACTATCACTCACAACATGCATTAACCAAGAAGGGATGTACACTTGTTAAGACTAAGTCAAAGTCTTAAAAGAGGACTTAAATCTCTCGAAATTCGAGGTTCACAAGTGAGGAGTTAAAGTCCCAAGAAAGACTTGCCTCTTCCGTGAAATCGAGTTTATCAATATCAAGATAAGGTGACGAGTGCTCAAAAACTCATTTCATAAGAAATCGAAAAATTTCAGCTTTAAGTGATAAACTTGAAAAAAATCGAATCTCGAGTTTGGCATGTCCAAAAATGAAAAACTTTACCCCGTTGGAAACTAGGTTCGGAGTACTAAAAGTTCCTAGAAGACACTTTTCCAAGATTCTACACGGAAAGCACTCATTTTTCCACTCAAAATTTCAGTTCCAATAGGACAGGTTTGAATCAGTCTTGTTTTTCAGAAATCTTTGGAAATTCGGTATAATTCACAGAAAGTGAATCATGCTCTGAAATTTGTAACACAATAATAGTTTCAAACAAGGTTTCAAATACGACAAACAGAACTAAATTCGGAGTTTTGAGCATCGAGATATAATAGTCTAAAGTCGGCTGGATTTGTACACTATTCAGAAATTTTCCAGATTTGAAGAGCTAACTTCGGGGCGTTATTTGGGTATCGAAATGGTATTGAATTCCCACCAAATTTGGTGTACTTAAAATTTCATATGTGAAATATCTCTCTATCAAATTTCACACAAAAACTTACGTGGGAAGGCAGTTAACAAAACGACCAAAGTTCGTAAAATGTTCCAAAGCTAATCTGCCTTCTTGCTTTTCTTCCCTTTTCAAACATTTTGCACAATGAAATCAGCCCCAATTCCATCCATTTTTTAAACCAAGGTTCTAGAAACATTTAATAATCATTTGATAAGCAATTGACATCAAAATTTTCGAAACAAAACATCCCAAAATAAGTTTGACCAATCGGTCAGCAAGAAAGGAAAAACTTTCCAGTTTCCAGCTCTGTCGCGCTCTCAAAATCAGGCCACATCTCGCTCAATACAAGTTCAAATTAGGAATGGTTGAGGCGTTGGAAACTAGATTCAAAATGCTACATTTTATTAGAAGGAAACATTCCCAAAATTAGTTACAAGTGAGAGAAAATCAAGCCACAAGATGTAGCTTCTCCATTCCTCTCGGACAGAATGTCACAACCGGGCAGTCAACTTTGTCGAATCACTACAGTTCACTCAGTTCGAACTAGAAAGTGATTTTTATACCATTGGAAAGCTATGAATGTCTAGTTTTGAATGCCACTAATGGTACTCAATTTTGACTTTTGTACAGAGAGATACGTTCGAACAAAAAGGTACTATTCGGCTACCTAGATTACCATTTCCAGATTTCTTTCTTTTTCGAAAACTCTAGTTTTGAACAACCAATTGAAACGATTTTCGCAAGGCACTTTGTACACATATTATACAACATATATCACTCAATTTCACAACCAAAAAACCAACAAAAATTTGAAATACAAGCAAGATAACCATAGGATAGTTTCGGCCAGCTCTCATGCACAGCTTGTCCTCGATTTTTCCTTCACTTTCTAACCGTATTCATCTCAAATAACACATAAACAACTACAATCAACTAATTACACCTCAAGTCAGCTACCTATAATCCATCTCAAGGCCGCTAGCCTAAAGATTAAAACAAGAAATGAAACACCTCAAGTCCGCTAGCCTATTCCTTGCTTAGTGTTTTAAACCCATGCAATCTAAGCTTGATTCTTGAAGAAAATGGAGAGATTGCAAGAGTTAAAGTTTACCTCTTGAACCCTAGATGAAACCAGAAATTTTCCACCAAAACTCTCCAAGAAAAGTCCACAAGATGATGCCTTTAATCAAGCTAAAGTTGATCTCCAAGAGGTTTTGAAGTTGGGTGCAAATTTGGAAGTGAAATGAAGCAAGATAAAGCAAGATGAAGTGAAGCTTTCTTCTCTTCATTTCCTTTGCTGTTCGGCTGACCAAAAGAAGGGAGAGAGAGAAGGGTTTGTGTTGTGGGAAGCTTCCCTTGGAAGCTTGAAGAATTTGTGGCCAAAAGCTATGCAAAAATCAACTACGAATAGTGCGCGAATAGTATCCCGTACTACCACCTTCCTCTCTTGTTTGTTTCACTTATGCACTAATCCTCCTCAAATGTAATTCCTTTAACTATGTAATTATTCACTCTTAGTAGCCTAGTATAAATTTCTCAAATCTCCACTTAGTCGTTTCGATGTGAAATACGCGAACTTCCAAATCGCACGCGATAAAGCGAAATTTAAAAGCAATTCATGTAACGACAATATAATTAACTAATACTAGGCTAAATAATTATAAAAATAATTATTTTAAGAATAAAAACATGAGTTCTCGCATCCTCTCCCCCTTAAGAGAATTTCGTTCACGAAATTCATACCTTGGTTTTGAAATAGATCTGGATATTTTCCTCGAATTTCTTTTTCTACTTCCCAAGTTGCTTCCTCTAGTCCGTGGTTTCTTGATAGAACTTTCACCAACGGGATTCGCTTATTCCTCAATCCAAGGCACTGCAATTGGGTCTAAAATCTTTCGTTCACCTATTTCATCCCAACAAATTGGAGATCTTCACTTCTGGCCATAAAGTGCTTCGTACGGAGCCATTTGAATGGATGAATGGAAACTATTATTATAAAAAACTCCACCAATGTCAAATATTTACTCCAACTCTCTCCAAAATCCAAAATACAAGTTCTTAACATGTTCTCGAGAGTCTGAATTGTCCTCTCAGACTGTCCATTGGTTTGGGGATGGTAAGTAGTGCTAAAATTCAATTTAGTCCCTAGCATTTCCTGCATTTTCGCCAAAACCGTGAAACAAATCTAAGGTCTCGATCGGACACAATACTTACAGGTATCCCGTGTAACCTTATAATCTCATCCAAGTATAACTTAGCTAACTTCTCCAATGGGTATTTCATACTAATCGGCAGAAAGTGAGCCGATTTGGTCAACCTATCCACTATTACCCAACTGTATCATGATCTCTTTGTGTCATTGGTAATCCAGATACAAAGTCCATAGTGATATTTTCCCACTTTCACTCGGGTATCTCTAAAGGTTGCCAAAGACCAGATGATTTCTGATGCTCGGCTTTAACTTGCTGACAAATCAAACAAGTCTGGACAAATTGGGCAATTTTCTTTTTCATGTTCTCCCACCAGTAGAAACTCTTCAAATCCTGGTACATTTTATTCCCTCCAGGATGTACCGTGTACTTAGATCGATATGCCTCTTCCAAAATTTCCTTCTTAACCCTTTCGTCCTTTGGCACCACTATATGATTTCGAAATCTTAGCACGCCATTTACTCCTAGGTTAAATATATCTAACATGGTATTGAATTCCCACTAAATTTGGTACACTTAAACTTTCATATGTGGAATATCTCTCTATCAAATTTCACGCAAAAACTTACATGGGAAGGCAGTTAAGAAAACGACCAAAGTTCGTAAAATGTTCCAAAGCTAATCTGCCTTCTTACTTTTCTTTCCTTTTCAAACATTTTGCACAATGAAATCAGCCCCAATTCCATCCATTTTTTAAACCAAGGTTCTAGAAACATTTAATAAGCATTTGATAAGCAATTGACATCAAAATTTTCGAAACAAAACATCCCAAAATAAGTTTGACCAATCGGTCAGCAAGAAAGGAAAAACTTTCCAGTTTCCAGCTTTGTCGCGCTCTCAAAATCAGGCCACATCTCGTTCAATACAAGTTCAAATTAGGAATGGTTGAGGCATTGGAAACTAGATTCAAAATGCTACATTTTATCAGAAGGAAACGTTCCCAAAATCAGTTACAAGTGAGAGAAAATCAACCCACAAGATGCAGCTTCTCCATTCCTCTCGAACAGAATGTCACAACCGGGCAGTCAATTTTGTCGAATCACTACAGTTCACTCAATTCGAACTAGCAAGTGGTTTTTATACCGTTGGAAAGCTATGAATGTCGAGTTTTGAATGCCACTAACGGCACTCAATTTTGACTTTTGTACAGAGAGATACATTCAAACAAAAAGGTACTGTTCGGCTGCCTAGATTACCATTTCCAGATTTCTTTCTTTTTCGAAAACTCTAGTTTTGAGCAACCAATTGAAACGATTTTCGCAAGACACTTTGTACACATATTATACAACATATATCACTCAATTTCACAGCCAAACAACCAACAAAAATTCGAAATACAAGCAAGATAACCACAAGACAGTTTTGGCCAGCTCTCATGCACAGCTTGTCCTCGATTTTTCCTTCACTTTCTAACCGTATTCATCTCAAATAACACATAAAAAACCACAATCAACTAATTACACCTCAAGTCAGCTACCTATAATCCATCTCAAGGCCGCTAGCCTAAAGATTAAAACAAGAAATGAAACACCTCAAGTCCGCTAGCCTATTCCTTGCTTAGGGTTTTAAACCCATGCAATCTAAGCTTGATTCTTGAAGAAAATGGAGAGATTGCAAGAGTTGAAGTATACCTCTTGAACCCTAGATGAAACCAGAAATTTTCCACCAAAACTCTCCAAGAAAAGTCCACAAGATGATGCCTTTAACCAAGCTAAAGTTGACCTCCAAGAGGTTTTGAAGTTGGGTGCAAATTTGGAAGTGAAATAGAGCAAGATAAAGCAAGATGAAGTGAAGCTTTCTTCTATTCTTTTCCTTTGCTGTTTGGCCGACCAAGAGAGGGGAGAGAAAGAAGGGTTTGTGTTGTGTGAAGCTTCCCTTGGAAGCTTGAAGAATTTGTGGCCAAAAGCTATGCAAAAGTCAACTACGAATAGTGCGCGAATAGTGTCCCGTACTACCACCTTCCTCTCTTGTTTGTTTCACTTGTGCACTAATCCTCAAATGTAATTCCTTTAACTGTGTAATTATTCACTCTTTGTAGTCTAGTATAAATTTTTCAAATCTCCACTTAGTCGTTTCGACGCAAAATACGCGAACTTCCTAATCGCGCGCGATAAAACGAAATTTAAAAGCAATTCATGTAACGATAATATAATTAACTAATACTAGGGTAAATAATTATAAAAATAATTATTTTAAGAGTAAAAACGTGAGTCCTCACAGATTCAACTTTTGACTCCTCGTGGGCTAATGCAATGGAGTTATTTCATCAAAATTAAGAGCTCTACCTTGTTGACATCTTTGTCTTTTTGCATGATCTTCTTAGCTATCACTCATGACGCAGTCCTACCGGCCGTGCTAGTATGTTCCCACTATTTTTTAACAGTCGATGAATCGATACTGATGTCATGTATAATATCTACCCGGTAGACTAGTTGCGAGCATGCCACCTAGCTTACACCAAAAAAATTATGGAAATGAGTTGATATGAGTAAACAAGAGAATGTGCCAATATTCTCTGACTTCTAGATGACCGCTATAAATCTCACCCTAAGTAGCCTCAAGGATTTAACATTTGTGCCAAAGTAATCAATTACAAAGAAAATGGGAGGAAAGAACTAATTAGTAAAAGAAAGTTGATAAATTGATTAACATGAAATGTAAGGATTGTAGAAAACTGTAAAACTACTTGAATATTGTAAACATTACTTAGAAAAAGAATAGTTTCAAATAAAAATGGAAACAACTTGGGAATTCATATCAAATCTGAGGAAATTTACAAAAAGCTAACTTGATCAAAAGCATGGAAATGATGATTTGTTGCAAAGGGAAGTGATTGCAAGGAAATTGGAAATCCTATCTCTAGCCTAAGAATTCTAGAAAAACTTACTAAAAAGAAAGCATTTTACTATAGACATAATCTTTGATTTGGATGTAGTTGGAGAGATCTCTTCTTCTAATGTAACTTCTGGTATTTATAGCTAGCACCTTTACACCAATAGTTGTTATTTGATGTGTTGCTGATAAGCCCAATTTCTAGTTTAGTACCCATTATCGTATACAACTGTCTGACATGTCTACTATATTTGCCTGGTTATGGATAGTGAAAACTGCCACTCTTAAGTTTTAAGGATAATTTAACCGCCATAATCTAGTCCTCATATCATTTTCGGCCAACCGTTGTCGTTGACCCTCATCTTGTATTTGCACTTGTGTGATCCGTCACCTCATTAGTTTCATTCATATCGGAGCTTTGTATGGAAAAGTCTAAAATAATGATCATTATGATAACAAAACTGTTTTTACCCAATATGACAGATAAAAATACTTTTAGTAGTCATTTGATTACCTGTTGGACCGGTCACCTAAATAAGATAATACCTAAAAATTTGATTAGTAAGTTTTGCATTAAAAATAGTAATTTAACTCGATAAGTTAGTAACTTTTATGTCTCAAAAAGCAAATCAAAATAAATATGAAAGTTGCTTTTGTTAAAAAATAAATTACTACTCTATATTCGAAACTTACTTTTTGGAAAGTAAGCTTAGTTCAAGTAATAGTAAGTTTTTATAGATTAATAATAAATCTTGTTGATAGAATAAATTTGGTTCGTCAAAACTTAGTAGTTTGTGGCATAAATTTACTATTTTACTTAAAGAAACTTATATGAAACAAGTGTTAGGAAGTTTATTTAAAATAATGCTAAGATTTTTTATTAATGGTTGAAACTTAGTAATATAGTTAGTAATTGCTCATAATGTAAATGTATAATACACGATTATATGTATCATTTATAAATGTTATGTATTTTAAGTATTTTAAATATACTATGAAGATATTTCTTTCACATGACCTTATAAAATATGTAAGAATAATTTGTCATATTACAAATTCTAAATTATTTTTAAATTTGTGAAAGGTTAGAAAGTTTGGATGACAATAACAACAAATCTTTCAAGTTATATATATAATAGCACTTATCTATACATCACAATTTCCATATATTAATACTTATGAATTTAATAAAATGGTAAAGTTTTAATAAATTTATTTTCTGGGTCACAAGTATAAAAGTTAATGTTGTATTAATGTAGTATAATCTTTGAAAATTATAGTAAATTTACCCATATATTAAGTTTCTCAACTTTCAAATATATTTTATATCATTTACATTATGGATTTGTATACATTTTTTTATCAAACTTATTTTTAATTGGAAAATAGTATGTAAATTATTAAAAATTGTCATTTTATAACAATCATAATTTTTGATAGGTGAATGGTATATAAACTGCTATAATTGTCAATTCATAAATGATTAATTCTTACTACTTTATGATATATATTAGTCTGATCAACTAAAAACTTACCGTAATCAAGTGTACGTTGATTGTTGATTTAAAATTTGCACCACTGTCACTATTTTCGTCATTACTATCACAAGTTTTTCTAATCAAAGTAAAATCAAATCAAATATCTTTTCCTTTTGTATGCAGTATTTATGTTTGATAAAAAATTATTAAATCATTTTTACATTACATAATTTCTGATGAAATTAGTAACATTTTCTAAATAAATTGGAATAATTTTTAAAATATGTTATTTTTTTATCAATATAATCAAAAGAAATTTGCACTACTAAAAAGCAAATGGAAAGGAAGGTTCTCAAGTCCATTTGGCTATTAGAACATTTCATTTTCTCACCCGCATAGAGCACCAATCGTAATATACAAATTTCTCTTTGACATTTCACCAAACATCTTATATGCATTCCTAAATTTATCACATTTAACTTAAACGCCTACACACTTTCACATAAAGGGTCTCAAGTCATTTCCTAAATGTTTCATATGGCTATTAACCTTACTTTACCCGTAGACAATCAAAGCTACAACCATTTCCTAGATGTTTCAACGGACATTTCTAGACCCAATATTGCAACAAAATCTCAGCCCTGATTTTGCAAGAAAATCTTGACAAACAAAACAAATGAAAGATAAATAAATTACAGCAATATAATCAAACGATTTCAAGAGAACATGATGGCCTAACCTCGTCACTGCTACTTTTCATATGCTCTTTGGCTGGTTACCATTGTCGCTAACCCTTTTGTTGTGTCTGCATATGGCAGCACCCAAAAACCTACCAATCGATGAGGAAGGAGAGAGGGAAAGTGTGGACTAAAGATGGAAATTTTGAAGGGAAAAAATTTATTCAATTGTAACCAAGAGAAAGTGTGGACCAAAGTGGAAACTTTTGCCAGGGAATTCAATCGTATCATGAGAACTGAGAAGTAAATAAGAAGAAGGCAGGTGACTTTAAAAAGACAGGCGGTACCCGAAATAGTTTCAGAAAATAGGTGATTTTTTTACTTAAAGATGCAAATTTTTTACTTTTAGTATTAGTAAGTTTAATTTAAACAAAAATAAATTTTGTCAAATTATAAGTAAATTACATTACTCAAAGTGTAAATTTTCATTTTTGACTAAAACTTTCTATTTCAGACATATACTTACTAATTTTAATTAAAAACTTACTAATGTTAATATTAATTATTTTAATACAATATTTAAAAAGATGTTAAAAAACTTGATGTGTCACTAAAGTTAATAGAAACCTGCAATAGTAGGTCACCATAATATCGTTACCATAACTATAGTCACTATAGTATTATCCACCTTTGCACACCTTAAGAAATATATATTGGCATGCATATGCATAGACATAGTCCTTACTATAAATTTCTAATAAATCCTTTATTACTCGGCCTTGTTCTGATGCTGTTGCCTGTAAAGTTTAGGTAATTGATTTATAAAGCCTAGCTACTAATTATTCTGCTACATGGCTTGTGTCTACTACCACTGGTAAGGTCCTCAGAATAGAGCTAATTGTCTACCTACTGATGAGTTTCTTACTTTTATTTTATTTTACTAGCCTATTTAATTATTTAATTATCCGTTTTCTCTGATTAATTTATTTCATTCATTTTAATTTCATTTGCAATAAACAATGTCTCATTTTATGTTTTAAAACATTTTGTTAGTAAATTTAATTTTTCTGCGGCTAGTTTAGTAAGGAATAGCGAATACGCGTTTTTCGAGATAATATTTGGTCCGCGAGTGCAATGATCTTGGAGAATTAATTTTAGACTAGTAAGTATGAGTAATTGTAGTGCTAAACGAATTACCTTGGAGGATTAGTATTTAAGTGTAGCAAACAAGAAGGAAATTGGTAGTGCAAGACACTATTTCGCCACTATTCGAAGTTGACTTTTTTCACCAAACATAAGCCTAGTTTTCCTCCAACTTTTTCACCACAAAATCAAAACATTTCACTCCCTCACTCTTTCTCATTCTCAACTGAACGTAGAGGCTCAAAGGGGGGGGAAGAAAAACTTCATCTTTTGCTCTCCAATCTTGCTCAAAGATCTTCATCCAACCATCAAACTTTGGGTTTTTTGCTCTAGCTAGAAGGAAGGTGCAATCTTGTGGTGATTTTTGATGAAAGTGTTGGTGAAAGTCTTGCCTTCAACTGGGGTTCAAGAACTTGAAGAGGTAACAAGTTCATCCTTCTTTGATCTCTAAATTTTACAAAGATTAGTGGTTAAATTACATGGGTTTGAAACCCTAATCAAGAATCTAGACTAGAGGACTTGAGGAAAACCCTTGTTCCTTACTTTTCATCATAGGTAGTGGTCTTGAGGTGAACTTTTAGGTAGTGGAATTGAGGCTTCTTGCTTGATTGTTGTTGTTTTTGTGAATTAGGGATTGATATTGGCTTGGTAGTGGAGAGAAAATTGGAAGAAACCCATGGGAAGTGCTGGCCGAAAATTTGCTGCCTTGTTACCTTGCTTTGATTTCAAATTTTGTTACTTATATGGCTGCTAAAATGCTTGTTACATGTTGTATGGTGTGTGTAGAGATTATCTTTCAAAACTCATTTCAATTGGTTGGGTAAAACTTGAGTTTTGAAGAAATGAAGAAAACTGGAAAAGCTACCCGGTCAGTCGACCAGTGATTCTTTGTCTGTGTATAAATCTTTGTACAAAAGTTGAAATCAACTGCCATTTGCGGCATTTGAAACTAGACATCCAAAGCTTTCTAACGGTATAAAATTTCCCTGCTAATTTGTTGATCTTGGCCCCTAGCTTTTGATGTTTACAAAATAATTGGATGATACTAATATCTCTTCAAGAAATACTTTCAGCTATGAAGGAAATCTAATTCAAAGATCATGAGCATTTGAAAGAGATAAAAGAAGTTTAAAGCTGTCGGACGCTCTCGAAGACGACATCGGACGTCCGATAAACAATGCAACTCTTCGGTCGCATGAAGAACTCCATCACCGGATGTCCGAAAGAATTAAGATATTCCCTCTAGCTCACTGTCTGATTTCGGACGGAAGTACCGGACGTCCGATAGGATCCTTCAAACTCGACGAAAGCTGTCGGACGCTCACAAAGACAATACCGGACATCCGATACAATTGAGATAATCCTTCAAACTCTCTGTCTGCTATTGGACGCAAACATCGGATGTCCAATAGAATTCTTCAAACTCTTTGTCTGCTATCGGACGATAGTACCGGACGTCCAACACTCCCAACGGCTAGTTGACTCTTCAGCTACTTTCTATCCATTGGAAGCATTAATGAAGCACTTTCTTGATCTCATATAAATAGAGCATTGTCCGAAATTCAAATAACTTTTGCACACTGAAGATACAAAAGATGTAGAGTAGTTTTAGTGAGAAAACACTCTCCAAGGAGGATTTGTAGTCTTGGTGGTGTGAAGTTCATTGTAACATTTTCATTTGTGAATGAATACTTCAATAGTGTAACTCTGTGAGAGTTGTCCTGAGAGATAGTAAAACTTCCTAGCTTGACCAAGTGGAAATTGGGGCAAAGAGGAAGTAAGTCTTTCTTTGTACACAAGATTGGTTGTATTTCATCAACTTGAAGAAGTTTATTTGAATTGATCTACAAGTTCAAGAGGAGCTTGGTAGTCAATTGGATTGCAATTCTTCCCTTCTTATTTACTTATTGTTATCTTGTGATCTTTAAATTGCTTATATATGCTACTTCTCTCAAGTGATTTTGTTCATTCATTGATTGATTCATTGTGTGATCATTTAGAAAAGAGGGTAAATTTCACATTGAGCAACAAATGCCCATAACTTGATTAGCTTTATAATCAACCTAACTCACCCCCCTCTTGGGTTGTCTTCGATTCTTACATAATTCGTTTTGAGTGAGCCGTAGCGAATCGGCAAAGTGAACTGATTTACTTCACCTGTTTACTCGAGAAAATCATACAGCTGCATCTTGTGGCTCAATTTTGTCCCTCTTATGAAAAGAGTTTGAACACGATCTCTTCTGATGATTTATAGCATTTTGAATCTAGTTTTCCATGCCATAAACCATTCCTGATTTGGACTTGTGTAGAGTTAGTTATGGTCTGATTTCAAAACTGTGTCGAAGCTTTATGACTAAAAATCTGCGGAACAGGTTGCAAAAACCAGTTTTCTTAAAATTGTTGTATCTTGGTGTATAAAAATCCGATTGAGGTGCCGTCAATGGAATTTGAAACTAGACTCATAGGCCTTTGTTCTGTAAAAATTTCATATTTTTTCTCCATGTGTACTGCTGTCCGTGACTCCTCAAAGTGGGCTGTCCTGCTTGAATGTCCTGTTTCTTCAAAAAAATGAATTTCTGACTTGGATTGAATATTTGGCCTATTTGTCATTTGAATCTCTAAAAAGTGTCTTCTGGGATGTTGTAGTACTAAAAATCTATTTTCCAACAGTATAACTTTCATAATTTTCTGACTTGTGGAGTTTGAGTTGCGAATTTTAAAGTTTACTATTACTATTCATCTCAGTAGATTCCTGAAGCACAGAAACGGGCTTCTTGACTTTAAAACCTCGGACGGCCTACCTCCAACCTCTTATCTTGATTTTTTCACTTCCTTGACAATGTATCCCTATTGAACTTCTCTCCTTAATGTAGCTCTCTTTTCCTCAAAGTTTTACACTTTTAACCAGTTACCTTAATTAAAGCGGTCAAGACTTGTACTTGGCTTTTAGCCACCATTTTTGAATTTTTCAAGTGAAGCTTACTTGCTAGACTTGTCTATATGTTGGCCTTGATATTTGTACTAGAGTTGGCAATCATACAAGCATTTTAAAACAATGATTTGAAAAGTTTCTTGTGAACTTAATTAGTAATACTTGAAATGCTTTAGCCAAGCTTCCAAGTAAAAATGTGTTCATCTTCCTTATTTGAAAGCCAAAGTTTCTATCGCCATAGTCTCCTAACTTTACGCCTTCGATTTAATCGTTGAAAATGAACATTAAGTGAGTCTTTTACTTAAAGAAAACTTGAGAAATTTCACTCGATTTACGTTTACAACTTGAAGTGGTAGCTAAAGAAGTTAATGAGCCGTTAGTGGCGGTTTTACTAGACTTTAACTAATGAGTTTGGAAAATGTGAAAGCTCACTTATACTTGAAACTTGGGCGTTTAACTAGGAAATTTTGACAAGAAAATAATCTTCCATCTTTCTCGATTTTCGTGCCAAAACTTAGGGGTCTGCTTAATCCTCAATTGGAGAATCTTGGACTTGACTTGACTTGAATTAATGCATTCTTATATATTTTCAAATGCTACCATCGTGGATTAAATTAGTAAGTGATATTTGCATTCGATTTGAACGTACTATTTCTTGAGTAAGGGTAGCGAGAATACTACTAGACCTTGGTTGAATACCTAGATGATTTGTAATTGTGCATGTCTCAGGTGATCAAGTGGGATCCCGAGGAGCTCGTTTGATCTTGCCTTGCTCTTGTTTTACACTCTTGATTTCGATGAGTGTCAAGTGCATGACTTGTTGCTAAATACTTGAATTGTTTCTTGTTAATTAAGTGATTTGGACTTGTCGAGACGAGTATGTACTTTATCGCACTCGTTCTCTTTTACCTGACTAGACGATTGACTTGCGTGAACGTGACTTGACAATTGAATTGTATAAACTTGGCAAATTGTACTTGTACATCTGGGGATGCCCAAAACTCATTGGCTAATCTTGCGACTCGAGCCGGCATGGGCTTGGTCGAGAAGCCTAGTGAACCATGAGAAAATTATAAGCTTGATCTTTTGAGATCTTGCTTGGCATACTCGAGTAGTACTGCCCTTTCAGTGAGTGTTTGGTTACGGATCCGAGAGGATGAAATGAGGGATGGAGGAAGTAAGCGGGGTTTCTACAGACTTGCTACCTACCCGGTTGACGAAGTGTCATCACGTGGAGGTATTGGATCAAGCCTTGGCAAAGCAATGGGAATTTAGCTCCTGAGAGCTCCCGTATCCTTATTGATTGTGCTTTACTGTTATTTGTGAATTACATGAACTTTCTAGCTATATTTCTTGTACAAGTGTTATTGTTACTTGAACTTATTTGTTTGCAAGTTTTTCTTGGCCTCATTGAGCGTTAGCTCACCCCCGTAGTTTGTTTTCCTTAACAGGAGCTCAAAATGGAAAGATTTTGGAGAAGCTGACTTGATTACCTTTTGATTAGAATTTGGATGTAAATGGTTTAGTCAACTTTGGATGGTTGTATTTTTGGGAAAATTTGATGTACCTTTTGGAAACTTGTGATGTAAGGTTGAATGATTATTTAAGAAATCGACTTTTCTTTATATTGACTTTTATTACTGGTTATTTACCTTTAAATTTAAATTTGACTCGTATTGAGCCCTGGCGAGAGTTAGGCAGGCGGCCGGCCGAAATCCTAGGGTTCGCCCTAAGGAGAAGTAGGGTCGTCACATATTACACAAATAGAAGTGTTACAAAACAAATTCAAGTCCCAAAACAAATATGTGCTGCCAAAACAATTCCTAAGCATAAGAGAGCGTTATCTCCACATTTCCGGAATCAATTAGTAACTTCTAGTGCTGATCTTCCAAAAAATTAAAATGAGCGACTTATCTGTAGTAACGTAGTACAATTATTAGTAGCTGATAAGAAAAACTTGAGACAAGAAAAAAAAAACTTAAGGATTTGTTGAAAAATAGACTAAAAATTTCTTTTCAATATCATCTAATTTGTGATTAAATAGGAGTAAGATAGAAGACAAAATCAGAACAAAGGTAGAAGAGCTTAATATGCACATAGAAATTAAGTCTAGATGGGTAAAAGCAACTGTCTCAGTTGTGTAATTTTCTACTTTGAGCTTCTAAGAAGTGTATGCACCTAGTATATAATCACTTCTGATGAAGGCTACGCAAGTTTGTTTAATATAAGTGAAGACACAATAACTAAATAGAAGAAATTAATCAACTCGAACAATATTAAAGAAACTCCAACCAAAATGGAACATATATCATTGCTAAATTCAAGCACGTTATAATCAGGGGCAAATACCCATAAAAGTAGTAAAAAATGATGGTAATTAGTCTTATCGATTAAATCAGATTGATTAACCATTTGTATATAGACTTAGTAGCAAGTTAGCACCATTACAACTTTTTGTATGATTTAGAAAGTATAAAATTCTAGTAAAGTGGACTGACGATTGCTAAATAGAACAAAAAAAAAAAAGAAGAAGAAAAGAGAAGACAGAAAGCATAAAGGCATCAAAAGTAAAAAATAAAGGTTGATTGGAAGAGTTTAATATCCTAGCAAAAATCCCAAGCCTATGTCAAGAGATTCAATTGTTGCAAACAATAACAAATCACTCAATTGTAAGAGAGATTATGTAATTTTGGTAATGGAAATGACAAATGGGTTGGGTGGTATGAGAGAAGAAAATATAAGTAAGAGCTTCCGTATTCAAAACCTCTCACTTATAAAAAAAAAAATAATTCTTATAATATATATAATATTATTTCACATTTTTCATTTGTATGCATCTAAATAGCATGCCAACTCAAAAGTACATGACAAAGAAGTTAGAGTACAGTTCAAAGGAGGAAGTTAGAGTCCTTGTCACCAATAACCAAATTTCTTTTATTATAAAATGAAATTCTCTCACAATGTTGTTTGTGTTAAGAGTGTTAAATTGCATGTTTATGGTATTAAGATGCTAGTCATCAATTGGTTGATGCTAGTAACTGTATTAAATTCGTGTTGAGTTTTTTCATAACAACTTGCTTATTGCCAGAAGATTATCAGACACTGAGTTGTTGAAGTTGGTGCCAAATATTAAAGTTGGTCACAGAAAAGGATAATAAGGTGCTTCAACATTGTCCTGATATGGAAAAAAGTTCCTAAGGCTGTATTTCTATGGACAAAAAGTGCTGCTTGTCCAGATTGCTTTAATGGTTATTTTTTCACCATATTGTTGGTCTGGATGTATCTCACATAGCACAGTATTTTTTTTGTCGGTGCTGGATTACGGAAGGGTATTCGGCTACAGTTATTTCTTCTATTCTTACGGTAATCAGTCCATCTTCTTTTTCAAACTTTATCCCAATTAGTTTATATAATTTTGTTTGTAAAATTATCTTTAAATTATTTGCTTTCAGGTTGGACTCTTTGTTACCTAAGATTATTTCTCCTCGGCAAAATGCATTCGTGCAGGGTCGAGTAATTTCAAATAAAGTACTTCTTATCAAGAATTGTGCGGTCTGTTAAAGTTAAGTATGGCCAAGGCATATGATCGGATCTCCGGGTTTAACTTGATTCGAGTTATGAGTCGTTCACAACTCTTCAAAATCAACCACACAATATTGGATAAAAAGCATAGGCGTATTTCTAGCTGAAAAAATAAATATTCGCTGGTAGGGGGATGTATTATTTTAAATAAGCATGTGCTCTTTTCTATCTACACTCGCCTAGCTGTGGTTCTTAATGGTAATCCTTTGAAAGGGATAATATATGCTTTGGAGAAAATTTTGACTAATTTTCTTTGGGCAAGAATAAGGATAAGGTGAAAAATCATTGGCTTTCTTGGAAGTCTTTTTGTTTTCCGATAAAAATGGTGGAATTTTTAAGAAGATCATTGAGACTTTTTCTTGTAAGTTGCCGTGGAATTTTCCTGTTTGAATTGTAATTTTCTAAAATTTTTGTAGAAAATGTATTCTAACGATTTAATATATATAAATAAAAAATAATTGAAAAATATGTTTACGAAAAATATAGAAATTTTTTGATAGAAAATGACTTTCCAAACAAAGCAACATGGGCTATGTTTATGAAAGCCATGCATTGTTCTCAGATTCATCCTAATGACATCAACTGGAGATGAAAGTAGTGGATTCTTTCACTTGGAAACCCACGCCAAATTTGAGTGTATTTTTTTTTATCATCGTCACTTTATCTATATTATCCTATTCTATTCTAATCTATTTAGGGGAAGGTCCAATTGAACTTACGAGGAATTGATAGGAATTGAATCACCATCTGATCGGACGAATGCACTATGCACCCATATAAACTTCTTTAAAAAATCACGTATTATAACAATTAGTGGAAGATAATATTCGAAACATTGATATCCCCACCAAGCATTAAGTACTTGGTGGTGGCCACCAAGGAATTTGAGTGTCATTGCAGAGCTTTATATTTGTTGGGATGTCTTGTCGGGTAATTTGAAATTTGGATCATTGGCGGAATAGTTGGATTGGTTTGAGACCACTTTAGGTGGCTCATTCCAGATTTGGCTTTTTATGCTACTTTGCCGTGTATTTTATTGATGGTTCTTTGTATACAGCTCATTCTCAAGACTGCCTGCTGAAGTGATATCGCATATCCATCCAGTAAGGAGTTTGGTCTTTTCGAAATGAGGTTGATAAAATTTAGTGGTGCTTGTCAAATTTGGGTTTATTTGAAGCTATATCTGCTTATAAATTTGTGATAAAAAAAAAAAGAAATTGTTCTGTTTAGTTTTTCTAGGGTCTGGTAGCCTGGTTTTCCGCTAAAAAGTTCCTTCTTCATGATTAAATTATTTCATGATAGCTGCATGGTTGAGCTCATTGTTAACTTATTTCAAGATATTTTGGTTAAGTTTTCGATGCACAGTCCCTTTTTTATAAAAAAAATTTAGATGGGTTTGGCTCCAATCATATTTATGGATCTGAAATCATAAGTCGTTCACAGAAATTCTTATAAGTCGCTTATCAACACGGCTCTCATATTGACAGTAAAATTCAAACATATAATCTTTCGTGAAAAAATAATTTGTCGTTACTAATTGAACCAATTTCTATTAGCATGCATGTTCCTTTTAGGTTTCAGTTACTTTCAACATAATATAAACACACAGAACAAAATGTAAATTACTTTAAAGAGAATGTAAACATAGAACAAAATTTTGTAATGTCCGCACAAATTTAAATCACATAATTTTGACCTCTTTTTTTAGCAAATCCTGACCGTTAATCTTCAAGGACAGTTCATACCTGCAACTATCCCTGCCCCTGCTTCAATTACCAATTTATGGAGAAGGGGAAAAAAAAAGATTCTGAAGGACGTACACCATCTCTGGTCACAAGTAATACCTTATTTTCTTTAAAAGGACAAAAGTATATTGTAGTCAAGATATTGAAATTCATAATTAGCGTGGTTGTGATGCAAAGACATATAGCAACTTATTGGATGGATGTAGAAAAACTGAATGATGGTCTAATTTTGTAGGCGGAAGTATGAATCTAAGGGGCGAAGTAGATGGTCCAAACTTCAAACCCAAACAAAAAAGAAGTCAAGGCACATGGTCCAAACTTCATTTTATTGTGCTGGACCCAATGCAGGTGATTGATGGGGAATTCTTTCGCGGTAATACATTTATTGTGCTGGACCAAATGCAGGTGATTGATTAGGAATTCTTTAGCGGTGCTAATTACAACTAGCCCCCAAAAAATTTCTGGAATAAAGGGCTACAATGTTCATTTGACCCTTCTAATTACAGGTAAAGAGAAGGAATCGGATAATTCATCTTTGGATTTTTCTAAAGAGTGCCCAACCACCGGTATTTTGTTAATCTTTCGTTAAATCTTATTTAATCTTTCCTGTGACTACACCCACTAACCATTATTAGCTTATCTTACATTTATACACTTTTCTTTCTAATTTTAGTTTTTCATAATATTAATGTCTAAACTGTATTTTAAAGTGCCACTGAACACTCATTAGGTAAACCATGGATCTTTTCTTTAATTCTTTCTTGCCACTTATGGTTTCCAATTTCGAGTATTAGAGCAACTTTCACTAGAATTCTAGTTATTAAATCGACCCAACTAGGAACCTATAAAGGGATCAGGTGGACGGTTATGAGTTTCTGTGAGCACCCGAAAATTCCTTTAGAATTTTTCCCCATTTTTGAAAAATTAAGTTATATTTCCTTCTATATTTCTTTACTTGATTATTTAACTAGTTACTAACTCTAAATTTTATGGTGATTACAATAGTTGAGCCAAGAGTTTTACTTTTATTTTTACTTTTCAAGTTAGAGTAAGTTAGGGTTTTGGTGTATTTTGGTGGTGTGATTAATTGGTGAGTGTTTTCTTGCATGTTTGTGTATTAGATGACTGTGTACTTGTTGTGAATATTCGATTGAGCGTTAAATGCTTTCCAATGATTGTTAAATGGATTTTCGATAAGCGAGTGTGTACTTTATCACATTCGACCCAAGCAAAAGTGAATTTTCAATGATTGAATGCTACTTGTGTATGAATGTAAGTCTTTTGGCTGAACTGGGCCCTTGCCCTTCGTTGCCAGTCGACCCGAGCCAGAAATGGACTCGATCAGGTGGCTGGTGACCCTGGGATAATATTTGTTATACTCGAGTATGACCACGAAGGTTGGTGGAGAACTGGCCAGTGAATTGGCTAGTGGCCGGAAATGAAATCAATGAATGAATGTCAAGAAACTGGAGGAATTTTCACTTGCAAATGTTTTCTAATATTGGAGGGATAAGGAAAATGGTTGGCGAATGAATGAACGAATGGCTCCACGTGAGCATGTATCCTTTTAATGAGTGTGTTCTCATTGCTTTTATATTGTGACTGTTTTCTTGATTGATTGTTATTAATTGAATAATGTCCTTGTATCAATTGCTTGATTACTTGTTTGGGAACCTCACTGGGTTTCTAGCTCATTCCTTTAGATTTTGTTTTCCTTACAGGGGATACGAGCGAGGGCGTGAGATTGGTACGGGCTAGCATAGTCTAGTTTTTTGAAATTTTGCGATTGTACGCGCGCTAGTGCTCGGTTAGGGTTGAATGTATCTGGAATTCACAACTTTTGTTATATTTGCGATTGTATGAATGTTTGAGATAGAAATGAATGTAAGTATACGTTCTAAGTTTGGGAACTGTTATTTCACTTATTCTTGAGGTTACCTTTTTTTTTTTTTTTGAAGAGAGTGAACGAGTCCTGGCGAGAGCTGGGCAGGCGGTCCGCCAAACCCTGGGTATGCCCTAGGGGGAGGTGGGGTCGACGCAGGTGGTATCAGAACCATTTCGCGTGGTCTCTGCGCGGAGTGAGCTTGGACCAAGTGTTGTTATGTGAATGAGTAAAGGTTTGAGTACACTTCTAGAGCGTAAGCTGTGAATCATGAATGTGAAGGTATAAACCCTTTATTTTGATACTTGGGGAAAATTAGATATGTATATTGGGTAGAAATCTCAAATGGGGTGATTTACTCTTGGGACCGGCCGGCTCGAATTGTGAATTATCTTATTTCGGATTCTTGTACCCGAGTACTCAAGAGTTGAGGGCAATGCTAAGGATTTGAGATCTCCATTTGCGGGGAACAAGAACGGGCTAATGTTTTGCGAGAGCAAGTGCAAGAAATCAACGGACGTCTAGTTCGGGTAGTAAGCGAAGTGAGAGATCGGACAGAAAATATTTTAACCGAGTGTGGGACAATATCGGCCAGAGAGAAGTGGAATCAACTGGTTCAATGATGACCTAAGCTAGAAACGTAAGATCTTGAGGTTGTAGGAAGTAAGTTAGGATGGCTGGGATGGTATGTCGTATTTTTTCTTCTTGTTTTGCCACTGTATTGCCACTATATGTATTTTGCTTGTGATATGTCAATGCTCCCATGTATAGTACTTGCTGCACTTGATTTTGATCAGCTTGATATGTATCTTTGTGAACTTGGTGTGTTATAAATATGCTAAGCATGTTTCCTTATCTTTGATTTTATGATTTAAAATTGTCTTTATCTTGCCACTTTAGCCAATTTATTTTGTTTTCGTATTGTATCACCTTTTGAAAAAAAAAAAAGAGAAAGAAAAGAGTATGGAGGGGAGATGTAGTCGTGGACGTGGAGTTAGTCGTGGCTGTGGGGCAAGACAATCACAAGAACCAAACAATGAAAGAGAAACAGCAGGCAAGCAAGATCGTGGACCGAGGGTTGAAGCAGGAGACCAAGTGACGACGGCGATACAACAAATGACCAATATCTTAGCGTGATTGGTAGAATAACAAGGCCAAACTCCAGTGAATCAACCTCGGAACCCTGAGATAGGAGAGAATAGTGTGATGCCCCCACTTCTCCTAAGGGCGAACCCAAGGGTATCCGCAGAACGCCTGCCCAACTCTCGCCAGGACTCGATACAAGTCATATTTAAACTTAAAGGTATACAACTAAAAATAAAATTTAAATTAAGAAAAATCTCTCCCTTAAATAAACTTCTAAGTCATACATCACAAATATCAAAATTATCTCAATCTTCAAACTTAAATACAACCCAAATGAATATGCACTACAGTCATTGCTATAATACAAGTTGAAGTCTCCAAAAGAAAACAACTTAGAACTATTCGCGAGTACTCTCGGTCTTGAACCCTGTTAAGGAAAACAAAAGCGTGAAATGAACTAAACAGCCCAGTGAGGTTCCAAACTACACTAGCAGTTCTAATAAATCAAGTAAATTGAGCATAACACATGTATGGTTCAAGGTTGCACATTGGCACATTGGAATGAAACAGTTATCATTGTACAGAAATAAACACACATTGAAAGGATACGGTGTTCACTTGGAACAATTTCAGTCCACTTCACCTTATAACTCTAGTGATCCCCTCGGTTTTGTCTAGCCATCACCTTATCCCTCCAGTGGTAATACTCGAGTATATCGAAACGGTGGCCCAGGGTTCCAACCTACTCGACAGAGCCCAGTCCTGGCTCGAGCAGGTTAGCAACCAAGGGCAGGATCCAGTTCAGTTTAGAGCTTACAACGTGTGCAAGTAATCAAGTAAATCGGCAAACGGTAGTAGTTCACGGTTAACGGTAGAAATTTACGGTTAAACGGTAGAAATTTATCGTTTTAGTAGGTCGAGTGAGATAAACTACACACTCGCCTTAAAACGGTGGACAGTTACATAGGAGCAATTATAGGGTGCACTTAACACTTAAACACACAATAACTATGAAGTAAACATGTAGCAAAACTATTCAAGTCGCGTACACCTATAAGGAACACTCACCGAAATCAAGAGTGTAAAACAAGAGCGAGGAAAGATCAAACGAGTTCCTCGGGATCCTCTTGATCACCTGAGACATGTACAAGTACAATTCACCTAGGTATTCAACCAAGGTCTAGCAGTATTCCCGTGACTCTCACTTAAGAGATAACGCGTTCAAATCGAATACAAATATCACTTATTAACTTAATCCATGAAGGTAGCATTTGAAAATATCTAAGAATACATTAATCCGAGTCAAATCATGTCCAAGATTCTCCAAGTTGAAGATTAAACAGATCTCTAAGTTTTGGCACAAAAATCGAGAAAGATGGATATATTTACTTGGAAGTTTGGTCAAAGCATTCCGGCATTACTAATAAGTTCACAAGAAATCTTTCAAATCATTCTTTTAAAATACTTGTATAATTGCCAACTCTAGTACAATTATCAAGGCCATAAGAATAGGGGTTGAAGTCCCTAATTTAAGTACGAAGAGAAGTACCAATAACCAAGAGAGTTATATGACCAAGTAATTGCATCAAAAGAGGTTTAACCTTCGGAGACCAAGATTTGAAATGAAAGTTCAAAGTTCCAAAGAGACCTTGTATCAAACCATGAAATCAAACTTAAAACAGTCCAACACTCACAAAGGAAGGTGGAAAGCTCTTAAAGGAGTAATTTGGTTGAAACAGAAATTTTCCAATTTAGAGTGACATTATTTTGAAAAATTGTATCTCGAGTTTCGTATGTCCAAAAATGGAAAAATTTATACTGTTGGAAACTAAATTCAAAGTACTAAAAGTTCTCAGAAGACAGTTTTCCATGATTCCAACTAGAAAGCATTCATAATTCAGCTCAAAATTTCAGTTCCAAGAAGACAGGTTTGGACCAGTCTTGGTTTTTCAGCAACTTTGGAAATTTGGCATAATTCACAGAAAACGAACTAGCCTTTGAAATTTGTAACACAATAAGAGTTCCAAACAAGGTTTTAAACACAACAAACGGAACTAAATTTGGAGTTTTGAATATCGAGATACATCAGTTCAAAGTTGGTCGACTTTCATGACATGTCCAGTTATTTTCCAGATTTGAGAAGGCATCTTTGAGGTATCATTTGGCCATTGAAATGGCATTGAAAATACACCAATGGTACATTTAATCTTCCATATGTGAACTACATCTCTACCAAATTTCATGCGAAAAATCACGTGGGAAGGCAGTTAACAAAATAATCAAAGTTCTTGAGATTCCCAAAGCAAATCTGCCATCTCACCATTTTCTTTCTTTCCAAAAGCTTATTACCATGAAATCAGTCCCAATCCACTTCATTTTTGAAGCCAAGGTCCCATAAACATTTGATAAGCAATTGGTGGGTAATTGACATCAAAATTTTTGAAATAAAACCTCCCACAACAAACTAGACCAGTTGGCCAGCAAGAAGGAAAAGTTTTCCAGTTTTCCAGTTTTGCTACAGTTTGGAAATTGAACCATATCTCACTCAGTACAACTTGAAATTGAGAATTGTTGGTGGCGTTGAAAACTAGGTTCAAAATTCCACATTTCATCAAAAGAAATCATTTTCAAAATCAGTTTACAAGTAGTTCAAATTCAAGCCACAAGTTACAGCTTCTCATTTCCATTCGAATGGAACAGGCAGACAGAGCAGAACAGAACAGCCGACTTTATCAGTTCACTGCAGTTCACACAAAATGAACTAAACAACAATTTTTATACTGTTTTAAAGCTAAGAATGTCTAGTTTCAAATGCCGTAAACGGCACTCGATTTTGACTTTTGTACAAAGAGATATGTTCGGTTAAAGAACACTGCCAGTGAACCACTGTTATACTTTTTTTGAGATTTTGTTCTGCGAAAGCTCAAATTTTGTTCAACTATTCAAATGATTTTTGGTAAAAATTTTCTACACGCAATATACCTCATATATACATCAGTTTCACAATCATTTGAGCGTTAAAAATTTGAAATATAGGCAAGGCAATAACAGGATAGATTCGGCCAGCTTACTTCCTTTCACGGTTTTCTCTCTTTCTTTTTCCTCTTCTAGTTTCTTCTAGTAAAATCCATCACAAACACACTAACACACACATAAACATCATGGTAGTCCTAATTTAACTAAGGTGGGAGTTCATAGAGTCCACTTCAACCAACCAAATCCAAGCAACAACAACAATAAGGAAGCTACAAGCTTCAAAACCAAGAAATAAAACAAGAAAGTAAAAGCTTTGGTAGAGATGTTTATACCTTCAAAACTCAAGATAAAACCCTAGATGAAACCAGAAATTTTTAGCCAAAACTCTCCAAGAAAAGTCCTCAAGATGATGTCTTTCTCCAAGATGAAACTAATCTCCAAGAACAAGAAGATTGGATGAAGTTTTGCTAGCAAGATGGGAGCTTGAAATGGAGTTTTTTCCTTCTTCCTTTTCTTGTTTTGAGGCTGGCCGAGAGTGAGGAGAGAGATGAGGGAGTTTGGTGGTTTGATTCTTGTGAAACTTGGGGAGAAAGAATGGAATAGTAGCCGTAAGTATTGGCAAAAAATCAACTCTTAATAGGGCCCAATTGGGGTTTTGTATTACCACTTTCTCTCGGGTTTGATACACTTGTGCACTAATTCTCTAAGGTGCTTCCTTTAATATGGTAATTATTCACCCTTAGTGGTCTAGTATTAATTCCTCAAATCTCTAATTAGTCGTACCGGTGCGACTTTCGAAAAATTATCGACGCGCGTGCAGTAAAAGTTTACTTTAAACTCACTCACATCTAATCCCTCAATTAACTTTTCTTAGTTTACTATTGATCATTCTTAATTCTCCAAGACTAATGTACTCTCGGACCGAATATAACCTCGAAAAAAGTGTACTCATTATTTCTCGCTAAACGAACCGTAGGAAAATTAAATTTGCTAACGAAACGTTTTAAAATTATAAAAGGGACATTTTTGCATACAAATGGACTTGAAATGAACGAAATAAATTATTTGGGGTAAACAGGTGAATAAATAATTAATTAAGCCAGTAAAATAAAATAAAAATAAGAAACATTTTGTGTCCTCACAGATAGGGCCCTGGAGCGGTTTCAAAAGTTTGTTCCTCCTAAATTTCTTAGAGGGCCTAATCCGGAGACAGCTGAGCAGTGGTTAGAGACGATGATTAATATCTTTGCAGCTTTGAACTACACGGAGCAAAGATAGGTGAACTTTTCTGTATTTGAATTCGAAGGACCGGCTCGGGTATGGTGGAATGTTATTAGGGCAAAGTGGGAGAGAGAACAAACTGCATGGACGTTGGTAAACTTTATAAGGGAGTTTAATGAGAAATACCTCCCATCTTTAATCCAAGAAAAGAGAGAGGATGAGTTTATTAGATTGAGTCAGGGAACCCAGAGTGTGGCCGAATATGAAACGCAATTCACTAAACTGTCTAAATTTGCTCCTGAATTGGTGGTTATGGAGCGAAGGAGAGTGAGACGATTCATACAAGGATTGAATTTGGAGATCCAGGAAGCTTTAGCGGCGGTTCAAGTTAATACTTTTACGGAAGCTCTTGAGAAAGTTCAAAGAATTGAGAATGCGAAGGCACAGGTAATGCCTTCCAAAGTGCAAAAGGTGAACCATTCACCTTACCCACCATGGACACTAGGAGCACTAGATGAAGGGTTTACAAAAGGAAGTCAAATCGGACAAGAGGAAATTTCTCGAGAAGGCCAAAAAGTGGCTTCTCGCTTGGCCTGTGGATATTGTGAGAAGACAAATCACACTGAGGATGATTGTTGGAAGAAGAGGCGAAAGTGTTTGATTTGTTGGAGTAGCGACCATAAATTTGCAACTGCCCGAAGAAACAGCCACGAGGGAATAGTGCTCAACAAGTGGATAGAACCAAACCGAAACAAGTTAATGAAAGAGGAAACCGACCAAAAGTACCAGCACGGGTATATGCTTTAGACAAGCAACAAGCTCCGGAGTCATCTGAGGCAATGGAAGGTAAAATTTCGAGGACAAAATTTTCTTAAAGGGGAGAGAGTATGAGAACCCGAAAATTCCTTTAAAATTTCCCCCCATTTTTGAAAAATTAAGTTATATTTCCTTCTATGTTTCTTTACTTGATTATTTAACTACTTACTAGCCCTAAATTTTATGGTGATTACAATAGTTGAGCCAAGAGTTTTACTTTTACTTTTACTTTTTAAGTTAGCGTAAGTTAGGGTTTTGGTATATTTTGGTAGTGTAATTAATTGGTGAGTGTTTCTTGCATGTTTGTGTATTAGATGACTGTGTACTTGTTGTGAATATTCGATTGAGTGTTAAATGCTTTCCAATGATTGCTAAATGGATTTTCGATGGGCGAGTATGTACTTTATCGCACTCGACCCAAGCAAAAGTGAATTTTCAATGATTGAATGCTACTTGTGCATGAATGTAAGTCTTTTGGCTGAACTGGGCCCTTGCCCTTCGTTGCCAGTCGACTCGAGCCAGAAATGGACTCAGTCGGGTGACTGGTGACCCTGGGATAATGTTTGGTATACTCGAGTATGACCACGAAGGTTGGTGGAGAACTGGCCAGTGAATTGGCTAGTGGCGGGAAATGAATTCAATGAATGAATGTCAAGAAACTAGAGGCATTTTCACTTGTAATGTTTTCTAATATTGGAGGGATAATGAAAATGGTTGGCGAATGAATGAACGAATGGCTCCACGTGGGCATGTATTCTTTTAATGAGTGTGTTCTTATTGCTTTTATATTGTGAATGTTTTCTCGATTGATTGTTATTAACTGAATAATGTCCTTGTTTGAATTGCTTGATTACTTGTTTGGGAACCTCACTGGGTTTCTAGCTCATTCCTTTAGTTTTTGTTTTCTTTACAGAGGATACGAGCGAGGACGTGAAACTGGTACATGCTAGCATAGTCTAGTTTTTTGAATTTTTGCGATTGTACTCGCGCTAGTGCTCGGTTAGAGTTGAATGTATCTAGAATTCACAACTTTTGTTATATTTGAGATTGTATGAATGTTTGAGATAGAAATGAATGTAAGTATACATACGTTCCAAGTTTGGGAACTGTTATTTCACTTATTCTTGAGGTTACCTTTTTTTTTTTAAGAGAATGAACGAGTCCTGGCGAGAGTTGGGCAGGCGGTCCGCCAAACCCTGGAGCACGCCCTAAGGGGAGGTGGGGTCGTCACAGTTCCATTGGTAAATAAGTGGTTAAATCAGAGGCTCACTAAGCTAATATGCATAAATATACTCAATGTTCTTTTTTGAAAAAAAAATCACTGACAAAGGAAAGGTAAGATTTAAGAAATATATAGGAAGGGCAAAGGGAGATTTGAACTTAGAACATTTACATCCTAAGGCCTCAGCCTTTGCCATTATATACATAATGTTCTAGTAGTCTTAGTATGTGTCAAATTAAAGATGAAGTGCTTTGACATATTAATTTCTATTTTATAAAAAATTTATATTATAAACATCCAAACACGGAATACTCAATTTACTTTTACAAATGTACATCTTGTAGTCAAAGATTAAAAAAATTATTTAATTTAGTAGTATAACAAGCTTTGGATATAGCTTAAATTTTTTGTTTTACTTTTGCCTAAAATATATTAGTTCTATCAGTATTTAACTATTGTCACATAATAATAACATTTTAAATTTGAAATCTAATATAATGAAGTGATTAATTATCACCGATCCAACCATTCTGCTAATTGTTATTGACTCATTACGTCATAAATAATTTTTATAGTTAGAATAATTACATATAATCAAGATTTCATGAGACGATTGAGTAATTCTAATGTTTGCTGCTACAAGTAAATTTATCTGTAGTAACGTAGTACTATTATTAGTAGCTGATAAGAAAAACTTGAGACAAGAAAAAAAAAACTTAAGGATTTGTTGAAAAATAGACTAAAAATTTCTTTTCAGTATCATCTAATTTATGATTAAATAGGATAAGATAGAAGACAAAATCAGAACAAAGGTAGAAGAGCTTAATATGCACATAGAAATTAAGTCTAGATGGGTAAAAGCAACTGTCTCAGTGTAATTTTCTACTTTGAGCTTCTAAGAAATGTATGCACCTAGTATATAATCACTTCTGATGAAGGCTACGCAAGTTTGTTTAATATAAGTGAAGACACAATAACTAAATAGAAGAAATTAATCATCTCGAACAATATTAAAGAAACTCCGACCAAAATGGAACATATATCATTGCTAAATTCAAGCACGTTATAATCAGGGGCAAGTACCCATAAAAGTAGTAAAAAATGATGGTAATTAGTCTTATCGATTAAATCAGATTGATTAACCATTTGTATATAGACTCAGTAGCAAGTTAGCACCATTACAACTTTTTGTCTGATTTAGAATTAAAGTATAAAATTCTAGTAAAGTGGACTGGCGATTGCTAAATAGAACCAAAAAAAAAAAAGAAGAAGAAAAGAGAAGACAGAAAGCATAAAGGCATCAAAAGTCAAAAATAAAGGTTGATTGGAAGAGTTCAATATCCTAGCAAAAATCCCAAGCCTATGTCAAGAGATTCAATTGTTGCAAACAATAACAAATCACTCAATTGTAAGAGAGATTATGTAATTTTGGTAATGGAAATGATAAATGGGTTGGGTGGTATGAGAGAAGAAAATATAAGTGAGAGCTTCCGTATTCAAAACCTCTCACTTATAAAAAAAAAAAAAGTAATTCTTATAATATATATAATATTATTTCACATTTTTTATTTGTATGCATCTAAATAGCATGCCAACTCAAAAGTACATGACAAAGAAGTTAGAGTACAGTTCAAAGGAGGAAGTTAGAGTCCTTGTCACCAATAACCAAATTTCTTTTATTATAAAATGAAATTCTTTCACAATGTTGTTTGTGTTAAGAGGGTTAAATTGCATGTTGATGGTATTAAGATGCTAGTCATCAATTGGTTGATGCTAGTAACTGTATTAAATTCGTGTTGAGTTTTTTCATAACAACTTGCTTATTGCCAGAAGATTATCAGACACTGAGTTGTTGAAGTTGGTGCCAAAATATTAAAGTTGGTCACAGAAAAGGATAATGAGGTGCTTCAACATTGTCCTGATATGGAAAAAAGTTCCTAAGGCTGTATTTCTATGGACAAAGAAAGTGCTGCTTGTCCAGATTGCTTTAATGGTTATTTTTTCACCATATTGTTGGTCTGGATGTATCTCACATAGCACAGTATTTTTTTTTTGTCGGTGCTGGATTACGGAAGGGTATTCGGCTACACTTATTTCTTCGATTCTTATGGTAATCAGTCCCTCTTCTTTTCCAAACTTTATCCCAATTAGTTTATATAATTTTGTTTGTAAAATTATCTTAAAATTATTTGCTTTCAGGTTGGACTCTATGTTACCTAAGATTATTTCTCCTCGGCAAAATGCATTCGTGCAGGGTCGAGTAATTTCAAATAAAGTACTTCTTATTCAAGAATTGTGCGGTCTGTTAAAGTTAAACATGGCCAAGGCATATGATCGGATCTCCTGGTTTAACTTGATTCGAGTTATGAGATCCGTTGATTTTGAAGAGTTGTGGTTGGATATTGTGTGGCAGCTTATATCTTCTCCATCATTTTCTGTCCTCATCAATGACAAGTCCAGTGGATTTTTTAGCTCTTCGGGCGGTATATTAATATTATAGGAGGATCCGTTATCTCCAGCATTTTTCATCATTAATGCTGAGGTCATATTGAGAGGACTTAATAATTTACTGTTTACGCTACAATTTTCTCTCTTTTCTGTTCTGCATGGGTGTCCATTGGTTACTCTGAGTAACTTACTCACCTGAATTATGTTGATGATATCCTAATTTTTCATAGTGGTGATGAGTATCAGAAACTTTCTTGGAAACTGGTGAATTCTAAGAGTTGTTTTTTGACTAGTGCGAAATTTCTTCCTTTGAGTCGTTCAAAAGGTTGTTGCTGAAATTACCGGATTTACTGCCAAATCTTTTCCAATTGCTTTTTTGGGCTGTTTGCTTTTTGTAGGTAGGAGAAGAAAAAAATTTTTGGTGATGTATTGGATAAAAAGCATAGGCGCATTTCTAGCTGAAAAAATAAATATTCGCTGGTAGGGGGATGTATTATTTTAAATAAGCATGTGCTCTCTTCTATCTACACTCGCCTAGCTGTGGTTCTTAATGGTAATCCTTTGAAAGGGATAATATATGCTTTGGAGAAAATTTTGACTAATTTTCTTTGGGAGAATGAGGATAAGGTGAAAAATCATTGGCTTTCTTGGAAGTCTTTTTGTTTTCCAATAAAAATGGTGGAATTTTTAAGAAGATCATTGAGACTTTTTTTTGTAAGTTGCCGTGGAATTTTCCTGTTTGAATTGTAATTTTCTAAAATTTTTGTAGAAAATGTACTGTAATGATTTAATATATATAAATAAAAAATAATTGAAAAATATGTTTACGAAAAACATAGAAATTTTTTGATAGAAAATTGACTTTCCAAACAAAGCAATATGGGCTATGTTTATGAAAGCACATGTATTGTTCTCAGATTCATCCTAATGACATCAACTGGAGATGAAAGTAGTGGATTCTTTCACTTGGAAACCCACGCCGAATTTGAGTGTATTTTTTTCTATCATCGTCACTTTATCTATATTATCCTATTCTATTCTAATCTATCTAGGGAAAGGTCCAATTGAACTTACGGGGAATTGATAGGAATTGAATCACCATCTGATCGGACGAATGCACTATGCATTCATATAAATTTCTTTAAAAAATCACATATTATGACAATTAGTGGAAGGTAATATTCGAAACATTGATATCCCCACCAAGCATTAAGTACTTGGTGGTGGCCACTAAGGAATTTGAGTGTCATTGCAGAGCTTTATATTTGTTGGGATGTCTTGTCGGGTAATTTGAAATTTGGATCATTGGCGGAATAGTTGGATTGGTTTGAGACCACTTTAGGTGGCTCATTCCAGATTTGGCTTTTTATGCTACTTTGCCGCGTATTTTATTGATGGTTCTTTGTATACAGCTCATTCTCAAGACTGCCTGCTGAAGTGATATCGCATATCCATCCAGTAAGGAGTTTGGTCTTTTTGAAATGAGGTTGATAAAATTTAGTGGTGCTTGTCAAATTTGGGTTTATTTGAAGCTATATCTGCTTATAAATTTGTGATAAAAAAAAAAGAAATTGTTCTGTTTAGTTTTTCTAGGGTCTGGTAGCCTGGTTTTCCGCTAAAAAGTTCCTTCTTCATGATTAAATTATTTCATGATAGCTGCATGGTTGAGCTCATTGTTAACTTATTTCATGATATTTTGGTTAAGTTTTCGATGCACAGTCCCTTTTTTATAAAAAAAATTTAGATGGGTTTGGCTCCAATCATATTTATGGATTTGAAATCATAAGTAGTTCACAGAAATTCTTATAAATCGCTTATCAACACGGCTCTCATATTGACAGTAAAATTCAAACATATAATCTTTCGTAAAAAAATAATTTGTCCTTATTAATTGAACCAATTTCTATTAGCATGCATGTTCCTTTTAGGTTTCAGTTACTTTCAACATAATATAAACACACAGAACAAAATGTAAATTACTTTAAAGAGAATGTAAATATAGAACAAAATTTTGTAATGTCCGCACAAATTTAAATCACATAATTTTGACCTCTTTTTTTAGCAAATCCTGACCGTTAATCTTCAAAGACAGTTCATACCTGCAGCTATCCCTACCCCTGCTTCAATTACCAATTGGCCATCCTGATCAATTTATGGAGAAGG
Organism: Coffea eugenioides; assembly: GCF_003713205.1. Lineage (NCBI taxonomy): Eukaryota > Viridiplantae > Streptophyta > Magnoliopsida > Gentianales > Rubiaceae > Coffea > Coffea eugenioides. Next base: position 33,447,676 of record NC_040039.1, read on the forward strand.
GAAAAGAAAAAGATTCTGAAGGACGTACACCATCTCTGGTCACAAGTAATGCCATATTTTCTTTAAAAGGACAAAAGTATATTGTAGTCAAGATATTGAAATTCATAATTAGCGTGGTTGTGATGCAAAGACTTCTCGCATATAGCAACTTATTGGATGGATGTAGAAAAACTGAATGATGGTCCAATTTTGTAGGCGGAAGTATGAATCTAAAGGGCGAAGTAGATGGTCCAAACTTGAAACCCAAACAAAAAAGACGTCAAGGCACATGGTCCAAACTTCATTTTATTGTGCTGGACCCAATGCAGGTGATTGATGGGGAATTCTTTCGCGGTAATACATTTATTGTGCTGGACCAAATGCAGGTGATTGATTAGGAATTCTTTAGCGGTGCTAATTACAACTAGCCCCCAAAAAATTTCTGGAATAATGGGCTACAATGTTCATTTGATCCTTCTAATTACAGGTAAAGGGAAGGAATCGAATAAGTCTTTGGATTTTTCTAAAGAGTGCCCAGCCACCTGTATTTTTTTAATCTTTCGTTAAATCTTATTTAATCTTTCCTGTGACTATTAGCTTATCTTACATTTATACACTTTTCTTTCTAATTGTAGTTTTTCATAATATTAATGTCTAAACTGTATTTTAAAGTGCCACTGAACACTCATTAGGTAAATCATGGATCTTTTCGTTAATTCTTTCTTGCCACTTATGGTTTCCAATTTCGAGTATTAGAGCAACTTTCACTAGAATTCTAGTTATTAAATCGACCCAACTAGGAACCTATAAAGGGATTGGGTGGACGGTTATGGGTTCCTGTGAGGACCCGAAAATTCCTTTAGAATTTTCCCCCATTTTTGAAAAATTAAGTTACATTTCCTTCTATGTTTCTTTACTTGATTATTTAACTAGTTCCTAACCCTAAATTTTATGGTGATTACAATAGTTGAGCCAAGAGTTTTACTTTTATTTTTACTTTTCAAGTTAGAGTAAGTTAGGGTTTTGGTGTATTTTGGTGGTGTGATTAATTGGTGAGTGTTTTCTTGCATGTTTGTGTATTAGATGACTGTGTACTTGTTGTGAATATTCGATTGAGTGTTAAATACTTTCCAATGATTGCTAAATGGATTTTCGATAGGCGAGTGTGTACTTTATCACCTTCGACCCAAGCAAAAATGAATTTTCAATGATTGAATGCTACTTGTGCATGAATGTAAGTCTTTTGGCTGAATTGGGCCCTTGCCCTTCGTTGCCAGTTGACTCGAGCCAGAAATGGACTCGATCGGGCGACTGGTGACCCTGGGATAATGTTTGGTGTACTCGAGTATGACCACGTAGGTTAGTGGAGAACTGGCCAGTGAATTGGCTAGTGGCGTGAAATGAAATGAATAAATGAATGTCAAGAAACTAGAGGAATTTTCACTTGCAAATGTTTTCTAATATTGGAGGGATAAGGAAAATGGTTCGCGAATGACTCCACGTGACCATGTATCCTTTTAATGAGTGTGTTCTCATTGCTTTTATATTGTGAATGTTTTCTTGATTGATTGTTATTAACTGAATAATGTCCTTGTTTCAATTGCTTGATTACTTGTTTGGGAACCTCACTGGGTTTCTAGCTCATTCCTTTAGTTTTTGTTTTCCTTACAGGGGATATGAGCGAGGGCGTGAGATTGGTGCAGGCTAGCATAGTCTAGTTTTTTGAATTTTTGCGATTGTACTCGCGCTAGTGCTCGGTTAGGGTTGAATGTATCTGGAATTCACAACTTTTGTTATATTTGCGATTGTATGAATATTTGAGATAGAAATGAATGTAAGTATACGTTCTAAGTTTGGGAACTGTTATTTCACTTATTCTTGAGGTTACCTTTTTTTTTTTTTTTGAAGAGAGTGAACGAGTCCTGGCGAGAGCTGGGCAGGCGGTCCGCCAAACCCTGGAGTATGCCCTAGGGGGAGGTGGGGTCGTCACAGGTGGTATTAGAACCACTTCGCGTGGTCTCTGCGCGGAGTGAGATTGGGCCAAGTGCTGTTATGTGAATGAGTAAAGGTTTAAGTACTCTTCTAGAGCGTAAGCTGTGAATCATGAATGTGATATGTATAAACCCTTTATCTTGATACTTGAAGAGAATTAGATATGTATGTTGGGTAGGAATCTTAAATGACGTGATTTACTCTTGGGACCGGCCGGCTCGAGTTGTGAATTATCTTATTTGGAATTCTTGTACCCGAGTACTCAAGAGTTGAGGGCAATGCAAAGGATTTGAGATCTCCATTTGCGGGGAACAAGAATGGGCTAATGTTTTGCGAGAGCAAGTGCAAGAAGTCAACGGACGTCTAGTTCGGGTAGTAAGCGAAGTGAGAGATCGGACAGAGAATATTTTAACCGAGTGTGGGACAATATCGGCCAGAGAGAAGTGGAATCAGCTGGTTCAATGATGACTTAAGCTAGAAACGTAAGATCTTGAGGTGGGACGGTATGTCGTGTTTTTTCTTCTTGTTTTGCCACTATATTGCCACTGTATGTATTTTGCTCGTGACATGTCAATGCTCCCATGTATAGTACTTGCTGCACTTGATTTTGATCAGCTTGATATGTATCTTTGTGAATTTGGTGTGTTATAAATATGCTAAGCATGTTTCCTTATCTTTGATTTTATGATTTAAAATTGTCTTTATCTTGCCACTTTAGCCAATTTATTTTGTTTTTGTATTGTATCACCTTTTGAAAAAAAAAAAGAGAAAGAAAAGGGTATGGAGGGGAGATGTAGTCGTGGACGTGGAGCTAGTCGTGGCTGTAGGGCTAGGCAATCACAGGAACCAAGGAATGAAAGAGAAACAGCAGCCGAGCAAGATCGTGGACCGTGGGTTGAAGTAGGGGACCAAGTTGCGACGGCGATACAACAAATGACCAATATCTTAGCGCGATTGGTAGAATAACAAGGCCAAACTCCAGTGAATCAACCTCGGAACCCTGAGATAGGAGAGGATAGTGTGATGCCCCCACTTCTCCTAAGGGCGAACACAAGGGTATCCGCGGAACGCCTGCCCAACTCTCGCCAAGACTCGATACAAGTCAAATTTAAACTTAAAGGTACACAACCAAAAATAAAATTCAAATTAAGAAAAATCTCTCCCTTAAATAAACTTCTAAGCATACATCACAAGTTATCAAAATTATCTCAATCTTCAAGTTTAAATACAACCCAAACGAATATGCACTACAGTCATTACTATAATACAAGTTGAAGTCTCCAAAAGAAAACAACTTAGAACTATTCGCGAGTACTCTCGGTTTTGAACCCTGTTAAGGAAAACAAAAGCGTGGAATGGGTTAAACAGCCCAGTGAGGTTCCAAACTACACTAGCAGTTTTAATAAATCAAGTAAATCGAGCATAACACATGTATGGTTCAAGGTTGCACATTGGCACATTGGAATGAAACAGTTATCATTGTACAGAAATAAACACACATTGAAAGGACACGGTGTTCACTTGGAACAATTTCTGTCCACTTCACCTTATAACTCTAGTGATCCCCTCGGTTTGTCTGGTCATCACCTTATCCCTCCAGTGGTAATACTCGAGTATATCGAAACGGTGGTCCAGGGTTCCAACCTACTCGACAGAGCCCAGTCCTGGCTCGAGCAGGTTAGTAACCAAGGGCAGGATCCAGTTCAGTTTAGAGCTTACAACGTGCGCAAGTAATCAAGTAAATCGGGAAACGGTAGTAGTTCACGGTAGAAATTTATCATTTTAGTAGGTCGAGTGAGGTAAACTACACACTCGCCTTAAAACGGTGGACAGTTACATATGAGCAATTATAGGATGCACTTAACACTTAAGCACACAATAACTATGAAGTAAACATGTAGCAAAACCATTCAAATCACGTGCACCTATAAGGAACACTCACCGAAATCAAGAGTGTAAAACAAGAGCGAGACAAGATCAAACGAGTTTCTCGGGATCCTCTTGATCATCTGAGACATGTACAAGTACAATTTACCTAGGTATTCAACTAAGATCTAGTAGTATTCTCGCTACTCTAACTTAAGATATAATGCGTTCAAATCGAATACAAATATTACTTAATAACTTAATCTACGAAGGTAGCATTTGAAAATATCTAAAAATACATTAATCCGAGTCAAATCATGTCCAAGATTCTCCAAGTTGAAGATCAAACAGATCTCTAAGTTTTGGTACGAAAACCGAGGAAAATGGATATATTTACTTGGAAGCTTGGTCAAAGCATTCCGGCATTACTAATTAAGTTCACAAGAAACCTTTCAAATTATTCTTTTAAAATACTTGTATAATTGCCAACTTTAGTACAATTATCAAGGCCATAAAAATAGGGGTTGAAGTCCCTAATTTAAGTACGAAGAGAAGTACCATTAACCGAGGGATTTATATGACCAAGTAATTGCATCAAAAGAGGTTTAACCTTCGAAGACCAAGATTTGAAATGAAAGTTCAAAATTCCAAAGTGACCTTATATTAAACCATGAAATCAAAATTAAAACAGTCCAACACTCACAAAGGAAGGTGGAAAGTTCTTAAAGGAGTAATTTGGTTGAAACAGAAATTTTCCAGTTTAGAGTGACATTATTTTGAAAAATCGTATCTCGAGTTTCGTAGGTCCAAAAATGGAAAATTTTATATCGTTGGAAACTAAATTCAGAGTACTAAAAGTTCTCAGAAAACACTTTTCCATGATTCGAACTGGAAAGCATTCATAATTCTGCTCAAAGTTTCAGTTCCAAGAAGACAGGTTTGGACCAGTCTTGGTTTTTCAGCAACTTTGGAATTTTGGCATAATTCACAGAAAGTGAACTAGCCTCTGAAATTCGTAACACAATAAGAGTTCCAAAGAAGGTTTTAAACACAACAAACAGAACTAAATTCGGAGTTTTGAATATCGAGATACATCAGTTCAAAGTTGGTCGACTTTCATGACATGTCCAGTTATTTTCCAGATTTGAGAAGGCATCTTTGAGGTATCATTTGGCCGTCGAAATGGTATTGAAAATACAACAATGGTACATTTAATCTTCCATATGTGAACTACATCTCTACCAAATTTCATGTGAACAATCACGTGGGAAGGCAGTTAACAAAATAATCAAAGTTCGTGAGATTCCCAAAGCAAATCTGCCATCTCACCATTTTCTTTCTTTCCAAAAGCTTTTTACCATGAAATCAGTCCCAATCCACTTCATTTTTGAAACCAAGGTCCCACAAACATTTGATAAGCAATTGGTGGGTAATTGGCATCAAAATTTTTGAAATAAAAGCTCCCACAGCAAACTAGACCAGTCGGCCAGCAAGAAGGAAAAGTTTTCCAGTTTTCCAGCTTTGCCATAGTTTGGAAATTGAATCATATCTCACTCAGTACAACATGAAATTGAGAATGGTTGGTGGCATTGAAAACTAGGTTCAAAATGACACATTTCATCAGAAGAAATCATTCCCAAAATCAGTTTACAAGTAGTTCAAATTCAAGCCACAATTTACAGCTTCTCATTTCCATTCGAATGGAACAGGCAGACAGAGCAGAACAGAACAGCCGATTTTATCAGTTCACTGCAGTTCACACAAAACGAACTAGACAATGACTTTTATACTATTTTAAAGCTAAGAATGTCTAGTTTCAAATGCCACAAATGACACTCGATTTTGTCTTTTGTACAAAGAGATATGTTCGATTAAAGAACACTGCCAGTGAACCACTGTTATACGTTTTTCCAGATTTTGTTTTGCGAAAGCTCAAATTTTGTTCAACCAATTCAAATTATTTTTGGTAAAAACTTTCTACACATAATATATCTCATATATACATCAGTTTCACAATCATTTGAGCATCAAAAATTCGAAATATAGGCAAGGCAATAACAGGACAGATTCGGCAAGCTTACTTCCTCTTACGGTTTTCTCTCTTTCTTTTTCCTCTTCTAGTTTTTCTAGTAAAACCCATCACAAAGACACTAATACACACATAAACATCATGGCAGCCCTCATTTAACTGAGGTGGGAGTTCATAGAGCCCACTTCAACCAACCAAATCCAAGCAACAACAATAATAAGGAAGCTACAAGCTTCAAAACCAAGAAATAAAACAAGAAAGTAAAAGCTTTGGTAGAGATGTTTATACCTTCAAAACTCAAGATAAAACCCTAGATGAAACCAGAAATTTTTAGCCGAAACTCTCCAAGAAAAGTCCTCAAGATGATGTCTTTCTCCAAGATGAAGCTAATCTCCAAGAACTAGAAGATTGGATGAAGTTTTGCTAGCAAGATGGGAGCTTGAAATGGAGTTTTTTCCTTCTTCCTTTTCTTGTCTTGAGGCTGGCCGAGAGTGAGGAGAGAGATGAGGGAGGTTTGGTGGTTTGATTCTGTATGGCCCAAAGACAACCTAAGAGGGGGGGTGAATTAGGTTGATTAAAACTTAATTGAGTTTAGACACTTTTTACTTAATAAAAAATTTACCTTCTTTTCTAGTAGAGATCAATCAAGTAAATTTAAAGAAGAGAACAATGTTGATCAGAAATAAGAATATATATAAGCAATGAGAATTTTATTAAACAAAAAAGAATAAGATAGAGTATCAAACCGATTGTCTACCAAGCTTTCCTCAAACTTGAAGACCAATCACAAAGATGAGCACCTTCTCTTTGATGAACAATAATCAACTCAATGTACAATGGAGGGATCACTTCCTCCTTGCCCCAAGCCTCACTTAGTCAAGCTAGGAAGTTTTACTATCACTCAGATAACCCTCAACAAAGCTACACTATTGAAAATTTCAAACACAAGAGAAGAGCTTACAAGAACTTCACACAACTAGGAGAACAAATCTTGCTTGGGAGACTATTTTCTAGCTAAAATATCTCTTTAGATCTTGTAGTCAAAGTGTGCAAAAGTTATTTTCTCGTTCAGAATCGTTTGTATTTGAAGAGGACCAAAAATGGGCTTCATTAATGTTTCCAACGGATAGAAGGCAGATGAAGAGTCAGCTAGCCGATGGGGCTGTCGGACGTCCGACAGATTAATCATCGTCCGATCCCATCGTCCGAAACTCACCAAGTTGTCGTTCGGACGTCCGATGGGATTTTATCGTCCGAAAGCATCTGCGTCCGAATGTCGTCCAGAGAGTCATCAAAACTTTGCGAAATTTTTCGGACGTCCAACACGATCGATATGCGTCCGAAAAGTGCGTCCGATCCTCCCGGACGTCCGATGCTTCCTCTCGAGCGTCCGAAGGAGTTTCCTTCTTGATGTTCTTCATCCTTTCGGACGTCCGACATGAGTGCCCTATTTTTGCTTCTTCTTTTGGTTGATTTTCTTTCCTTGACACCTTTGTACCTGATTCTCTAAAAAGCAAAACACTTATATTTGAAGAGAATTAGATAAACATTTCAAAGTGCTTTTGTGATCATCAAAATCAAGAATAACATTCTCCCCCTTTTTGATGATGACAAAACAATGATTTGAAATGAAATTTGATGATTACAAATAGGCTCCCCCTTTCTCAGTCAATCGAAGAACAAAAATTGAAAAACTCCCCCTCACTTGACTATTTCACAGATTTATTCAATCATCCAAAAATAGTTAAGCAATTGAAAAACTCCCCCTCACTTAGTTAACCAATTTATTCACTGATTTATCCAAAAATAGTTAAGCAATTGAGAAACTCCCCCTCACTTGGCTACTTCACAGATTTATCCACATATCCAGTCAATTCATATCTTTTTTCCCCCTTTTTGTCATCACAAAAGTCAAAAGTAAAGAGACATGTCAAGAATCACAAAAGTAAAGAGACATGTTAAGAATCAGTAACATAAAAAAGGACTAAACATTCTTAACAAAATAGCTTACGAGCATCACAAAACATTACAAGCACCATTACATCCACATATCCAGTTTGGAACATTACAAGCACCAGAATCAAAGAAAACAACAAAAAAAATCAAGACAACCATCTAACACCTAGCAAATAGAAAACAGTCAAACAGAATGTAAATGATCCTAATATGGCTAGAGATCCTAAATGGTAAACTAAGTGGACCCATGCGTCCTTCGAGTAAGCAGATACTGAGAGAGATCCTCCTCCTCAGTGTCTTCATCATCTTCAGCATGTTCACCAACTGGTTTCTTGCCTTTGTCAGATGTGGAAGGATCATGAGGTGCCACCGGAGTAGAGGTGAGATCGATGGAAGCAGGACTCATGGAGCGAATAGGAGCTGATGAACATTAGAGCGTGGCTCTTTGCCATGAGGAACTTCCTCAACCACAGGTGGGGGAAAGAGAAGACTCTTTTTATCCAGAAAGTCTGCTTGTTGCTCAGATGACATGGTGAGCATGAGACCATGTTCAAGAAGTAGAACATGTTGTTTAAGATCACGAAGGAGCTCAACCACTTCAGAATTTGAAGAAGAAGATGCCTTAGTGGCAGTCTTCCTAGGATGAATAGAAGTCAGTGCAACAGAGGATAAAGTGTGAAGGGGATCATGTGCAGCCTTAGATCTAGGTTCATTAGACATAGCCTCCTTATAAGCCCACAAATTATCTCTAAAGACAAGATTCTTGCGCTCAAAATAAGCCTTAGTAAAGGCAGAAGAAAACGTTTCTTTGGGACAAACACCAAGGATGGGTACTTTGTAAAACTCAAAGATCTTCTGAAGAAATTTTTCATAAGACAGTTTTCTACGAGAATCAGTGGTGAAGCGAAGTAAAAACTTGCACATGACAAAGCCAAAGTCAATGCGAATTTTTTCTCGAAAACAATAAAAAAGATATAGCTCCATTTTATTGGCATCTGTCCTATGACCATCAGTAGGTACAAGCAAATTTGAAATGATTGAGAAAGCAATTAAATTCACAGGGGCAAGGTCATTCAGTTTTGCATCAGCAGGGGCAGAAAACTTCTTTTGAAAATAAGACATCATCTTAGCACTATCAAAGTGATTATCAGCAGTGGGATGCTCTTCATAAGAAAAGAAATTGGCAATTTTACTTTTGCATCCTGGTTCAATAACAGTATTTAAAACATCATTCACAATCTCAGGATCAAACACTAACTTTACCCCATTTACCCTGGACATAATTTCAGTGTGATCAGTGCTTTTCCTAAGATTGGCAAAGAATTGATACAACATTTCAGGGTAATAAACGTTAGGCATGGAAATGATATGTGACCATTTCTGGAATTCAAAGAGATTAAGAATTGACTCTAAACCAATCTTGCGGAATTCAGAAAGATTTATGGTTCGTTGAGGAATGAAACCTTTCTGGGTTATCAAGGAATGTTTTTCTTTGGCAGCAGCATCAAAGAATGGGGAGACGGTGGTTGATTGGGAAGGCTGTTGAGATGGAGTTCCTTGTCCGGATTCAGGCTGAGCGGAAGGCCGGGAAGTTTGAGTCTTTACTGCTCCCCTTTTGAAACATTTGGATGATCTTATGACCCTAGGAGAATCCACATCTTTACCCCCTGAGTGTATGCTTGCGTCTGGCAGGGACTTTTCCTCCTCTTAGATTCACCATTGTGTGAAATGTGTGAGATGTATGATGCAAATGATGCACACAGTGGTATGAGAGTGAATCACACAAGAATTTTGGGTTAAAGAAGTCTTGAAGATGATTGAGCAGAGCGGTTATGAGAAAGTATGATTTTGAGGGAAATTTGGGAACTTTCGAAATGTGATGAGATTTGGTGAAAAGATCCGAAAATTGAACTCGCAATGATCAGGAGAAGTTTTTGGTTGAGTCAATTTTGGAATGAGTGCTTCAGAAAAGCACGAATTGAGTGTGAGAAGGATAGAGGTTTCCGTCCGAGTGAGAAGAGAAGAGGAGAGTTTTGAAGCAAATGAGGAGGGAAGTCACTTTAAAAAGTGTACCGTTGCACTGTCGGACGGCCGAACGAAGTCGTGCGTCCGCCAGTTTCGTCCGAACAGGTGCTTTCTAGGAAAATAGCTGAAGAACATCATCGGACGTCCGTTCATCTGCTTTCGGACGTCCGAAAGCTTTGAACAGAAAAAAAAATTTTAAGATGATTTTTCGATTATCCCTAGTTTTGATCTTAGATGAATGAATTGATCCAATGGCAAAGCTTTTGTAAAAATATCAGCAATTTGATCTTTAGAACAAACATAATTCACACAAACTTCACGTTTTTGAACAAGATCGCGAATAAAGTGGTGTTTTATATCTATATGTTTTGTCCTAGAATGCTGAATTGGATTTTTGGTCAAATTGATAGCACTAGTATTATCACAGAATATAGGCATGCAATCATATAACAATCCAAAATCATTCAAGGTATGCTTCATCCATAAAAGTTGAGCACAACATGCACTAGCAGCAATATATTCCGTTTCGGTTGTGGACAAAGAAATTGCATTTTATTTTTTGCTAAACCAAGAAACTAAGCAATTACCAAGAAAGTGACAAGTTCCACTAGTACTTTTTCTGTCCACACGACAATCACCAAAATCAGCATCCGAATATCCATATAGAGCAAATTCACAAGATCTAGCATACCAAAGACCATAGTCTAATGTACCTTTCAAATACCTAAAATCCTTTTAACAGCATTCAAATGTGATTCTTTTGGACAAGATTGAAATCTAGCACACAAGCAAACAGCAAACATAATATCGGGTCTACTTGCGGTTAAATAGAGTAGGCTTCCAATCATACCTCTATAATGCTTTTCATCCACATGTTTACCTTCTTCATCTTTGTCAAGTTTTGTAGAAGTGCACATTGGAGTTCCAACTTGCTTTGAGTCCTCCATGCCAAATTTTTCGGCAATTCCTTGGTGTATTTTGCTTGATTTATAAAAATTCCCTCTAGTGCTTGATGTATTTGAAGTCCAAGGAAGAAATTTAATTCTCCCATCATACTCATTTCAAATTCACTTTGCATAATAGTGGAAAAATCCTTGCATAGATATTCATTAGTAGCGCCAAAAATAATATCATCTACATATATTTGCACAATAAGAAGATCATTTAACACTTGCTTAGTAAAAAGTGTGGTGTCCACAATAGTTAGAATTGTCTTTAACTAACCACATGCATCTCAGTCCTCTGTTCAGATTTCTTTTCACATAACAATCTCCTTTCAAATGCCCTCTTTGACAGTAAAAACTACACATAATGGAAAAGTCTTTAACATGTAATGGTTTGATAAATCTCAATCCACTCCTTCTATATGTTGTGAAATCATGTGCATTTTTGTTGTGTGCTAATGTTCTTTCATGAGCAGTAAGAAAGGTGGTTGACATGTTCTTTTTGAGATAATCTTGTTTTCTAGATTTTAAAGTCTCATCCAAATTGTCCATCCTTTTATTCAAATCAGCATGTCTTTCCTTTAGCATTTCACAAACACTTGTCTTTCTATCAAGTTCATTTTGAACATCAAATCCGGCTCTTACAAGGCACTCATTGTCAGCCTTTAGTTGTTTATTTTGTTGAAAAAGACATGTATTATTTTGAATGAGAAAGACAATTTTCTGTTTTAGCTGCTTATTTTTATCATAAGATTCCTTCAAGGCATTATGCAATTTTTCAACAAAGGATTCAAGATCATCATCATCTTCATCATCACTATCAGATTGAGAATGTATGGAAGTTACCTCATTATCTCCAATAGCCATGAAGGCCATTTGAGCTGATTCTTCTTCTTCTTCAACTTCGCCTTCGGAGTTACATTCATTCCATGTAATCTGGAAGTTGTTGAACCTTGACTTTCGATCAGCTTTTCCATCTTTTTTTTTCTTCAGGGAGCATTCGTTTGCGTAGTGTCCAGGCTGTCCACATTCGTAGCATTTGTCCAATTATTTCTTGTTGAATTCTTGTCTTCCTTTGTTCCTTGCGTTTGAAGACTGATTCTGGAATTGATTGCTAGGTCCTCCCCTTCTAAACTTCCTTTTATTCAAGATTCTCTTGAAGCTTTTTGTGATGAGAGCAAGATCGTTGTCATCACCATCCGAGTCTTCATCATCCAACTGAGCTGGATCATCTTCACCTTGAACTGCCTTCAGAGCTATGTTTCTCTTAGCTCTCGCGTCCTCTTCCTCCTGCACTTTAGTTTTCAACTTCAACTCATAGGAGGATAGTGAGTTAATTAGAGATTCAATAGGCACAGAATTCAAATCCTTAGCCCCCTCTATTGCAGTCACTTTACTTTCCCATTCTTTGCCCAACGCATTGAGAATTTTCCTGTTTTTCTCTCTCAAGATGTACTCTTTGCCCAACACCTCGAGATCTTTAATCAAGTCATTGAACCTGCAATACATTTTGTCAATATTCTCAAGGGGTTCTATTTTAAATGATTCATACTTTGTGACCAAGATAGACTTTTTCTGTTCTCTCACGTTGTCACTACCCTCATGAATTTCTCTTAGCTTATCCCACATTTCTTTAGCAGATTTACATCCTTTTACTCTAATTAATTCATTTGAGTCTAAGGCACTATAAAGAACATTCATGGCTTTGGCATTCAAAGTGAGATTGGTTCTATCTTGAGCATTCAACTCAACTCTTGTTTTAGGTCGAAACAAACCTGTATCTGCATCAAGAATGTTAGCATCATGCGGTCCTTCATTCACAATAAACCATAACTCAATATCAATGGATTGCAAAAAGATAATCATTCTTTCTTTCCAACTAACATAATTAGAACCATTGAACATGGGAGGCCTAGTGACAGATTGCCCCTCAACAAACATGGCATGATTAGTTGTCATCTTTACTCCAAACCGCTTGAGCTTAATCTCTAGGAGACCAAACTCTGATACCAATTGTAAGGCCCAAAGACAACCTAAGAGGGGGGGTGAATTAGGTTGATTAAAACTTAATTGAGTTTAGGCACTTTTTACTTAATAAAAAATTTACCTTCTTTTCTAGTAGAGATCAATCAAGTAAATTTAAAGAAGAGAACAATGTTGATCAGAAATAAGAATATATATAAGCAATGAGAATTTTATTAAACAAAAAAGAATAAGATAGAGTATCAAACCGATTGTCTACCAAGCTTTCCTCAAACTTGAAGACCAATCACAAAGATGAGCACCTTCTCTTTGATGAACAATAATCAACTCAATGTACAATGGAGGGATCACTTCCTCCTTGCCCCAAGCCTCACTTAGTCAAGTTAGGAAGTTTTACTATCACTCAGATAACCCTCAACAAAGCTACACTATTGAAAATTTCAAACACAAGAGAAGAGCTTACAAGAACTTCACACAACTATGAGAACAAATCTTGCTTGGGAGACTATTTTCTAGCTAAAATATCTTTTTAGATCTTGTAGTCAAAGTGTGCAAAAGTTATTTTCTCGTTCAGAATCGTTTGTATTTGAAGAGGACCAAAAATGGGCTTCATTAATGCTTCCAATGGATAGAAGGCAGATGAAGAGTCAGCTAGCCGTTGGGGCTGTCGGACGTCCGACAGATTAATCATCGTCCGAAACTCACCAAGTTGTCATTCGGACGTCCGATGGGATTTTATCGTCCGAAAGCATCTGCATCCGAATGTCGTCCAGAGAGTCATCAAAACTTTGCGAAATTTTTCGGACGTCCAACACGATCGATATGCGTCCGAAAAGTGCGTCCGATCCTCCCGGACGTCCGATGCTTCCTCACGAGCGTCCGAAGGAGTTTCCTTCTTGATGTTCTTCATCCTTTCGGACGTCCGACATGAGTGCCCTGTTTTTGCTTCTTCTTTTGGTTGATTTTCTTTCATTGACACCTTTGTACCTGATTCTCTAAAAAGCAAAACACTTATATTTGAAGAGAATTAGATAAACATTTCAAAGTGCTTTTGTGATCATCAAAATAAAAAATAACAGATTCTTGTGAAACTTGGGGAGAAAGAATGAAATAGTAGCCATAAGTGTTGCGCAAAAAGTCAACTCTTAATAGGGTCCAATTGGGGTTTTGTACTACCATTTTCTCTCGAGTTTGATACACTTGTGCACTAATCCTCTAAGGTACTTCCTTTAATATGGTAATTATTCATCCTTAGTAGTCTAGTATTAATTCCTCAAATCTCCAATTAGTTGTACCGGCGCGATTTTCGGGAAATTATCGATGCGCGTGCGGTAAAAATTTACTTTAAACTCACTCACATCTAATCCCTCAATTAAATTTTCTTAGTCTACTATTGATCATTCTTAATTCTCCAAGACTAATGTACTCTCGGACCGAATATAATCCCAAAAAACGTGTACTCATTATTTCTCGCTAAACGAGCCATAGGAAAATTAAATTTGCTAACGAAACATTTTAAAATTATAAAAGGGACATTTTTACATACAAATGGAATTGAAATGGATGAAATAAATTATTTGGGGTAAACGGGTGAATAAATAATTAATTAAGCCAGTAAAATAAAATAAAAAAAAGAAAAATTTTGGGTTCTCACTGATAGGGCCCTGGAGCGGTTTTAAAAGTTTGTTCCTCCTAAATTCCTTGGAGGGCCTAATCCGGAGACAGCTGAGCAGTGGTTAGAGGCGATGATTAATATCTTTAGAGCTTTGAACTACACGGAGCAAAGACAGGTGAACTTTTCTGTATTTCAATTCGAAGGACCGGCCCGGGTATAGTGGAATGTTATTAGGGCAAAGTGGGAGAGAGAACAAACTGCATGGACGTGGGTAAACTTTATAAGGGAGTTTAATGAGAAATACCTCCCATCTTTGATCCAAGAAAAGAGAGAGGATGGGTTTATTAGGTTGAGTCAGGGAACCCAGAGTGTGGTCGAATATGAAACGCAATTCACTAAACTGTCTAAATTTGCTCCTGAATTGGTAGTTACGGAGCGAAGGAGAGTGAGACGGTTCATACAAGGATTGAATTTGGAGATCCAGGAAGAAACTGCCACGAGGGAGTAGCGACCATCAAATTAGCGACCACCAAATTAGCAACTGCCCAAAGAAACAGCCACGAGGGAATAGTGCTCAACAAGTGGATAGAATCAAACCGAAAAAAGATATTGAAAGAGGGAACCGACCAAAAGTACCAGCATGGGTATATGCCTTAAATAAGCAACAAGCTCCGGAATCATCTGAGGCGATGGAAGGTAAAATTTCGAGGACGAAATTTTCTTAAAGGGGAGAGAGTGTGAGAACCCAAAAATTCTTTTAGAATGTCCCCCCATTTTTGAAAAATTAAGTTATATTTCCTTCTATGTTTCTTTACTTGATTATTTAACTACTTACTAGCCCTAAATTTTATAGTGATTACAATAGTTGAGCCAAGAGTTTTACTTTTACTTTTACTTTTCAAGTTAGTGTAAGTTAGGATTTTGGTATATTTTTGTAGTGTGATTAATTGGTGAGTGTTTCTTGCATGTTTGTGTATTAGATGACTGTGTACTTGTTGTGAATATTCGATTGAGTGTTAAATGCTTTCTAATGATTGCTAAATGGATTTTCGATGGGCGAGTGTGTACTTTATCGCACTCGACCCAAGCAAAAGTGAATTTTCAATGATTGAATGCTACTTGTGCATGAATGTAAGTCTTTTGGCTGAACTGGACCCTTGCCCTTCGTTGCCAATTGACTCGAGCCAGAAATGGACTCAGTCGGGTGACTGGTGACCCTGGGATAATGTTTGGTATACTCGAGTATGACCACGAAGGTTGGTGGAGAACTGGCCAGTGAATTGGCTAGTGGCGGAAAATGAAATCAATGAATGAATGTCAAGAAATTGGAGGAATTTCCACTTGCAATGTTTTCTAATATTGGAGGGATAAGAAAAATGGTTGGCGAATGAATGAACGAATGGCTCCACGTGAGCATGTATTCTTTTAATGAGTGTGCTCTTATTGCTTTTATACTGTGAATGTTTTCTCGATTGATTGTTATTAACTGAATAATGTCCTTGTTTCAATTGCTTGATTACTTGTTTGGGAAGCTCACTGGGTTCTAGCTCATTCCTTTAGTTTTTGTTTTCCTTACAGGGGATACGAGCAAGGGCGTGAAACTGGTACATGCTAGCATAGTCTAGTTTTTTAAATTTTTGCGATTGTACTCGCGCTAGTGCTCGGTTAGGGTTGAATGTATCTGGAATTCACAACTTTTGTTATATTTGAGATTGTATGAATATTTGAGATAGAAATGAATATAAGTATACATACATTCCAAGTTTGGGAACTGTTATTTCACTTATTCTTGAGGTTACCTTTTTTTTTTTTTAAGAAAGTGAACGAGTCCTGTCGAGAGTTGGGTAGGCGGTCCGCCAAACCCTGGAGTACGCCCTAGGGGGAGGTGGGGCTGTCACAGTTCCATTGGTAAATAAGTGGTTAAATCAGAGGCTCACTAAGCTAATATGCATAAATATACTTAATGTTCTTTTTTGAAAAAAAAAATCACTGACAAAGGAAAGGTAAGATTTAAGAAATATATAGGAAGGGCAAAGGGAGATTTGAACTTAGAACATTTACATCCTAAGGCCTCAACCTTTGCCATTATATACATAATGTTCTAGTAGTCTTAGTATGTGTCAAATTAAAGATGAAGTGCTTTGACATATTAATTTCTATTTTATAAAAAATTTATATTATAAACATCCAAACACGGAATACTCAATTTACTTTTACAAATGTACATCTTGTAGTCAAAGATTAAAAAAATTATTTAATTTAGTAGTATAACAAGCTTTGGATATAGCTTAAATTTTTTTGTTTTACTTTTGCCTAAAATATATTAGTTCTATAAGTATTTAACTATTGTCACATAATAATAACATTTTAAATTTGAAATCTAATATAATGAAGTGATTAATTATCACCGATCCAACCATTCTGCTAATTGTTATTGACTCGTTACGTCATAAATAATTTTTATAGTTAGAATAATTACATATAATCAAGATTTCATGAGACGATTGAGTAATTCTAATGTTTAATGCTACAAGTAAATTTATCATGTCAATAGAAACATACGGTATTTCAAATCCATAAGTCGAAGCTGAAAAGTACTTTGGATTGAAAAAGAAAAAAGAATTGAAGAGTATTTAACTAAAATTCATTAAAAGTTTTAAATGTTAATATACTAGTGGCATTTTATTAAGAACATATTGATATCAGTATTAATTATTATGTTTTTATCTTTAGTTACTTAGTGAGCATGAGTTTTATTATTTTCTTTTAGGGAGCACGAGTTTTAATTATATAAAGGAATTCGGAGGCAAGTTTAAAATGAAAAAAAAGGAAGGAACTAAGAAAGGGGAAGCTAAAATGAAGCACAAGGGAAAAGACTAAAAACAATAGGCAAAGGCATGAATACTGAAGACCATAAAATGGCAAATTACTGTCCCCAGCCATTTATTTGCAGCTTGAGTATGGACCGTAATCAAAGTAACTATCCTTTTGTTAGTAAAAAATGGTGTGCTGCTGCAAGAGACAAATGCATATTTAGATCCTGGCGGTTCTTCAACAATCGTTCCAGTTTAATGATTTAGTGGCTCAATTACCCAATTCTTTTGCTTTCCATAAAAAGTACTAGCAGGTTTTTGCACTTAAGGGTTTTAGGCCTCAACCAGCCTGAAAATTTTTTAGGTCAACGGTTTTTCGATCTTATCAAACAGTCCGGATTGGGTTTTAAAACATTAAATTTATAACCTTGCAGCATTATTTAAGTGGAGTTTTTATTTTTATTGGATGAATTAAAATGAGAAAGTGTCTAAAATATGGGATGGAAAAGGAGGAAGAGGGACACTAGTAAGTACATGTAGTATTAAAAGAAGAGTCTATGTTTAGTGCTATCTTTTAGGACAGTAATTAGAGAAATCCCACATTGTACACTTAAGAAAAAGAAAAAGTTAATGATATTTTTGTATGGAGAAGACTTTATAAGATATTAAAATAGTGTCCAAATGTAATTTTTAATATCAAAAAGAAAGTACGAAGGAAGTTCCAAAATGAAATGAGAGAATATAAAAAGAAAAAGAGTGAAATATAGTATTTTTTTCCTTCATTTTTTCATAAGGGAAAGGAACCCTCATTGGAACAAGTACTTCAAAAAAAATATTATGTGCAATATTTGCAAAACCCATGCAATAAAATATTCTCAAGCAAACTACTCACGTAATATGTACACGAAAACTGAATGGAAAATGTAAAAGACAAAAATGATCCTATCATTAGAATCAATTTTCGGAAATAAAATGTATATCAACAAAGCATTAGTATCTACAATGTGACGTGATTATTATAAATTACTAGAGTCGATCCAGTGGTCAAGAAAAGGTTCTTAGAGTATTTTCTGCTGTCAACTTTAGGGTTTAAATCTTATGCCTAATAATCAGGAATGAGAAGGGTGTGATAAGGGGTGAAAAAGTTAAAAAAAATAAAGAAGAAGGAGAAGAAAAAGAACGTGACTGCTGTAGAACAATGCCAAGAAAGTACTGATCACGTAAGATCACTTTACATTTTAACTGAAAAAAAAAGGAAAGAAATCATACTGTATTGAAATTGGCACATTAGCAATTGAGATCAAATAGTTGTACAGATGATAACAAAAAAAAAAGGAAAATGGCTAAATTTGTTCCTAAACTTTTTATTAATGTTGATTTAATGTAACTTTTATTTTTGAACAATTTAATCTCTAAACTTAAATTATAGTTTCAATTAAGGATCACTGCAGTGGCAGCACCATAAAAAATTGACCAAATTTCTATTTAATCGACTAAATTGGGATATGTTTTAAACTTTAGATATGTCCTCCCTGCATCATCAATCTCCGTCACTTGCCACCTACCTCCTCCTTCTCTCACCCTTCTTCTCCTACCTCTTTTTCCCGTCCCTCTGTCATGTCGGTCATTTCTATAAATTTTGCAACTAAGAATCGATCAGGAACAAGATGCGATACTTTGACTTCTAGGACAAAGAAAGGTGCGAAGACGAGCCAATGATGGAGAGAGGGTAGAATTTGGGAGGGATTTAAGGGCCCAGATATTCCAGAAACTAAGCAAAGAGATTCCCTTGGATTGGGTGGGAGCCGAACCCATGTGATGCCCCAAATCCAGATGCTGGGTGAGCGTCGTATCTATTCCAGTGAAGATCTAGACATGATGAAGCATATTGTTTTTTGGTAATCATTAGTAATGATTTTGTTAATTAAGGTGGATCAGATCCAATGATTCTCTACATACAACTAGTAGTAATTTAAGTTTTGTAAGCATTATATTATCAGAATCAAATATAGGAGCAGTACCAAAAATGGTGCATTGGATGGAGAGTGAAGAGTAGATTCTCTTTTCTTTTCTTTTTTTTGGAATTCATTTCTATCCTCCGTCAATGGAAGAAAAAGAGCATGTTCACAGTTAGCAAGACCATTCCGGCAAAATCCAAAACGAAATTACAAGGCAACATGATATATGTAAAAAATGGAGGACTAATGGATATATGATTTGATGTATCACTCATACTCGAAAGTTACGAAAAACTTTATTTCAGTGTATCCATATTATTTTTGCAGTTTATAGGTTCAGCAAGGCCAAAATTTTCACTACCAAGGAATTCATGGCTTCTCCTAACACTCATTGTCCACCACAACAAAAGTCATTTTGATGGCCGCTCAGGATAATCCTTTGATTCCTGCTTTGAACTTGGCATGGCTATAGCTGTGTAGAAGAAAGTAAGAGAGAAGCTTTTACTACTATCTCTTTTGCGAAAGGAAGCCTCTTCTTCAATGTAAGAAAGATTGTGTTCTGGGCTGTTCAAGGACTAGTTAGCGGGCTGCAACAAAGATGATTGACATGATAGATGGAGGGAATAGAGAGGTTGGAGAAGAAGGGCAGGAGAAGGAGGAGGAGGTGAGTGGTAGGCAGTAGGAATAGATAATAGAGGGAGGAGATTTCTAAAAATTTTTAAAATACTCTTGTTTAATTGATCAATGAGGAGTTTGATCTATTTTCCGTGATAGTGCCAGTGCAAAGACTGTGACAACAAGAAAACTAGAAAATTCGCTCATATTTTCTTAAAATTCCATGTTATTTTGACTCAATTACTTTATGATTGTTTTACTACTCATTTACTCCCTCAATAGTTGTAATGAATAATAGATTTAAAAATTTTACCCTTAGTTTAATAGTTCGGATAAATTAGGGTTTTTGCGTATTTTGGTAGTATGATTAATTGGTATAGAGTGCGTATTAAATTTGGTGGCTAAGAGTGAGTTTTAGATAAAAAAAAGTGTCTGATTATAATTGATAATAATAAGTTAGTGAACCATAAATAAAAACACAAGTACGTGCGATGTAAGGAAAATAGGTTTGAACCAACGTGCACCGTTTGCTGCCGAGTGAGTGCACCACTTAAACACTACTTTATTACCTTAATCACCTTGTTTTTATTTCACCTAATCCTTCCTAAATTACCCCTTAATCCAGCCATCTTTGTTGACTAAGGAAAAGGAAAGAAAAGAAAAAAATGAGATGGAATCTTATGGTGACACTTGGCGGAAATCAAAATCAACTTTGACTAAACCAATTTTCCTTCTTCTTACCTTTCTCTTGGCTTCCATTCTGCTCCATTTTCTTCTTGTGGCCGAGCTTCAAGAGAGAAAAACAAACAAGAGAGAAACTAGCAACTTCCACCTTGAATCAAGCTTGTTTGAGCGGAATCGACGAAACTAAAAAAGATTAACCTTTTCTTTTGGTGCGAAGACTTGGGGTGCTGAAAATTTGGGGAGAAAGTGGTTTGTTTCTCACTTACAAGGGGCTTTGGGAAGGTATCATACTTGAATTTTCTTTACTCTTGTTAATTTTGCTAAAGTTAGGGATAGAAGTTCTTAATCTTGGATTTTGATGGTTGAATTCCTAGTTGTGGATATAGTGGAATGTTTAGTTAGGGTTTGCAATTTTCAGCCATGATTATGGTTGTTTACCTAGTAACTAATGGTATTGAGCTAGTAATTGATGGTTTTGATGATATAGTACTTGATAGTAATGAGTTAGGATATGAATTTTTAGAGTAGAAGTGAATTTCTAGCTTTGATGATGAATCTGCCCTGTTACTGACCTATATGTTCGTCCATGATAGAGGCCGAATCAGATCTAGGTAAAAACATGAAAGTTGTAGAGAATGGAGTTAACTATCTTCCTACAAAATTTCTGCTCAATCGGAGTGCTGTAACATGTGAAATGACTAAAATACCCCTGACTGCCAAAAGCCCTATTTCACAGGCAGCTTTCTATTTTCTCTGAAATTTCACATTTTGACCTTGAAAATGCACGAACTGGGTGGTGATGTCTTCATAAGAAATGTAGCTCTCTGTCTTAGCTTCGAAACCCATAAAATGTACCCCAATCCGAAAAGCATAGCTTCAGTTGTGACCAAAACGCCAGAAGGTGTCAAGCCTACTACTTAGTTATTCTTCTTTAATACTAGTTTCCAACTTTGATTTTTGGATTGCATTGCTAGAATTACTTTGTATTTGGATGATATTGAGCCTATTGAAGGGCTATTGTGTTAAGATTGTTTATGTGTGAATTTGGGCTGAGTTGAGAAAAATAATGAAGTCATAAATGGCTGGAAAATAGCTAAATACAAAGGGCATGCTGCCCAAATTTTCACTCGAGGATTATGCGTGTGTACTCGCGACTTGAGCGAAGATTTGAGGTCGAATTAAACTTGAATTGTCTAGGGTATTCGAGTCTTCTTTTGTAGAGGTATATAAGCTAGAATTTGACCGAAACTCGTACCCTTGGACACATGAAAGTAGCGACCAATAGAACTATGTTTTCCTCGTCTTTTTGACTCAAATGAGAATTCCAAAGTTTTAATCGCTTCCTTACAAAAACTAAAAGAGTGAGCATGAGTTTTCTAGGATGTGATAAGTAATATGAATATTACCCAAATGAGTTTCAGTTACTTGATTTTCGTTAAACGAAACGCTTAAGTTTCGAACCATAGTTAATTTCAAAGCTCTTAAACGATGTTTTATCGCATATTTGGACTCTAACGAAAGAGTTACACCTGAGCGTGATTTTGACAAGCACTAAATCTTTGGTGAGTGCTTCCAAATACATGATTGAACTTGATATTTGATTTACCAACGTGATCGGATAACATTTGCTTGGTTTGGTCGGGCAAGTGTGTACTTTATCACACTTGACCTAACTCAACTAAATACTTGATATCTCATTCATACTTATACAAATGACTTGATTTGCGTTGACCTGTACTTGTATTTGTACTTGTGCTTGACTTGTAAGTGCTGAGCGGCAGTATGTACCACACTCAATACGAGTGAGAGGTACCTCTCATTCCCGTCTCCGTACTTTTCTCTTGACTAAGTCGATTGGTCATCGACTATAGTGACTACTTAGGAACCCAAACCCCACTATCTAATTAATCAAGTCGAATCGGCAAGGGCTTGGTCGATTAGATAACGAACCATGGGTATCTAGTGTTGTCGAGTGGAGTGTTATCTCCTCAACTAATCGGTATGCTCGAGTATTACTACCAGTGTTTAGTTGGTGTTCGGGCTCGGTAAGGGGGATGAATGGTGGACGGATTGGTGTTAAGCGAAGCACTACTAGATTGGTTACTTTACTTGAAAGTTGACGAGGTGTCAACTAATACTTGATCAAACTCTGGTGAAGCAATGGGAAAGTGGCTCCTGAGAGCCATCTGTATCCTTATATTTTGATTATTATTCGTAGTGTTATTGTTTCTTTTAGAAAAGAATTTTACACTCGCTCATTTTGAGATTTGTTACTTGAAGTGTTATTGCTCACTTTTATGGACTGGTTATGCTCGCTACTTTGCTACTTTGATACGTGAACTTTTCAATAATGGTCAACTTGCTATTTGGAACCTCACTGAGCTTTTAGCTCATTCCACGCCATTTGTTTTCCTTACAGGAGGTACGAGCGAGACGTGAGACTGGTACAGGCTAGCATAGTCTAGTTTTTGGAAATTTTGTAATTGTGCTCGCACTAGCCGCTCGATTAGGGATGAATGTATTTAGAACTCCAATCTTTTGATGTATTTGGGGTTGTATGGATGTTTGAGTTAAAAATGAATGTATTTGTACGTTCCAAGTTTGGGAACTGTTATTTCCTTTACTCTTGAGGTTGTAACTTATTGTATTTGAAGTAAGTGAGTGAGTGAGTCCTGACGAGAGTTGGGCAGGCGGTCCGCTAAACCCTGAGGTACGCCCTAGGGATAGGTGGGGTCGTCACAGATAGTATCAGAGCTCTTATCGAGCTCGTGTCGGGAGACGGTTCTCGGACTGTGGGGATTGGCTTGTTAAGTGTGGAACAAATGTCTATTGTTGGGGACCTTAGATATGTATGTTGGGTAGGAATCTCAAAAGTGGTTGATTTCCTCTTGAGCCTAGCTAACTCGAGTGGTGAATTATTATATTTTTGGTTTCCTGTACCCGAGTACCAAAGAGTGATACCTTTATGATAAATCGATATCTCGAATAATATTTGGATAAGCTTGGATGGCGAAAGTCAAGGCACTGGGGATACGAATAGACTGGACTTGGGATATATTGAAGACATTAGTGAGATTTGGGACCCTTATTATTCACGTGTACGTGCTTAGTTGTACTTCTTCAAGTTTTGATTAAGTGTAGTGCTTGAACAATACCTAGGGTTAATGTTCCATAGGATATATGAACTGATATGATATGTATATAACGAAAGTATGTTATTTTCAATGTGTTCTATTATTTTTCATTTTATGATTTGAAAATGCTTTATTGAACTTTATAGCTACTTTATTTTGCTTATACTTATATAAGCTATTGTCCAAAAGAGGTATGTAGGGTAGGCGGAGTCAAGAACGTGGAACTACCCGAGAACGCAGTTCTAGCCGTGGCCGTGGGACTAGACAGGCACAAGAACCAGTACGGGAACCGAGAGAGGAGAGAGGTGAAATAGTTGAGCCACAACCTGGACCCCGAGCTGAAGGGGGGACCAAGTAGCAACTGCAATTCAACAAATGATCAATATACTTGCTCGATTGGTAGAGCAGCAGGATCAAACCCCTGTTAATCAACCTAGGGATCCTGAAATGGGGCAAGATAGGGCTCTAGAGAGATTCCAAAAGTTTTCTCCTCCTAAGTTCCTGGGAGGCCCGGACCCTGAGGGAGCTGAGAGGTGGTTGGAAACGATAATCAATATATTCACTGCTTTAAACTATGCGGAGGATAGACAGGTGCAGTTTGCTATCTTTCAGTTTGAGGGACCAACCAGAGCCTGGTGGAACGTGATAAGGGCTAAGTGGAAGAGAGAGGGTGTAGCATGGACATGGGTGAATTTTGTACAGGAGTTTAACGAGAAATATCTCCCACCAATAGTCCAGGAGAAGAGGGAGGACGATTTTATTAAGCTCCGTCAAGGAACCCTAAGTGTAGCTGAGTATGAGACTCAATTCACCAAATTATCCAAATTTGATTCGGAATTGATAGCTACGGAGCAAAGGAGAGTGAGACGGTTTGTGCAAGGATTGCACGTAGAAATACAGGAAGCCTTGGCAGCTGCGCAAATTAATACTTTCATCGAGATTCTTGAGAAAGCCCAGAGGATAGAAATCGCTAGGGCACAAGTAAGGGTTTTTCATGCAAACGGAGAGGTGCGCCTGGTGGAAGTCAAGGGCAGGAACAAGGTGATCTAGGTATGCCACCCTCTAAGGTGGGTCAAGGAGGTGGTGGTGAGCAAATTTCGGGGACACCTAAGGAAATTACTGCAAAAGAAGCCCCAGGTGGAAGGGGACAAGCAAGAGGTGCCTCGCAGGGAGGTCAGACCTCAGCCCCTCGAGTAACTTGTGGGTACTGTGAGAAATCTAACCATATCGAGGATAATTATTGGAGAAAAACTCGAAAGTACTTAAGGTGCGGAAGTACTGAGTATCAGATCGCCAATTGACCACTGATTAATGATGCTCGGTCGGCTGGCAAATCAAGCCCTAAACAACCGAATGTAGGAGGGGATAAACCCAGAGTGCCAGCCAGAGTGTATGCCTTAGACCACCAAGGTAAATTTCATGTTTTTCATTATCTGATTAAAAGTTTGGCTAATGGTGAGACTTGGGAGCTAGAGAAGGACATGCAAGAAAAATACCCTGTGTTATTTACGAATAAATGCGTGAATTTCGAGGACGAAATTCTTTTAAGGGGGAGAGAGTGTGACGACTGGAAAATTCGCTCATATTTTCTTAAAATTCTCTTTCATTTTGACTCAATTACTTTATGATAGTTTTACTACTCATTTACTCTCTCAATAGTTGTAATGAATAATAAATTTAATAGTTTTACCATTAGTTTTATTGCTCGGGTAAATTAGGGTTTTCGCATATTTTGGTAGTATGATTAATTGGTATAGAGTGCGTACTAAATTTCGTTGTTAAGAGTGAGTTTTAGATAAGAAAAAGTGTGTGATTAAAATTGATAATAATAAGTTAGTGAACCATAAATAAAAACACAAGTACGTGCGATGTAAGGAAAATAGGCTTGAACCGACGTGCACCGTTTGCTGCCGAGTGAGTGCACCACTTAAACACTACTTTATTACTTTAATCACCTTGTTTTTATTTCACCTAATCCTTCCAAAATTACCTCTTAATCCAGCCATCTTTGTTGACTAAGGGAAAGGAAAGAAAAGAAAAAAATGAGATAGAATCTTATGGCGACACTTGGCGGAAATCAAAATCAACTTTGACTAAACCAATTTTCCTTCTTCTTACCTTTCTCTTGGCTTCCATTCTGCTCCATTTTCTTCTTGTGGCTGAGCTTCAAGAGAGAAAAACAAACAAGAGAGAAACTAGCAACTTCCACTTTCAATCAAGCTTGTTTGAGTGGAATCGACGAAACTAAACCGATTAACCTTTCCATTTGGTGCTTGGAAGGCTTGGGTGCTGAAAATTTGGGGAGAAAGTGGTTTGTTTCTCACTTATAAGGGGCTTTGGGAGGGTATCATACTTGAATTTGCTTTACTCTTGTTAATTTTGCTAAAGTTGGGGATAGAAGTTCTTAATCTTGAATTTTGATGGTTGAATTCCTAGTTGTGCTGATATAGTGGAATGTTTAGTTAGGGTTTGCATTTTCAGCCTTGATTATGGTTGTTTACCTAGTAATTAATGGTATTGATCTAGTAATTGATGGTTTTGATGATATAGTACTTGACAGTAATGAACTAGAATATGAATTTTAAGAGTAGAAGTGAATTTTCAGCTTTGATGATGAATCTGCCCTGTTACTGACCTACATGTTCGTCCATGATAGAGGCCGAATCAGGTCTAGATCAAAATATGAAAGTTGTAGATAATGGAGTTAACTATCTTCCTGTAAAATTTCTGCTCAATCAGAGCATTGTAACATGTTAAATGACTAAAATACCCCTGACTGCCAAAAGCCCTATTTCACAGGCAGCTTTCTGTTTTCTCTGAGATTTCATATTTTGACCTTGAAAATGCACGAACTGGGTGGTGATGTCTTCATAAGAAATGTATATCTCTATCTTACTTTCGAAACCCCATAAAATGTACCCCAACCCGATAAGCATAGCTTCAGTTGTGACCAAAACGCCAGAAGGTGTCAAGCCTGCTACTTAGTTATTCTTCTTTAATACTAGTTTCCAACTTTGATTTTTGGATTGCATTGCTAGAATTGCTTTGTATTTGGATGACATTGAGCCTATTGAAGGGCTATTGTGTTAAGATTGTTTATGTGTGAATTTGGGCTGAATTGAGAAAAATAATAAAGTCATAAATGGCTGAAAAATAGCTAAAAACAAAGGGCATGTTGCCCAAATTTTCACTTGAGGGTTAGGCGTGTGTACTCGCGACTTGAGCGAAGATTTGAGGTCGAATTAAACTTGAATTGTCTAGAGTATTCGAGTCTTCTTTCGTAGAAGTATATAAGCTAGAATTTGGCCGAAACTCGTACCCTTGGAAACATGAAAGTAGCGACCAATAGAAATGCGTTTTCCTCGTCTTTTTGACTCAAATGAGAATTCCAAAGTTTTAATCGCTTCCTTGCCAAAACTAAAAGAGCGAGCATGAGTTTTCTAGGGTGTGATAAGTAATATGAATATTACCCAAATGACTTTCAGTTATTTGATTTTCGTTAAACGAAACGCTTAAGTTTCGAACCTTAGTTAATTTCAAAGCTCTTCAACGATGTTTTATCGCAGATTTGGATTCCAACGAAAGAGTTACACCTGAGCGTGATTTTGACAAGCACTAAATCTTTGGTGAGTGCTTCCAAATATATGATTGAACTTGATATTTGAGTTACCAACGTGACCGGATAACATTTGCTTGGTTTGGTCGAGCATGTGTGTACTTTATCGCACTTGACCTAACTCAACTAGATACTTGATATCTCATTCATGCTTGTACAAATGACTGGATTTGCATTGAATTGTACTTGTATTTGTACTTGTGCTTGACTTGTAAGTGCTGAGCGGCAGTATGTACCACACTCGATACGAGTGGGAGGTATCTCTCATTCCCGTCTCCGTACTTTTCTCTTGACTAAGTTGATTGGTCATCGATTATAGTGACTATTTGGGAACCCAAACCCCACTAGCTAGTTAATCGAGTCGAGCCGGCAAGGGCTTAGTCGATTAGATAACGAACCATGGGTATTTAGTGTTGTCGAGTGGAGTGTTATCTCCTTGACTAATCGGTATGATCGAGTATTAACACCAATGTTTAGTTGGTGTTCGGGCCCGGTAAGGGGGATGAATGGTGGAAGGATTGGTGTTAAGCTAAGCGCTACTGGATTGGTTACTTTACTTGAAAGTTGACGGAGTTTCAACTAATACTTGATCAAGCTCTGGTGAAGCAACGAGAAATTAGCTCCTGGGAGTCATGTGTATCCTTATACTTTGATTGTTATTCGTAGTGTTATTGTTTCTTTTAGAAAAGAATTTTACACTCGCTCATTTTTAGATTTGTAACTTGAAGTGTTATTGCTCACTTTTGTGGATTGGTTATGCTCGCTACTTTGCTACTTTGATACGTGAACTTTTCAATAATGGTCAACTTGCTATTTGGAACCTCACTGGGCTTTTAGCTCATTCCACGCCATTTGTTTTCCTTACAGGGGGTACACGTGAGACGTGAGACTGGTACAAGCTAGCATAGTCTAGTTTTTGGAAATTTTGTAATTGTGCTCGCACTAGCCGCTCGATTAGTGATGAATGTATTTAGAACTCCAATCTTTTGATGTATTTGGGGCTGTATGGATGTTTGGAATAGAAATGAATGTATTTGTACGTTCCAAGTTTGGGAACTGTTATTTCCTTTACTCTTGAGGTTGTAACTTATTTTATTTGAAGTGAGTGAGTGAGTGAGTGAGTCCTGACGAGAGTCGGGTAGGCGGTCTGCTAAACCCTGGGGTACGCCCTAGGGGGAGGTGGGGTCATCACAAAGACTTATAATTGGAATCATAACATAAGTTTAGGAATTAAATTGGTTAAAAACAAAAGTAAGAAATTAAATCGACATTAATAAAAAGTTTAGGGATGAATTAAATTGGTTAAAAACAAAAGTTAGAAATTAAATCAACATTAATAAAAAGTTTAGGGATGAATTGGTCATTTTCCTCAAAAAAAAAAATGTAAAAAGGAAAATGCAATAGTAGCGCATTGGGATGATAAAAGTGAATTCAGTCTTTTTCAGATACTATCTACCAATTCGCCCTTTACTTAATCAGTGTCATTGCCAAGACTCTTTTATCCAACAAGTATCAATTGCAACATCATGCCTTTCTCCATCATTGAATAAGATGACATGAACCATTTATGGCCCAAAGACATAGTGGCCATGTGGCCCCTTAATTTTGTTGCTAACAAAAGATCAATTCCATGTAGAACTCTGCAAGATATGAGCGCAGGTTTTGTACGTTTCTAGCAAGTAGTATTTTGGGGAGAAACTATGGTGGAGGCTGAGTTGAAGGGAGCAATGGATTGGAAAAACACGGGTGCCTTTGTCCTCCATCTGCTCACTAGCCGATGGTTCATGGTCTTTGCAACCCTACTGATCATGTCCATGTCTGGAGCTACTTACATGTTTGGCATCTACTCAGGGGACATCAAATCATCCCTAGGCTATGACCAAACAACCCTGAACTTGATAAGCTTCTTCAAGGACGTGGGAGCAAATATTGGAATTGTTGCAGGGCTTGTTAATGAGGTTGCACCACCTTGGTTAGTCCTCTCATGTGGAGCAATCATGAACTTTTTTGGGTACTTCATGATATGGCTGGTGGTCACACACCGAATAGCGAAACCTCCAGTTTGGCAGATATATTTATACATATGCATTGGTGCCAATTCTCAAACATTTGCAGGCGTTGTTGCATTAGTTTCATGTGTCAAGAACTGCCCAGAAAGTCGAGGTGTTGTTCTAGGCATCTTAAAGGGATTTATTGGCCTTAGTGGAGCAATTATCACACAGCTCTATCTTGCTTTTTATGGGCATAATTCCAAAGCTCTCATCTTACTTGTTGCCTGGCTTCCAGCAGCTGTTTCAATCTTGTTTCTGCGCACAATTCGCATCATGAAGGTTGTTCAACAAGCGAATGAGCACAGGATATTCCAAAATTTTCTCTACTCTTCGCTTAGCCTTGCTGGATTTCTAATGATTATGATTATCATGCAAAACTGGCTCTCCTTCACTAGGTTCGAGTATGCGGCAAGTGGTTCTGTTGTGCTTCTTTTGCTAATCTTCACCAACTTCCTGGTTGTTGTTAGAGAAGAATTTGATCTTTGGAAGAGCAAGAAACAAGTGTTAGATGATCATCCACCCTCGATGGTTGAATTAACACCTGTTGAAGCTGTCCCAAAACCGCAAAATCATGAAGTGCAAGTTTCTTGCTTTAGTAACATGTTTACGCAACCAAAGAGGGGCGAGGATCATACAATTCTACAAGGAATTTTCAACATTGATATGCTAATTCTATTCACAGTCTCAGCATTTGGGATTGGTGGGACCTTGGTGGCAATTGACAACTTGGGCCAAATTGGAAAGTCCTTAGGATATCAAACTAAAACTATCGCCACGTTTGTAACACTAGTAAGCATATGGAATTATCTTGGACGTGTGGCAGCAGGATTTGCTTCAGAAATTCTCTTGGCTAAGTACAAATTTCCACGTCCATTGATGATGGCCTTGGTACTTCTTGTATCTTGTGCTGGCCATCTTCTCATCGCTTTCGGGGTCCCTAATTCTCTCTATCTCGCGTCCTTGATTGTGGGCTTTTGCTTCGGAGCTCAATGGACACTGATATTCAGTATAGTGTCAGAATTATATGGGCTCAAGTACTACTCCACCTTGATTAGTATAGCTGCTGGAGCCACTCCATTGGGTAATTACGTGCTTAACGTTAGAGTTGCTGGCCATCTCTACGATATGGAAGCTCTGAATCAAATGACAGCCAAGGGACTCACAAGGAAAGAAGGGGAAGGTTTGACATGCTCTGGCGTGGAGTGTTACAAGCTATCTTTTTTGATAGTAACTGCAGCTACGTTCTTTGGCTCTGTTCTTTCTCTGCTTCTATCTTATAGAACCAGAAATTTCTATAAAGGTGATATTTACCAGAAATTCAGAGATCAAGCCCAAGTGGCAGATGCTGAGAAACTGTCGGTTACAAATGGACCACACAGCTAGCTGGTCTTGCTGAATAATTGGTGTTGTTGACAATTAAGATTATTGAGAATATTGTATACAAATTTGCGTGGTTAACAATTGTTGTCCACTCAATATGGATGATAATTGTAGAATGAAAAGGAGAATATATATATATATATATATATATATATATATATTTATGCTTAATGCTATGCATTTATGGTCTAATCGTGTACATAGTCACGAATAGTTATTGGCCTTTTCCGGATGCCATACGAGCCCCCTCTGCGCAGTTAACTGAAGTTAATATTGATAAACAATCAAACGTTGAAGACAAAGCCAGTGGCAACTTTTAACCAGCGTGGACAATTTGATTTGCTAATTTTAAAAACCAAATGTAAATCATTTTGGTAAGCAAGGAAATTGTCATTGGCAGCCTTATTTCAAACAAATGTTCGAGAAATACAATAGCAAATTAACATGATACTATACATTTGACTAAAGCCACACTTGATAAATTGAAAACTGAATTTTGAAATCTAAAAATTAAAACTTAATTGCTGAAATCTTAATTTGTTGAATTCATAGACTCAAATTTGTTTAATAATCAACTGAATGTGAGTAACGAATCAAAACATTTTTATTCCATGTAGATTATGTGATTTAGTAGTAATATTATGTTATATTTTCTATATCCCATTAGTTTTCTGAGTTTTTTTTTTGGCCAAATAACCTTTGATACGAAACTCGTTGATTATCACAAGCTTGGAATTAGCAGAAATTTCTACTTGGACCCCTCTAATCCCCATGATTGGAACCTCGATACAATCTCAGCCTACGATTCTACGAATTATCAAACCCCAGGAACGTTAGAAGACGCTACAATCAAACATGGTGAACTTAATTGATAAGCCGAACGAACACTAAATGAATCTATATTTCGTAATTTCAAGAAAGGCTTGTAGAGCCAAGAGAGCAACTCTCAAGAATGATGTTCTGTAAAATATTTCGTAATTGTTATTCATGATGGAAAAAAAACGATGTTTTAATGTTTGTTTCTTGACACAAAGTCCTAACAAAACTAGGTCAACAAGACACAACTACTGGACCTTGAAACCCAACCCATAACCTAACTGAAAGCCACAGATCTAAGCATAAGGGCGGACCATTTACTTAGCCACTAACACAAGCCCACATAATGTTTAACTATGAACTACGCTAACAACATTAACTAATAAAAACAGCCCACATAATGTTTAATATGGACTAAACTAATAAAAATATAAGTTGAAAAATTCGGTCCATAAAATCCTTGTTCCAAATGACCTTGAGTAGCCCTTTAATGGAGAACTCCGAGCTCATATCAATCCCCTTCTCTTGAAAGCAATTTATCCTCAAATCAAAGCACTACTTACAATAGAGCACATCGAAGAATGTCTTGATGAACGGAAGCCAAGAAACATGCCTTCTACTCAACTTGATCGCAAACCAAGATGCACATTCCATCTCATGTTTCCTTCCCCAGGAGCTCAAACCATTTATATCTTGGGCAACATCGATCACCACTTGTTGAGACTTACACGTGTGACTTGTCATCACCCCTTGAACCTGCATTAACTTGACAAAAACACTAGGCAAAGAAACCAGAAAACAAGTCTTTCCCCTCACTTTTGACTATTTCTAACCACTCTTGTTTTTCCTCATCTTTTACAACAAAACTCTCTATCTCAAGCGAGTTCTCTGATTTTGCAATGATTGAGTCACTCTCACTCAATTCTAGCTTTAGTTCACTCAACGCTTTCGATTGTTCACTTTCTTTTTCTTGTGCACTCAACTCAGATTTTACCTCTACAACTTCACTCTCATTTTGCAGTTCACACTTCTCAACTTGCTCTACTTTCTGGCCATTTTGTTCAAATTGATATTTCAGATATGCTAGGTCAACACAAAGTTGCCCAAAAGCAAGCGACACAAGTTTGGTACGTCAGCAATTAAATATGAAGGAATACTTATTAGTATATCCATCATATTTGACTTCTCGACTAAACATTCAAAATTTTCCCAACACCACATGCGTCACTTGAATGGGAACTACATCACATAACACCTCATCCACATACTTGCCAATACAAAAAGGAACAAGTGTGTGCTTAATAACCCAAATATTTCTACTAGCACTTTGCAACTTGTAAGGTAAAAAATGATCAATGGTTGGAAGATTCAGTTTTTCAGCCAAGACAATACTTGCGAGGTTGATTTCACAACCCTTATCAATGGCTAAACTGCAAACTCTATGCTTGATGTGGCAACGAGTATAGAACCAGTCATTTTATTGAGCCTTGATGATTTCCAATTGCTCAGTTATATCACACAATGCCACAACATTTACTCCTTTAGGCACAAGATGGTGAAGCTCCAGATGGACATTCATTTGTCTCATCCTTATATTACCAAAGCTCTCAGATGGACTCTCGGTTGCCTTCCTTGAATAGGTAAGAATCCCCTTTTTAATGTTCAATCGAGCTCCCTATCAAGCTCCTTGAGTGTAGCCAACTATCAAGGGTACTTAGTGACACAAAGAAAACACAATTTCTGGTATAAAATGAGGAGCAAAATTGACTTTTGGAACGTAACAAGGCTGGAAATCGACTGGAATGAAGCTGGAATTATTGACTTAAACACTGGTGAGAACGACCCAACAAACTAGTTCAATTGACGACTCAAAATTTGGAAATTTAACACTAGACAAGCTGGAACTTCAAAGACGTGTTTGAGGCTGGAAAATACTGGAATTAAACTAGCAATTAATGGCTCAAACTACTAGAATTGCGACACAAGACTAGTAAGATTGACACCCCAAAATCTGGAATCTTGATTCTTCGAAAAATTCTGGAAATTGAGTCGAACTTAGGACCTAACTGCTGGAATTTTTTTGGATGTTATTTCTGGACCCTAAAGATGAAATCTATGGCTGGACGCTACTGGAAAAGAAAGCTAACTAATGACAAAATCCGGTATGAATTCGACGCAAGAATAATTGGAAACAAGGTTACCCGACACTAGTTCAAGAATTGTGCAAATCTGGAAATTTATTTGGACTGTTTACCTTGAAACAAATCTGGTTTGAACCCCTTTTCCCAATGGTACAAGGTTTCCAAGCTGGTTTCAGTAGTTTTCCCAAAAGGAAT
Organism: Coffea eugenioides; assembly: GCF_003713205.1. NCBI lineage: Eukaryota > Viridiplantae > Streptophyta > Magnoliopsida > Gentianales > Rubiaceae > Coffea > Coffea eugenioides. Next base: position 33,481,468 of record NC_040039.1, read on the forward strand.
TGGTTCAAAGGCTGGCGGATTCAAGAACTTGTAATCCAGATGGGATTTGGATTGGTGAATGCGGCTGGTTTCTTGTTTGTTTTGTTCAGCCGACTCAAGACCTCCAAGAACACAAAAAGGCTCAATTTCTGGACACTTTATGAATCAAAATCAAGGCTGTAACAACAAATTTCGTGGATCAAATTCTGGTCAATAACATCAGCCAAGAATTTCGACGAAACAAGGGACTTAGCGGCTGGAACTTTTTTGCAGCTTTGTATTGCACAAGATTCAGTCCCAAAACCCAGAAAACTTCAAGATTCTTTCAAGAATTCAAGAAGTTATTTTCCAGAATTCCAGAAATGAAGGAAGTTTTGAAAATTTATCCCAAACAGCCATGGTTTCTTGGTTTTTTTGAACAAGAACGAATGGAGGGTTTTAACAAGCTTCAAGAATTCTGTATTGTGGAACAATGGTTCCAAGAATCAAGCACGGTCAGTCCAATTCTTTCCCAAATTGAACAAGTCACAGTCAAGAACCCTAGAAACAACTTCAGGTTCCTTAAAGAAAGCTACGACCAGAAATTTCTTTCTAAGAACTAACGACTGATATATATATATATATATATATATATATATATATATATCTATATATATAGACTCAAAACTCAAAACTTCAACTAAACTACGAAACAACAATAATACAAGATGCTGGAAACAAGAAACGAAAGGTAATCAACAAAACTAATTCGGACAGCAACTAGAAACGAAAACCCTAATTTGGTCGTGACAAGGAAACCCTAGCCGCTGCAATTTTTTTTTGAACTGGACACAAACACAAGATAACACACTAACAGATTTTTTTTTTCTCGGATGAATAGTAATCACTACAGTATGATGAATAGTAATCGCTACAATAATGATAAATAGTAATGAATTTTTTGATACACAAATAGAATTGGAAAACACAAGAAACGACACAAACAAAGAGATAAAAAAAAAGGATATAACCTAGAAAATGACAAACTAGCTCTAATGCCATCTGATAAGAACCCTGTTGATGACGAAATTTGCGACAACATAACCCGGATTGATGGTGATTATCACAAGTTTGGAATTGGCGGAATTTCCTACTTGGACCTATCGAATCCCTGTGATTGGAAACTCGATACAATATCGACCCATAATCGTACGAATTAGTGAATCCCAGGAACGTTAGAAGACACCACCATCAAAGATGGTAAACTTGATTGATAAGCCGAATGAACACTAGATAAATCTAAATGTTCAAGAAAGGCTCATAGAGCCAAGAGAGCAACTCTCAAGAATGATGTTCTATAAAATATTTCGTAATTGTTATTCATGATGGAAAAAAAAATCGATGTTTTAATGTTTGTTTATTGAGACAAAGTCCTAACGAAACTAAGTCAACAAGACACAACTACCGTAAAACCCAGCCCATGACCGAACTTAAAGTCATGGATCCAAGCATAAGGGCTGGACCATTTATTTAGCCACTAACACAAGCCCACATAATGTTTAACTATGGACTATACTAACAACATTAACTAATAAAAACAGCCCACATAATGTTTAACTATAGACTAAGCTTACGACATTAACAAATAAAAACATAAGTTGGAAAATTCAGTCCATAAAATCTTTCTTTCAAACAACCTTTAGCAGCCCTTTTAGTGAAGAACTCCGAGCTCATATCAACCTTTCTATCAACAAATAATCCAAATAATTCATTTGCAAATATTATTCCGCTTTTTAATCTCCATCGCTACATAGATTCCAAATCATGCTTGATTTCTCTTTGGGTCTTTACCAGTCTCATTGTTCTCATTTTCATTATTCTCATTTTCATCTCTATTCTGTGGCCCTCTCTTCTTTTCATTCTTTCCTTTCTTCTTTCAAGCCATATAACTCCTCAGGGAAGCATAATGTTAATACACAACCAACTAAAATTTATAAATTTTATCCTTGGTAAATTGTTAATGGTTCTAATTCAGTACTTGTAAATAAAACCTCAAAGGTAAGTAAAGGTTAACCTCTTTTACTTTTATTTGTACATTAATTACATAATTCTTACTCATACTTGTATATGAAACCTCAAAGGTAAGCAGAGGTTATTTTTTTTATTTTTAATTGTACATTAATTACATTATTCGAATGACATTTGGAGCTTTCTTGAATAACACTTATTAACATATATGATGAAAGGTCAATTGGAAAAAACCACTCCCTTGCACATCTATTAGTTATGATATTTGGGCTCCGTTTGGATTTCTCATTTTTTGGGAAACAAGTTTTTTATATACAATATTATAGTAATACACAAACAAAAATAACTGCAAAAACACATTTTTCATACAATATATCAAAAATAACTTCAAATATACAAAAAGATAAAAAAATCTACGCCATTTTCTTATTCCATCTATCACCAACATTCCTACCCACCACTACCACCATCCCCTCCTTTTTCCTCTTTCCTATCTGTCTCTTCCTTCTCACTTCCCTTTCCCTTCCCTTTTCCCGCCACACCCCACCCCCCTTCCTCCCCAAATCTGGCCTCGATTAGAGGCTATGATTTGGCTGCGATGTCATGACCAGAGGCCTCAATTTGATCTCGACCAAATCTTTGGGGGGGGGAAGGGGGAGGGGTAAGGCGTTTATAATTAACAACCATTCTAGGGTGGTGGAGAAAGGGAGGCGAAGGGGAAGGAAGGAGGGAAGGAAAGAAAGGGAGGAGAAAGGAGGGGGTGGGGTGGTGGTGGTGGTGGTGGTAATTTTAAAAAAATATCACAAAAATTTTTAAACTTTAAAATACCCCAAAATATATCCCAAAAACACCTCCTAAAACATCACGAAAAATATTTACGGTAAAAAGTTTTTCATATACACTGTTATAGTGAAATATTTCAATAACACCCCAAAAAATAGCTAATCCAAACGGAGCATTAATAATTTAAATTATTTTATAACGTGTGCATATTTATTCTGTTGATCAATTCACTAAATTCAGTATGTTTAGGATGCAATTTTTTCTGATAATACTTGATTTCAATATTATCATTCACCTATTCATCTATTCATACTAGTTTCCCTTTTCCTTTTTCATTGGTTTTTTTTCCTTCCAGTTACAACCATTTTATTTTGGGATAATATCATAAACCCTCCTTGAGGTTTCTCTTAATATCACTTGATACCCCTAAGGTTTTAGAAATATCTCTTACCTTCCCTAATAATTGTAAAGAGACTATATTAACCCTTACTTGACACATAATTCACAACACATCAAATAAACGGAGCTCAAAAATTTTAAAAAAGCCACTTTTTTCTTTTTCCCTTTGCACCATCATTCTCTCTTACTTTTTTTTGGATGACTATACAATATTTTATTTGTAAATTATAATACATTGAATTTTGTTTATCTTTTACTTTTTATCGTGATAAAGTGGGGGTATGATTTATTTGCTTAGTTTGAATTGATTTTTTTAATAATTGATACAGTTTAATGGTTTGAGTAAGAGTTGAGAAGATATTGGAAAAAATATAAATTCAGAAGAAATCATTTTGAGCATACAGAGTTAAATTGATACAAGTGTATTTCTTTTCAAATATCTTTTTATTTTTCAAATTTATATTTTTATGGGGTATAACATTATGATGTGGTAGTACTTCAAGAGATTGTTTTTGAGGTGATGATTTTTTTAAAATGAACAAAGTGGTTTAGGAAATATTTTTATTTAGAAAGTGAAAGGGTAATTTAGGATTTTTAAAAATTTTGTTACACAAATAACAAAAATAAGGGAGATAAGTAATATTTTAAAAACCTTAGGAGTGCCAGGTGAATTAAAAGAAACATTAGGGGAGGTTTATGATATTATCCCTTTTTTTTGGGCAATACCTAGTAAACGATTTATTACTCTTAAAAATTCTCATAGATTGATAATTGCATGACTTTTAAAGATTGTAATCTGGCATAGCAGTTCAAGTTTTGGCTTATGAGGCATAAGGGCTCCATGAAGTTACATGCATGGTTATATGACTTTTAAAGATATTAATCTGGCATGCGGCGCTAAATCAATTCGTATGACTGAACGGTTTTCTTTTTTGCTTTATTTTCCAGCACTTCTCAATCCAGGTTGATTAATATTCTAACAAATTATATCTATTCTATCCTAATTGTCGTTTAGGGGAAATTCTGGATTTTTAATAGCTTACCTCCTTGAACACTTACCTCCTCTAACACTTTAGTTTAGACAGTTATCTTTTGGCACTTAAACGCCATCCAATAACCCGAAAATGCTAATTTGGGTAATTTGCAAATGAACAACTAAACACTTTAGTTCCTTTAACACCTCTAAGACTTTAATTCCTAACGTGTGTTTGGATTGATATTATTTGTGAAACATTATTTGCTTGCATTATAAACATGTTTTTTAATTAATCTTTTTATTTTTTGAACCACATTTTCTATATCACATATATTTACATTATAAAAAATGCCATAGTAATAATATCTTAACCAAATCTTTAGGCCAACTAAAGTTAAGAAAATAGTGAAAATATTAAGAAGAAATATAAATTTTGATCCGGAGAATCTCTAACTAAAACCAATACAAAATTTTGCATGTAGACACCAAATTTTTCTTAATCTCATGTCCAATATTATTTTTATTCTTATTTTTACTTATAAATTGCATTTTTGTTTTGTAGGTTTGTGCAAAAAGGAAAAAAAAGGAAAAGAAAAAAAAATGAAAAATTCAAAAATAAAGAAAAATAGTAGAGGTTTTTCTTTCTTTTCGTTTGTTTGTTTCAAACCCAATGAAAAAACCCCAAACCCAATTCTTAAACAATCAAAACAAACCCAACAACTAAGCCTACTGGAAAAACCCACTCAAAACCCAAAAGAAACCCAACCCAAAACCATGCCATAAGAAAAATAAAAAACCAGGAAGTAGAGAGGCCCATTGGCCCAATTCTTTTCTTTCCCTTAAAAAAATCATCAACTTTTCACACACACGCACATTTCTTCCTTTCCAATTTGGCAATGAGGAACCAACACAAACCTGGTGTAGGAATTGGTTATTTTTGGCAATTTTTTTTCCTTTCTTTGTCCCTCTCTTTTTCCTAAGTACTACAAATATAGCTCATCACATCCAAATTCTATCCTTTAACACCTAACTAAAATGAAACACATCGTCCCTTTTTGTCTTAACCCTCATTTCTAGGTTTTAGAGTTTTTTGTTTCATATAAATAGGTAACGAGGGAGCTTTTAGGGTTTCTAGAGAGAGGAAACAAATTAGAAAAAACAGCTGCACAAGATCTGGGGTGTGGAGACAGAAAAGGAGCAAGAAAGAGAAGAAAAATTTTCTGCAAAATGGGAAACAGGGTTGGTCGGCTAGCCCTGTTGAGACCCACTTTTCTCCTTCATTTTAGCTTCTTTTCAATGAATTCGTTTTCTCTACACACTCTATAAATGTAGTAGAAGAACTTTCATGTTTAAATTTTCATGAGAAAACAGCTATAAAGTCACCAAATTTGATGTCAAAATTGAGAGAAAATCAACCCTGGTGTCCAAAACTCTTCCCTTCAAAGAGGAAGAACTTCACGATTTTCGAACTACGGTTGTCCATCACAGCTTGTTTTGACTTGAAGCCTTTAGAGGAGTTGTAGGTAACCCTACTTGATAATTTTCTTTTGCTTTTATATGATATTTGCCTAGCTTTTTGAGATTTTTTTCTTTCATTTCTTAGTTTGACAATGGTGATTACTTTTGGGCCTAAGGTTTGTCATGTTTCTTTCCCTTTTTTAATCCGCATAGGGCATTGGTATGAACTGTTTATGAAGCCTTGTTGAGTTTTGTTGATGAAAAAGTAGAAAGTTGAGATATGGGTTTTGTTTCTTTCTTTTTCTTTTCCCTTGAACTTTGTTTCTTTTGTGCAAAAGATAAAATGCTTCCAAGGTGATTTTGATGTTATAAATGTGTTTAAAATAATGGAAGGAGTTGGTAGATGTAAAGATTTGAACTAGGAAATCACTGGAAAACTTTTTGACAAGAATTCCGGCCAAGTGGTTGAAAAATTTTTAGTTTCCGACAGAGCATTTTTAGTTGTTGCTTGTCTTAATTTTTTCATTTTGTCTTTCCTGTTTTGATCTTCTAAAATTGTGAGAACCCTCACTTTAAAACACAATTTCCCCAAATTATTTGCCTCATCCTATCCTTATCCTAGGATTTAAATCATATATTATATGTCCTTGCATTATATTCTCTATGTGTTACAATAATTTTCATGCATTACACTTCATTTCTTTTTATTTGAAGTCAAACATTTTTCTTGAGTTGATTTTAATTAATGCACCACTTGCATTTGTCCAAGTGTTCTTTTATTAGTGGTAGAGACTTTATGTGAGAGATTATAGGTGCTAATTAAGTATTGGTACAATTGGAAAGGTTAAGATACCATTAGTCAAAGGTTAAGAAAGGTTTGGACAAGAATAGAGCCATGTGGCAAAACCCTAGCCATGGGTTGGTTTGACTAAGGATTAGTAGACAAAATAAAAACTAAACTTGGCTTTTTTTTTTTCCTTAAGATGGCCGAACCTCTTAGCCTCAAGAGAGAGAGAGAGTGAGCTCCATAACCTTGCTTTCTTACCCCAGCAAATCAAGAATAAAAATCAAAAGAGAAAGATTTGAGTTAGTAAGAGAGTTTCCGCCAACCCTAAGTACTTGATTCAAGCTTGAAACTTTACTTTGGTGATCGATTTGGTGGTTCAAGCTCACTACAAGAGAGGTATATGTTCTTTAAATCTTGGTTTTTTATGATAGATCATGCACTTGAAGTGTTAATGGCAAAAATACAAGTTGTTTGGTTGAGATTTGGGGTTAGTCTCTTGAATTAAACAAGTGGTAGTTAAGCTTCTTAGTATGCACACCAAGTGTTTGATGAAATATTTGAATCTTGTTCATGCTTGTTTATAAGGTATTATTATGTTTTAAACCTCTTTTGAGCTAGATCTACCACTTGATATGATGATTTGAGTGAAAAACATGTAAGGATGAAGGTTGAACAAATGTTGGATTGTGGGCTGTTTGTTTTTTGTTCTTGGCTGGCCAGTTCTTGAAGGAGGGATTTCCCCTCAATTTTGTTGTTCAATTATGCCCTAATCAAGCCTAATAAACTAGGTTAACTATTGGTTAAGCCTATGAGTGAGTTGGAATGGAATTGAAGCAAGTAAAGTGGTGTTTTTGAACCATTAGTAGACTGTTTTGGATTCTTGTAATTATGAGACCATTGTGGTTGCCTTAAATCATGTTTGTGTGTCACGTTGTGAACTCCATTGATTCTAGGTTACTTGAATCCTTGTATATGATCACTTGAGGAGTGATTTGGGTGAATTTGGATCAAAACTAATGAAGTTAGCCCCTAGAACTAGAGTAGTTTCGTATACGGTTAATGCTGATCCAGGGTTGGAAAAACAGACACCTTGTCTGAGTTACTGTTGTCGATAGGGGATGAACCACAGTGTGATTTGGTACAGTTGGAAAGCCCTTCGAGTCTAGTTTCCAACGCCACTGACAGCACCTAATTCCGACTTTTCTACAGTGAGTTATGACTGTTTTCCTAAGACTGCCAGGGCAAGACTGTTCAACCCGAGGAGAAACTGTGACAGCCCCACTTTCCCCTAAGGCGAACCAAAGAGGTTAGCGGACTGCCTGCCCAACTCTCGCCAGGACTAACGGTGCAGGGAAACACGATCTAAGACGTTTCGGGAAAATAAATCGCACTCACACCAGCTAAACGCAAACTAAACCGTCGGTGAATAGTGGGTGCCATGTCATATAACTCGAAAAAAATATTTCCAAACCAAATAAGACCCATAAACAGGGTTAAGCAGTGTTATATACACACATTTGTAAATTTACAAAACAAAAGGGAGATAATTGGGTCAAAACACATTTAGGGTTTTGCTCAAAAGGAGCTATTCAAAATATACATGTACATAAGCTCAACTCGGCAATCCCTATTCATCGCCTTTCCAAAAGTATTCAATTTCCTGTAAGGAAAACAAACGGAATAGAGTGAGCTTACGCCCAGTGAGATACTATAACTCAAGCAACCAAGTTCATATAAGCATAAAGCTTTTCATTTCAAATCATCAAAAGTAAACCAATAGCACACATTAATAGGGTTGATAAAAGGATACGGACGGCTCTCAAGAGCCCCTTTCCTCGCTTACATTCTTGATCGGACCTCATTGACCCTCTGTCAATGTTTAAGAGTAACCAACCGTAGGCTCCACTTTACTTCCATTCCTTCCACCCAACATACCCCTACCGGGCCCGAACTCCAAACAGTAGAAATTTGGTAATACTCAAGTATACCGGAATCAAGAGTCTCACTACTACAAGATTCCATATAACAGTCCCCATGGCTCGTCAATTTTCACGACCAAGCCCTCGCCGGCTCGATTCAATCGACTACCAATGGGGTTGAGCTCAGTAGTAACAGTAATGACCGTTGGATACTCGTCCAAATGACACCAAATCCAGTATATCAGGTATCATTTAAATACCACAGTAAAACAGTAGACAGTCGTATATAGTACCAAAAGGGGTGAGGGCGATCAAGTACACCCTCACTTTAATCAGTTTCAATGGCACATAGGCCCTCAAGGCATCAAGTTCAAATATAGCAAAGCCACATTGTAAACAAACAAGTGAGTAGTACACTCACCAGGCAAACAAGTGAAATTTCATAAACTTTCGCCCAAAGAGCGTCTTTAATCACCGTCACGCCCTAAAATATTCAAACAAGCACAATAAGACTCGATTACAAGTCATAAATCAGTTCCGCATACTACCAAAATAGGGCTACATAAGAATGTATAAGCACTAGAGTAAACCAGGGAAATCCGGAAATGGAATTAAACTTTAAACCCTAAAAATAGTTTTTGACATCATTTTGTGGTTTTGGTACCATTGGCACTACGATTATCGGATGAAGGTACAATACACACTGTTTCGAAGCTAAGAGATAGGGCTACAATGTTGAAGAAGGATACTCTGTCCAGTTCCGAGTGTAACCAGGTCAAAATTTCAATATACTACACCAGAACCGCAAAAACAGGTTCACAAACCGCATTCTGGTTCAAACATCATAAGTCAGGGTACCTAAGTCCAAATCAAGTGATTCCAAATCCATCCGAAAGATAAGATACAAGGATACAATTCATCAGAAGACATCAACAACCAAATCCGAAGCATTCCCTATCAAATTAACCAATTACCAGAACTGATTACCAAGTTCGGGTAGAAACAGGGCAGCAGGGATATTTCAGTCTTTTTACAAGTTACGTTGCTCCGATTGACCTGAAATTTTGCAGGAATCTCTAAAATATCATTCCATACAACTTTTATGTTTTAATCCAAGGACAATTAGGCCTCTAACTATGAGGTACAATGCCGGGCAGAATGTAAGAAAATGAAACCCTATCTTCCAAAATTTCTTTCCAAAACAGAAATTTTCTGCAATTAACCACACTTTCCACCTTCTAGCTTCCTTCAATATCATTTCCAATCATCATACATAGCCACACAATGATAATCATATGAAAACAGAAAAATCCCAAATAAATATAAAACTTCACCAATTTCAACCAAAAGTCACTAAATAACACCAAAAATTATCTCTTTAACTCACATAAGGTACCAATTGAACATTAATAGGATCAAGGGAAGGTTCCTTGGTCACATACCTTGCAAACCCAAGATAAAACCCAATTTAGCACCTTGCTTCTCCAAACCACTTCACAACCAAGCTTAATACCACTAAACTAAGAGGTTTTATGGAGTAAATCGAAGTTTTAACGGTTGGATCAAGAGATTGAGCAAGAAAATAGAAGGCAAAAGTTGAGGGATTTTCTTTCTTTTCTCCTTATGTTGCTCGTCCAAGAGGAAGACAAATGAAGCTCAAATTGGTCAAAATTCAAGTTTAGTAAAGGTAAAAGAAATTGGTCAAAGTCCACCCTCCAATTAAATCGCGCCACCTAGCACCTTTTAGGTTTATCCATATCCTTTTGTCTCTCCAATATTAATCCATTTAGGTAACCCCTAATTATCTCCTAACACCTAGTAATTAAATTCCAGTATCCCAAACTTAACCTAATTGGCCGAATTTTACCGAACTTTCCGCACTAGCGGGTCCCACGTCCGATATACATTCTTATTTTCTAAAAATCTAACCGATACTAGAAAAATCATCTAAAAACTATATTTACTCATAAAAATTATCGGGAAAATTTTCCTAATAAAGAAAATGCAGAAAACATGCCATTAAAGAGAATAAAACCTAGAAAATGAGAAAATTACGGGTTATCACAGAAACTCTTAAGCCCGATTGGAACTTTTCTTTTGCCGAACTTTCATGCATCTACTAAACTTGTTTTCTCATGGACTTTTACCATGGTTTGGACCTTATTTTCATGACGGATTAAGTAGCTTAGACTACTCATTTGGTTTCTTAATGAGCCTAACTTAGTGAGGCATGAATCTAATTGTTAATGATTTCACTCGTTGCCCTAGGTTTGGGAAACGAAGGTGATCGTAACTGAGACGTTTGATGTCGATTGCTACTTTTGCTTGACAGGTGAGTGTTCCATTATCTGCTATGTGTTATGTGAAATATCTGAATATTTGATTGTTAACTGTTGGAGCCAAATATGGTTTTTATAAAATGGAGGCGAGTGTGTACTTTATCGCACCCGACCTCCCTTGCTTGTTTTACTGAAGCTCTATATACTGTTATTATGAGATGTGATATCTCCATGAATGCCTGTGATTGAGTTGTTTGGGTGATATTCCACCCACTACTGCTACTGTTTGGGTACTCAACCTCATAGGTGAGTCGGTCGTATTGAGCCAGCAAGGGCTTGGTCGAGAAGGCCGATAAACCTTGAGGACTGTTTACTGTACACTGAAATCGGTATACTCGAGTATTATCTAACTACTGTTTATGGAGTGCGGGCCCGGTAGGGTGTTGATTGGTGGACGGGGACAGGGGAAAGTGGTGTTCTACGGACTTGATATTCTGTGTATACAAGTGTTGATGGAGAGTCAACGGAGACATTTATGATCAAGTTCAAGGGGGATTTTGGCTTTTGAAAGCCACCCGTATCCTTGAATTGAACTGTGATTAAATTGTTATTGTATCATACGGTATTTATTTGGTTATTTTATGCCTTAATTTGGCTCTGTGTTTACTTGCTTTACTTGGAACCTCACTGAGCTTTAGCTCACCCCACTCCCTTTGTTTTTCTTAACAGATCGGGGATGGACTAACGGTCGAGAGCCTTTTTAGCTTTATTTTGCTTGAACTTGTAACCTTTTGTTAAGACGACTTTACTTTTGACTTTTGTAAGCTTGAATTCATGAGTTCGACTTATGTTATGTAATTGTATTATGGAGCGGTAAGTGTGACTTTTAGCTTGCCGTTTTAAGTTTGGAAAGTTGGCTTGACAGTTATGTGCCATTAGGGTTTGTACGATTTAATTTGAAGTTATTTCACCAGTTATTTTGAGTTGCTAGTTCTTTGATCGACTGAGCCCCGGCGAGAGTTGGGCAGGCAGTCCGCTGATACCCTAGGGTTCGCCCTAGGGAGAGGAGGGGCTGTCACAGTTGGTATCAGAGCCTAGGTTTGAATTAGCCTGGGCGAGTTAGAAATTTCCGACTTGAGGATTATATTTGATTATTTCCCTTAAGAGTACTAAAGTTTATCTACACTTTTGTGTAGGATGGACGGACATAGTGGCCATAGTGATAGTCCAGTTGGTGAGCAGCCCCCGTTGAGTACTCCCCATGATTAAGTATCAAATCCGGCTTGGAGAAGCTAGAGTTTATTGGAGCCCATCAAATCGCTATAGGCGTTGCGAGTGCCGCCATACTTATGCCTACCCTAATGAAGTAGTATTGGTTGTGGTAAAAGAGCGTAAGGAGCTTGCAAGGGATAATGCTAGGCTTGAAGCCGAAGTGAACCAACTAAGGGAAGCCAATAAGAGGCAAGCCGCTCGAATTAAGGAGCTTGAGTACGATGTGGTTGAAGGCCACAAGGGGGTTGATGACTTATGTGCACAACTTGGAGAAACGCAAGAGCGCATGGTGAAGAGGGCCAGGAAAGCGAGGGTTAGAGCTGAATCGATCTTGAACATTTGTGATGAATTACTTGGAGAGGAGAGTGATGAAGCTTCTTATATAGGAGACGAGCTCGGAGATGAACCCGCCCAGTCTGGTGGGTCCACTAGTCCTACGACGGACTAAGTCTTTACTCTTAGGCCACAACTTTGGATGATTTTGACTTTTGTACATAGGAAGGTTAGGGGATGTGGTGACTCGGTGGTTGTATAGCTTCCTTTTGACTACTTGTGTTAGGTTTTTGCTTGACACGACTATATCTGTACTTTTGGGGGGCTCGTACTTGCTATTTTGGTCCTGTTACCTTGTAAATGACTGCTATGAGCCTTTTAATGTATAATACCTTGACTGTTGACTGTTGACTGTTGACTTTTGACTATGACTTTGACCTTGACTTTGACTTTATTTCGACATTGATCTTAACTGCTGTACATTTCACTTGCTTATCGTGATTCCGATTTTCATTTCTTATTTGACTTTTCAATATATATAAGCATCTATCGTATACCATATTTGCTTACCCTGTTAGTTATCATACGTGGGCACTAGGCCAGTGAGTAATAATGGAGACTAGACAAAGACGTACACGGGGCCGTGGACGAGAATCCAGGCAAGTCCAAGACTAAGGGGAGGAACAAGGTTCGGTGGAGAATCAAAACCAGGGACCCCGAGGTGATGGAGGGGACCAAGTAGCAACAGCTATTAATCGAATGACTGATTTACTGGCCCGCTTGGTTGACCAGCAGGGTCAAGTACCTGATAACCAACAAAGGGACCCTGAAGTAGGCGAGGATAGGGCCCTGGAGCGGTTTCAAAAGTTTGCTCCTCCAAAATTTCTTGGAGGACCTGAACTTGAAGTTGCCGAGAATTGGTTCGAGCGAATGGAGGATATATTCACCGCGTTGCATTACATTGAAGAGAGGCAAGTTACCTTCGCCGTTTTCCAGCTGGAAGGCGCGGCCCGTTCCTGGTGGAACGTAGTAAGGGCCAAGTGGGAAAGGGGGCAAACCCCACGTACTTGGTTAAACTTCACTAGGGAATTCAATGAGAAATTCCTTCCACCCTTAATTCAGGAGAAAATGGAGGACGAGTTTATTAAACTGCGCCAAGGCACTTCAAGTGTGGCAGAGTATGAGACCCAGTTCACCCGACTTTCCAAGTTTGCTCCGGAATTGGTAGTGAGTGAACAAAAGCGCATAAGACGGTTTATACAAGGTTTGAATGTGGAAATCCAAAAGGATTTAGCTGCCGCTCAAATTGATACTTTTAAAGATGCGCTTGAAAAGGCTCAACGAGTGGAGCAGGCCCGATTTCAAGTTCGGACCTTTCAGGCTAAGAGGCGTGGTGCATCAAGTAGTACTCCTGGCCGAGGTGATCAGAATGTGCCACCTCCGAAGTTTGGAAGGGTTACGAGTGGAGCCCGAACTGCGGGGACACCAAGAGGAGGAGCTCAAAGTGGAAGGGGACAGGGACAACAGAGGATTGTCTCCCAAGGAGTTCCCGCACCCACAACACGTGCAAGCTATGGATATTGTGGTAAGCCAAGCCACAACGAGGATAATTGCTGGAAAAAAAATGAGGAAGTGCCTTGTTTGTGGAAGTTCCGAACACCAGATTGCCACTTGTCCTGTTAAAAATCGTGACGGGAACAGGGGTACCCAGTCGGAAAAGTCAAACCCTAAGCAACCTACCGCCAGTGCAAGTCGACCTAAAACCTCTGCTAGGGTTTTTGCTTTGGACCACCAGCGAGTTCCGGATTCTTCAGAAGTAGTAGAAGGTACGATCCCTGTATTCCACCGCTTAGCTAAACTTTTGATTGACCCTGGGGCAACCCATTCTTTTGTGAATCCTGCCTTTATGTGTGGTATTGCTGTGAACCCTGTTAAATTTCCATATGACTTAGAAGTTAAAACACCTACTGGGGATCAAAACCTAATTACCAATATGGTTTATAAAAATTGCGAGATTTGGGTAGGAGAACGGAAGTTAGTGGGAGACTTGATGAGTTTAAACCTTAAGGGGTACGATGTGATTATAGGCATGGATTTGTTGGCCCGTTATAACGCCCAATTGAACTGTAAAACTAAGGTGGTGGAATTCTCGATACCCGGAGAGGCAACTTTAAGGTTGGATGTGAGAGGTAGGTTAGCCTCGTCTGCGCTTGTTTCGGGTATCCGAGCCAGAAAGTTGTTGAGTAAAGGGGCGCAAGGCTACTTAGCCTTCTTAATTAATACTCCTGGAGATAAAGTGAAACTGGAGGATGTTTTAGTAGTGAATGAATTTCCTGATGTCTTTCCCGATGAGTTGAAATCGATGCCACCAGAGAGGAAAATAAAATTTAAGATCGATTTAGTGCCTGGAACTGCTCCCATTGCAAAAACGCCATACCGAATGGCCCCCGCCGAACTTAAGGAATTGAAACTGCAGTTACAAGATCTGTTAGAGCGAGGGTTTATTCGAGAAAGTGAGTCACCGTGGGGAGCGCCTGTGTTATTTGTTAAGAAGAAGGACGGTAGTTTAAGACTGTGCATTGACTATCGTGGCCTAAATGATGTTACGGTGAAAAATAAATATCCTTTGCCACACATTGATGAATTGTTTGACCAACTACAAGGAGCAGTAGTTTTCTCTAAGTTGGACTTGAGACAAGGTTACTACCAGTTACGAATTAGGCAAGAGGATATACCGAAGACTGCCTTTAATTCCAGATATGGTCATTTTGAGTTCGTCGTGATGCCCTTTGGTTTAACGAATGCTCCTGCCGCATTTATGAATTTAATGCATCGAGTCTTTAAACCCTACTTGGATCAATTTGTTGTGGTTTTTATCGATGATATTTTGGTGTATTCTAAGACTCGAGAGGATCACGAACGGCATTTGAGGATAGTTTTGCAGACTTTAAGAGAACATCAGTTATATGCCAAGTTTAGCAAACGTGAGTTCTGGTTGGAGCAAATTTCTTTTCTAGGGCATATAATATCTAAAGATGGAATTTCTGTGGATCTAGTGAAAGTAGAGGTTGTAGCTGAGTGGAAACGCCCGGAAACCCCGACTGAGGTCCGTAGTTTTCTAGGTTTAGCCGAGTATTACTGTCGGTTCATCAAAGATTTCTCCAAATTAGCCGATCCTTTAACCGACCTGACCATGAAGCATAGCCAATTTGTCTGGAATTCTAAGTGTGAAGCTAGTTTTCGGAAGTTAAAGAAACGGTTAACGTCGGCACCTGTTTTAGCTTTACCAAATGGGAGAGATAGTTTTACTGTATATACGGATGCCTCAAGAGAAGGTTTAGGATGTGTTCTAATGCAAAATGGGAGTGTAATTGCCTATGCCTCTAGGAAGTTAAAACCCCACGAGCGGCATTACCCCACTCACGACTTAGAATTGGCCGCTGTAGTTTTTGCATTAAAGAAATGGAGGCATTATTTATATGGAGTGACTTTTGAGGTGTATACTGACCATAAGAGTTTGAAATACCTATTCTCTCAGAAGGAGTTAAACTTGAGACAGCGTCGGTGGGTGGAATTTCTTGAGGATTATGACTGTACAATTAACTACCACCTAGGCAAGGCCAATGTTGTAGCGGATGCTTTAAGCCGACAAGTGCAAGTAGCTGGATTGATGGTTAAGGAATGGAATTTGTTGGAGGAAGTGAGTGAATGGAGCCCGCGATTAGACCGACAAAGGGTAATTTTCTGCAATATTACAGTAAGACCTGATTTGTTGGACCGAATTAAAGAGGCTCAAAGGAATGACCGGATGGTGCAAAAGTGGACAGAAAAAGTGCAAAAAGGGGAGTTACAAGACTTTAACGTGAGTTCCAAAGGTATCTTGAAATTTCGTGATCGAATAGTGGTACCACAAGATGAAGTGATAAAAAAGGATATTTTGGAAGAGGCACATCGATCTAAGTATACAGTACATCCTGAAAGTAGTAAAATGTACCAAGATTTGAAAAGGCTGTATTGGTGGGATAAGATAAAGAAGGAAATTGCTCAGTTTGTCCAGAAATATTTGGTGTGCCAACAAGTGAAAGCTGAACATCAGAAGCCCTCAGGTCTTCTGTAACTTCTGGAAATCCCTGAGTGGAAATGGGAACATATTACTATGGATTTCGTATCAGGGTTACCCCGTACCCAGAAAGGTCACGACGCTGTTTGGGTAATAGTAGATAGGTTGACCAAGTCTGCTCATTTCTTACCTATAAATATGAAATACTCTTTGGAGAAATTGACCCAACTATACATGGATGAGATTGTGAGGTTACATGGGATCCATGTAAGCATTGTTTCTGATAGAGACCCACGATTTGTGTCTCATTTTTGGCAACAATTACAAGGAACCTTGGGGACCAAGCTGAATTTTAGTACTACCTATCATCCCCAAACTGATGGACATTCGGAGAGGACCATTCAGACACTTGAAGACCTGTTGAGGACCTGTATTCTAGATTTTGGTGGAAGTTGGGGACAATACATGGCTCTAGTTGAATTTGCATACAATAATAGTTACCATTCTTCAATACAAATGGCACCGTATGAAGCTCTTTATGGAAGAAAATGCCGATTACCAATATTTTGGGATGAAGTAGGAGAAAGAAGGGATTTAGACCCAGTTACAGTACCATGGATCGAGAATGCGTATGAGAAAGTGAAAGTGATACGTCAGAGGCTTCAGACAGCTCAAAGTCGACAAAAGAGTTATGCTGATAATCGACGAAAGGACTTGGAGTTTGAGGTTGGGGACAAGGTATTCTTGAAGGTTACGCCACTTCTAAGTCTCAAGGCGGGAAAAGGAAAGAAGCTTCAACCAAGATAAGTAGGACCATTCAAAATCCTCCAACGAGTTGGAAACGTGGCATATCGATTGGAGTTACTTACAAGTCTATCCAGGGTTCATGATGTATTTCACGTGTCCATGTTAAAAAAGTATCACCCAAATCCCACTCATATACTGAAGCCGGAGGAAATTGACATTGATGAATCTTTAACTTACGAGGAAAGGCCAGTGCAAATCTTAGATCGAAAGGTGAAGGAATTGAGCACTAAGCAAATACCCTTAGTAAAAGTCTTGTGGAGAAATCATGAGGTAGAGGAATCTACTTGGGAAATGGAAGAGGACATTCGCGCCAAGTACCCTGAACTATTCAGTGATCAAGGTGAGAATTTCGAGGACGAAATTCTTTAAGGGGGAGAGAGTGTGAGAACCCTCAATTTAAAACATAATTTTCCCAAATTATTTGCCTCATCCTATCCTTATCCTAGGATTTAAATCATATATTATATGCCCTTACATTATATTCTCTATGTGTTACAATAATTTTCATGCATTACACTTCATTTCTTTTTATTTGAAGTAAAACATTTTTCTTGAGTTGATTTTAATTAATGCACCACTTGCATTTGTTCAAGTGTTCTTTTATTAGTGGTAGACACTTTATGTGAGAGATTATAGGTGTTAATTAAGTATTGGTACAATTGGAAAGGTTAAGATACCATTAGTCAAAGGTTAAGAAAGGTTTGGACAAGAATAGAGCCATGTGGCAAAACCCTAACCATGGGTTGGTTTGACTAAGGATTAGTAGACAAAATAAAAACTAAACTTGGCTCTTTTTTTTTCCTTAAGATGGCCGAACCTCTTAGCCTCAAGAGAGAGAGAGAGTGAGCTCCATAACCTTGCTTTCTTACCCCAGCAAATCAAGAATAAAAATCAAAAGAGAAAGATTTGAGTTAGTAAGAGAGTTTCCTCCAACCCTAAGTGCTTGATTCAAGCTTGAAACTTTACTTTAGTGGATTGATTTGGTGGTTCAATCTCACTACAAGAGAGGTATATGTTCTTTAAATCTTGGTTTTTTATGATAGATCATGCACTTGAAGTGTTAATGGCAAAAATACAAGTTGTTTGGTTGAGATTTGGGGTTAGTCTCTTGAATTAAACAAATGGTAGTTAAGCTTCTTAGTATGGACACCAAGTGTTTGATGAAATGTTTGAATCTTGTTCATGCTTGTTTATAAGGTATTATTATGTTTTAAATCTCTTTTGAGCTAGATCTACCACTTGATATGATGATTTGAGTGAAAAACATGTAAGGATGAAGGTTGAACAAATGTTGGATTGTGGGCTGTTTGTTTTTTGTTCTTGGCTGGCCGGTTCTTAAAGGAGAGATTTTCCCTCAATTTTGTTGTTCAATTATGCCCTAATCAAGCCTAATAAACTAGGTTAACTATTAGTTAAGCCTATGAGTGAGTTGGAATGGAATTGAAGCAAGTGAAGTGGTGTTTTTGAACCATTAGTAGACTGTTTTGGATTCTTGTAATTATGAGACCATTGTGGTTGCCTTAAATCATGTTTGTGTGTCACGTTGTGAACTCCATGGATTCTAGGTGACTTGAATCCTTGTATATAATCACTTGAGGAGTGATTTGGGTGAATTTGGATCAAAACTAAAGAAGTTAGCCCCTAGAACTAGAGTAGTTTGGTATACGGTTAATGCTGATCCAAGGTTGGAAAAACAGCCACCTTGTCTGAGTTACTGTTGTCGATAGGGGATGGACCACAGTGTGAGTTTGGTACCGATGGAAAGCCCTTCGAGGCTAGTTTCCAACGTCAATGATGGCACCTAATTCTGATTTTTCTACAGTGAGTTATGACTGTTTTCCTAAGACTGCCAGGGCAAGACTGTTCAACCCGAGGAGAAACTCTTAAGCCCGATTGGAACTTGTCTTTTGCCGAACTTTCATGCATCTACTAAAGTTGTTTTCTCATGAACTTTTACCATGGTTTGGACCTTATTTTCATGACGGATTAAGTAGCTTAGACTACTTACTTGGTCTCTTAATGAGCCTAACTTAGTGAGGCATGAATCTAATTGTTAATGATTTCACTCGTTGCCCTAGGTTTGGGAAATGAAGGTGATCGTAACTGAGACGTTTGACATCGATTGCTACTTTTGTTTGAAAGGTGAGTGTTCCACTACCTGCTATGTGTTATGTGAAATATCTAAATATTTGATTGTTAACTGTTGGAGCCAAATACTGTTTTTATAAAATGGAGGCGAGTGTATACTTTATCGCACCCGACCTCCCTTGCTTGTTTTACTGAAGCTCTATATACTGTTATTATGAGATGTGATATCTCCATGAATGCCTGTGATTGAGTTGTTTGGGTGATATTCCACCCACTACTGCTACTGTTTGGGTACTCAACCTCATAGGTGAGTCGGTCGTATTGAGCCAGCAAGGGCTTGGTCGAGAAGGCCGATAAACCTTGAGGACTGTTTACTGTACACTGAAATCGGTATACTCGAGTATTATCTAACTACTGTTTATGGAGTGCGGGCCCGGTAGGGTGTTGATTGGTGGACGGGGACAGGGGAAAGTGGTGTTCTACGGACTTGATATTCTGTGTATACAAGTGTTGATGGAGAGTCAACGGAGACATTTATGATCAAGTTCAAGGGGGATTTTGGCTTTTGAAAGCCACCCGTATCCTTGAATTGAACTGTGATTAAATTGTTATTGTATCATACGGTATTTATTTGGTTATTTTATGCCTTAATTTGGCTATGTGTTTACTGGCTTTACTTGGAACCTCACTGAGCTTTAGCTCACCCCACTCCCTTTGTTTTCCTTAACAGATCAGGGGTGGACTAACGGTCGAGAGCCTTCTTAGCTTTATTTTGCTTGAACTTGTAACCTTTTGTTAAGATGAATTGATACGAACCCACCTAGAAGGCCTGAACTCGTATCCCGTTAGTCACGGATCTAGACGCTGAAATCAAGTTAAGGGCGGAATTCCTTGACTCCACTAGACGAACAACTTACGAACCTTGAATTTAATCGCAACCCACAGGAGTTTGAATAAGTGAACCTAGGAACAAGGTAGAAGACGCCACAATCAAGTGTGATTCTTGATTGATAAGTCCGATGAACACTCAAGTAAATTCTCAAGTATTCAAAGAAGAATTTCTTAGAAAGAGAGTTGTTATCACACAAGTGAAAAAGAGAGAGTAAAATTCTGATTCGTATCTCTCTGTTCTCTTTGAGAAGAAAGGCTATTTATAGCCTTTACAAAGAAACCCTAAAGCTTAAGCTGCCTGAATTGAAGACTCAAAACTACCTTAAATAAATTAGAAAAATATAACAAAACCATTCGGCCATAATGGAACCAATGATTGGCCGAGTTAACAACAACCTTAAATAGAACTAAGCTTCTTTATTTTCGGCTTCAATCACTTGAACAAGTGTGCAAAGTTTAAGATTATCAGCTATGAGCCCTTGAGCTTTACTTGACCCTCCATCTTGCACTTGAACTTGACGAACTAGGGCTTGCATAGCCTCTTGAAGTTTCTTAGCCCGACTCCTTGTAATTGGACCTCGCGGAACCACTAGCTCTTTACTTGACATTGGTCGGTCCCTACTCGAGCTGCTATCATTCCCCTCCTCTTGAAGGCGATTTGTCCCCAAATCAAACTCATCTCCTGCAAGATGAGGTTGCAAGTCTGACACATTAAAAGTGGCATGTACCCCGTACTCACCTGGCAAGTCCAACTTGTACACATTGTCATTAATGCGCTCCACAACTTGGAAAGGCCCATCTCCCCTAGGCATGAGCTTGTTGCGCCTATGCATGGGAAATCTTTCCTTGCGCAAATGCAGCCATACCCAATCACCTGGTTCAAATACAACATTTTCACGATCTTTATTAGCTCCTTTAACATATTGTAGGGTCCTCTTTTCAATATTAGCTCTTACCTTTGCATGCAAATCTCGAACATATTCAGCCCGTTTCAAACCATCCATGTTAGTATGTTGAGAAGTAGACAATGGAGATAAATCTAGTGGTGTGAGTGGATTAAACCCATACACAACTTCAAAGGGTGAGTAGTGTGTAGCACTATGAACGGTGCGGTTGTATGCAAACTCTACATGTGGCAAACAATCTTCCCAAGTCTTTAAATTGTTCTTTATAAGTGAACGTAACAAAGTAGAGAGTGTCCTATTAACTACCTCAGTTTGCCCATCCGTTTGAGAATGACTAGAAGTAGAAAACAAGAGTTTAGTTCCTAACCTTCCCCAAAAAGATTTTCAAAAGTAACTAAGGAACTTAGCGTCTCTATCAGAAACAATTGTACGTGGCATACCATGCAAACGGACAATCTCTCTAAAGAATAAGTGAGAAACATGCCTAGTATCATCAGTTTTGTGACAAGGAATGAAGTGTGCCATTTTTGAAAAACGATCAACAACCACATAAATGGAATCATGACCATACCCAGTCCTAGGCAAACCAAGTACAAAATCCATAGACAAATCAACCCAAGGAACGGCAGGAATAGGTAATGGAGTATAGAGTCCATACGGGTGTACCTTGGATTTGGCAAGATGACAAGTGACACACCTTTGGATAACACGTTCCACGTCTCGCCTCATCTTTGGCCAATAGAAGTGCTCTTGGAGTATAGAAAGTGACTTAGGCACTCCAAAGTGGCCCATTAATCCGTTACTGTGTGCTTCCCTAACAAGTAATTCACGCAAAGAACAACTAGGGATGCACAGTTTATCTTTAAAGTACAAAAACCCATGGGACATAGAATAGCCCTCTCGGCTACACTTAGGAAAATTTGAATATTCCTTACCAAAATCAGAATCATCAGGGTATGCCTCTTTAATCAACTCAAAACCAAGCAATTTTGCATCAAGAGTAGTGATTAAAGTATACCTCCTTGACAATGCATCAACCACTACATTGCTCTTGCCGGTTTTGTACCTGATCACAAATGGAAAAGTGTCAATGAAAGCGATCCAACGTGCATGTCGCTTACTCAGCTTGTTTTGAGACTTGAGATGTTTAAACGACTCATGATCAGTGTGTAGAACAAACTCCTTAGGCCTCAAGTAGTGCTGCCAAGTTTGCAATGCTCGAACAAGTGCATATAGCTCATTATCATATGTTGAGTAGTTCAACGAAGCACCATTGAGCTTTTCACTAAAGTAGGCAATTGGCTTCCCTTCTTGAAGTAACACGGCCCTAACACCTATACCAGAAGCATCACACTCAACTTCAAAAGTTGTTGCGAAATTAGGTAAACTAAGTACAGGTGCATGTGTGAGTTTATGTTTAAGTAATTGGAAAGACTTCGCTTGTTCATCTCCCCAATGAAATGGTTGGTTCTTCTTCACAATAGATGTAAGAGGCATGGCAATGGTTGAAAAGTCCCTGACAAAACGTCTATAGAAGCTTGCCAACCCATGGAAGCTCCTCACCTCACTAACACTTGTAGGGGTCAGCCACTCCATGATGGCCTTCACTTTGCTTTGGTCAACATGTATACCCTGCGCACTTACAACATATCCTAGGAACACAACCTCATTAGTGTAAAAGGTACACTTTTGAAGATTAGCATACAAGTGTTCCCTTCGAAGAACCTCTAAAACAGCTTTAACATGCTCAACATGCTCATCTAAACTTTTACTATAAATGAGGATATCATCAAAGTAGACTACCACAAATTTGCCCAAGAAAGCACGTAAGACATGGCTCATTAAACGCATGAAGGTACTAGGGGCATTAGTCAGGCCAAATGGCATGACTAACCACTCATACAAACCATGTTTAGTCTTAAATGCAGTTTTCCATTCATCTCCTTCTTTCATCCTAATTTGATGATAACCACTTTTAAGATCAATTTTAGTGAAAATAACGGCACCATGAAGTTCATCAAGCATGTCATCTAAATGTGGTATAGGATGGCAATACTTTACCGTGATGGCGTTAATGGCACGACAATCGGTGCACATCCTCCACGTTCCATCCTTCTTGGGGACAAGTAATACGGGTACCGCACATGGACTAAGTGACTCCTTCACCCAGCCTTTCTCTAACAAAGCAGCTACTTGTCTCCTCAGGATTAGTCTTATATGGTGGTTTATTGGGCAAGGAAGCCCCAGGAATGAGATCTATTTGGTGCTCAATTCCCCTCACCGGTGGTAGACCACTAGGAATATCCTCAGGAAACACATCCCGATAGTCCTGCAAAAGTTTAGTGAAGACACTAGGCAAGGAAACATCGAGTTGGTTAGTAGAAGTAAGCACAACCTTACACATAAGAAGGAAAATTGGTTGATTAGACAATAAGGTTTTGCGCACATGCTTAGCCTTAGCAAGTAACACTCTGTTGTTCCCTTCCTTGAACGAATTACCTTCAGCCCCTTTCAGAGAGTTTGATTCGGTTTTACCCTTTCTTTTTACCTCTCGGGGGGTATTCAAATCACTGCTCTTTTGTTCTTTCTTTTTCTCATTTTATAGTTCAAACTCCCTTTGAAGGCTAGCTTGATCGTCATGCACTTGTTGGGGTGTAAGAGGTACAAGTATCACCTTTTTGTTACAATGAGAGAAGGAATAACGATTGGTAACACCATCCCAACTAACCCTCCGATCAAACTGCCAAGGACGCCCAAGGATAATATGCGCAGCTTGCATAGGCACTACATCACATAAAACTTCATCTACAAATCTACCAATGCTAAAAGGAACTAGTACTTGTTTAAGTATACGTACCTCTCCACTATTGTTGAGCCATTGAAGCTTGTATGGATGGGGATGGTTGGTAGTTGGCAAATTCAGCTTTGTCACCATGAGAGCACTTGCCACATTTGTACAACTTCCAGGGTCAATCACCAAACCATGAACCTTCTCTTGGATGTAACATCTAGTGTAAAAGATGTTTTCTCTTTGAAGTTCATCCACGCTAGCTTGAGTAGACAATGCCCTTCGAGCAACTAATGTATGACAGAGTCTATCAAGAGTTGGTTGTTCAATAATCTCTTCTTCATCCTCTTCTTCTCTCATAAGAGGTGGCATTCCCTCGCAATCATCCTCTTCGTCATCGGTCACAATTTCTCCTTTTTTTACAAGCATCACTCATTGATTTGGACATCGTGATGCAATATGGCCGAATCCTTGACATTTGAAACACCTCACATCTCGGTTCCTAGCTTTGGAAACATCCGGGTTAGGGTTTGGATTGCCTCTTGCATTTGATCTTGAAGGAGCTCCATTCGGCTTTGAGGGATTTGCACCGGGCTTGGAGAGACCATGTGAAGCCACGGCTGGCTTGTTCCAATTGGAAGGTTCCGTTCCTCTCTCCTCTTTCTTTGGTGGTTGATTTCGCCAACCTTCCCCTTGGAGGTTAGTGTTTGGTCGATTGTTACCCTTCCTCTTGAACCTCCCTTCCACCTTGATTGCTTTGTCCAATAACTCATGAATTTCAAGGTAGTGTTGAAGCTCCACAATATCAGCAATTTCGGGCTTCAACCCTCGCACGAATAGTAGCCTCGGGGTCTTCACGTACATCAGCTTTGATCATGGCCATCTCCATCTCCTTATAGTACTCTTCAACCGACATGCTACCTTGAGTTAGAGTTTGCAGTTTGTGGTGCAAATCTCTATGGTAGTAGCTAGGTATGAACCTTTGTCGCATGACCCTTTTGAGTTCATTCCAAGTAGCGATCACGGGCCCTTCATTCCTCCTTTGCCTCATGCGGAGTTGATCCCACCAAGTGGAGGCATAGTTGGTGAACTCTAGGACTGCTAGCTTCACCTTTTGGTTCTCCGTGTAGTGGTGGCAATCAAAGAGCTTCTCCATTCGACTCTCCCATTCTAGGTATGCGTCGGGGTCTGCCTTGCCCTGAAAAGAAGGAATGGTTAATTTAACTCCTTTAGGAATGTCATCCTCACGTGCCAATTCAGTTTGGTTTCTTCTTGGAGGGTGTTCATAGCCTCGGCCGCCCCTTTCTTCCCCAAAATCAATCTCGTCGTTAGAACCATTGGACTCAACCACTTGATGTCTTGCTCGAGTTGTATTGAATACACTTTTTGATCCCTCCATGTTATCTATGCGCTCATGTATTTCCTCGATTGTTCGGCGCAACTTCTGCTCTTGGTCTCCAAACATAGCCTTCATTTGAAAGGCTAATTGAGCAATGGTTAATTCCTCTTCTTGAGCCATGGTGTTCCTGCAAATGGTTAGTACTAAACAAGTAGAGTACCTCACACGCTTCCTCACGTATTTCACTCACCCTCATGTTTCACTCGAATGTTTTAAATCACTCTAATGAGCTCTCCGAGCAACTCTCTAAACCCTTGATTTCCTTCCTTGAAGAAATCAGAAATTCCTCAAGAAGTTCAAGGACTTATCGCCAATGGTCCCACAAGAACGTGGTGTTGAGGAGTGGTTCACTTGGTGTTTTGAATTTTTTTTTTTTGGTACAAGAAAGGAATTGAAGGAAGACACGGACAGAGTGCAATTTAAGCAATTGAAGGAAGACACGGACAGAATGCAATTGAAAAGAACTGCGGGTGATTGACACACAAGGAACCGACAATAACTAAGGACAAGGTTTTCCAAATTTTGGGACTGGATGGATTCGGATTGTACTGGACTAATGTAACCGACTCACAGCTGAAACTAGG
Organism: Coffea eugenioides; assembly: GCF_003713205.1. Lineage (NCBI taxonomy): Eukaryota > Viridiplantae > Streptophyta > Magnoliopsida > Gentianales > Rubiaceae > Coffea > Coffea eugenioides. The sequence continues at coordinate 33,507,122 of NC_040039.1, forward strand.
GCCTACTTAGACACTTGAAAACACCATAAAGTTGCTGGCACAAATTGAGTATTAATGTCGGTTTCTGGTCAGCACAAGGGGTGATATAGTAACGGGTTTGGGAAATAGCAGCTTTGGTTTGTGCGTTTGGGAAGTTTCCTAGAGCTGTCTTGATCGATTGTGGAATATTGGGCGGTGGGCTGTCTGTTAGATTGTAGAAACCAAGAAGTTCCAAACGGAGTTCCTAAGGGAATTTGAGTGCAGTCAGAATTTGGAAGCTAGGGGAGTTCCGAATTCAATTGGAAAGAAATATGTCTTGGGCTGCTATGTATTCCGACTTTCTTGCTTCTTCTCCCTTTTTTTTTTTTTTGCGTGGGTCTTTCTTTTTTTTTCTTCACTCCACCAGACTATTTTTTTTTTCACTTCGGATCAATACTCAAGAACAAGATTTCAATCTCAGTACATGCACACAAGTCAGTCGCTGATTAGGTTTCAAGGACCTGTTTCAAGAATTCTTGTTCTCTTTTGGCAATTCGGATCAAAGGTGTCAAGAACAAGAATGGTTAGGTAGCCGTTGATGACCTTTGCAAGACAGTCTTGTGGCCAGGACAGCAAGGCAGCCGCACAACAAGACTTGGTCCAAGCGGTGGTCAGCCAAGGTTTCAAGAATCCAGGAGCAACGTGGGTGAGTACTTGTACCAATCAAGACCACCACTAAGTATACCAAACAGATTCAGCCGCTAAGTGATTTCAAGAAACAAAGGTAAGCTTTTAAAGGTCTCGTAGATAATTGCTGAAACAGATTCAGCCCCCCCTCTTTTTTTTTGACTCGGTGATTTCAAGACTCGAATACACAACACTAAGATGCAATTGACGCAAAGAAAACAAGCAGCAACAGACGACACAAAGTGGGCAGCAAGGGATGGTTTGCGGACAGTCAAGACAAACGAAAAAAAAATCAAACCAGGAAGACTAACGACCGCATTTTTTTTTGTTTGTTTAAGACGCAATAAGAACGGACAGCAACACGATTAAGGACAAGGACGACCAGATTTGGGAAATACACGAAATGAGAGAAAACTTACAAGACTCAACTGGGTATATTTGATGACGTCAACTAGCTCTGATGCCAACTGATACGAACCCACCTAGAAGGCCTGAACTCGTATCCCGTTAGTCACGGATCTAGACGCTGAAATCAAGTTAAGGGCGGAATTCCTTGACTCCACTAGACGAACAACTTGCGAACCTTGAATTTAATCGCAACCCATAGGAGTTTGAATAAGTGAACCTAGGAACAAGATAGAAGACGCCACAATCAAGTGTGATTCTTGATTGATAAGTCTGATGAACACTAAAGTAAATTCTCAAGTATTCAAAGAAGAATCTCTTAGAAAGAGAGTTGTTATCACACAAGTGAAAAAGAGAGAGTAAAATTCTGATTTGTATCTCTCTGTTCTCTTTGAGAAGAAAGGCTATTTATAGCCTTTACAAAGAAACCCTAAAGCTTAAGCTACCTGAATTGAAGACTCAAAACTACCTTAAATAAATTAGGAAAATATAACAAAACCATTCGGCCATAATGGAACCAATGATTGGCCGAGTTAACAACAACCTTAAATAGAACTAAGCTTCTTTATTTTCGGCTTCAATCACTTGAACAAGTGTGCAAAGTTTAAGATCATCAACTATGAACCCTTGAGCTTTACTTGACCCTCCATCTTGCACTTGAACTTGACGAACTAGGGCTTGCATAGCCTCTTGAAGTTTCTTAGCGCGACTCCTTGTAATTGGACCTCGCGGAACCACTAGCTCTTTACTTGACATTGGTCGGTCCCTACTCGAGCTGCTATCACGACTTTACTTTTGACTTTTGTAAGCTTGAATTCATAAGTTCGACTTATGTTATGTAATTGTAGTATGGAGTGGTAAGTGTGACTTTTAGCTTGCTGTTTTAAGTTTGGAAAGTTGGCTTGACGGTTATGTGCCATTAGGCTTTGTACGATTTAATTTGAAGTTATTTCACCAGTTATTTTGAGTTGCTAGTTCTTTGATCGACTGAGCCCCGGCGAGAGCTGGGCAGGCAGTCCGCTGATACCCTAGGGTTCGCCCTAGGGAGAGGAGGGGCTGTCACAAAAATCACTTAATTGCTTATGGGTCTTGTTTGAGTTAAAGAAATGGGTTAGTGTTTCATTTTTATTCGGGTTTGTGGTTGGATTTTGGAGTTCAAACCCAATATCTTTATTAGGTTTAACTTTGTTTAATTGGACTTGTATGTTTTTTTCAATAAGACAGCTTACTTATTTTTCTTGGACCAAAGGGCTGCGACACAAATGCATAAAAAATGGCCCAACATTGTTTTGTATCTAATTTTCTTAAATTAGAAACAATTTTTGCAATTTGATTATAGCCCTAAAATTTGGATTTTTTTCATTCCTTAATTACAATTGTTTCTCTTCTTTAATTGCTAATTATGCTTCATTTAAATGAATCTAATTTGTAAATTTTTGGTGTTTTATGTTTATTTATATTTTTTGGAATAATAACGTAAATTTAGTATATGTTTACGTTCTCTTTTAAAGTGTGTCAATTAAATTGGTGCATTAACTCATTTGTTAATTTTGAAAAAGTAGACAATTCTCTCTTTCCCTCAGTTAACCGCTACTTCAAAAGGGAGGTATCCCTATTATCCTTTAAATTCCTTTTATGTGCTTCTATTTGCTCTTATGTGTTTACATGTTTTATGTGTCTTTCTTTTATTTATTTATTGTAAAATTTTTATGTTTGTTTAATTTAAGTCGTATGATTATTTGGAGGTTATTTAAATGCCCAAATTGTAAAAGATAGGTTATATTCTCTTGTGCAAGAAATGTAATTAGATAGGCAATGTAATAGATAGATTTTATTTTGCAAGAAATGTAATTAGTTAAATAAATGTAATAGATAAGTCAGATAGGTTTATTATCTTATATTTCCCTTTTTTTATTGTAGTTAGGACTTCCAATGTAATAGTTAGGTCTTATGTGCTTGTGTGCTTATGTGCTTATGTGCTTATATGTTTTATTTGATTTCTCTAGTGTTTTACATCTAGATATTATGCCTATATGCTATGTGCTCTACATGTTCTATGTGCTTTATATGTTTGTTTGTTTAATTATGTTCTATATGCTTTATTTATTTATAATGAGTGCATGATATCACCATACTAGTCCAATGCTAGTTGTGGCTTTTCTTCTCAATTTCTCACTAGTCCAATGCTAGTGAGAACTTGTAAAAATAGGTTAGTCCAATGCTAGACCGTTTGGCCATTTACGTGCTAGATTCATACTTTGTGTAGCATTTATTGCATTTCATACATTTTTTTCATTTTATGTTATTTCCATTTGCATGATATGTCCTCTTACATTATTTTCTTATCCCTATGTGCACAAATCATATCATTTAGACTTGCATTTCATTTAGAT
>NC_040039.1:33518429-33693194 GCF_003713205.1 Coffea eugenioides
TCCTTCACCTTCATCTTGGCCGACCTCCTTAAGCAACAAAAGAAAGAAAACTCTTCAAGTTTTTGGCTTCAATCTTGCTCCAATCTACCACATCAACCATTGAATCTAGTTTTTGCTCCATAAAAACACTTAAGGGAGTGATAGTGAGTTGTGTTGTGGAGTTGCTTGGAAAGCTAAGAGGATTAGTTGCTCTCTTTCTTGTCTTGTTAAGGTAAGTTGAGAAGGACCCCTCTCCTTCCTTTAATGATGTTTAATCCATGATTAGTGGTAGTATAAGATACTATGGTTTATATCTTGATTTTTGGTTGAATTGGTGAACTTTTGTAATTATTGGGGATTTTTCTGTTTTCATATGAATATGATTATGTGGTTATGTATGATGATTGGAAATGGTATTTAAGGAAACTAGAAGGTGGAAAAAGTGGTAAATTGCAAGCAATTTCTGTTTTGGAAGAAAACTGGAAAATTAGGGTTCTTGGAAATTGCATTCTGCCCGATTTTGTAGCTCATAGTTAGAGGCTGAATTGACCTTGGGTTAAAACATGAAAGTTGTAGGGAATGATATTTTAGAGGTGCCTGCAAAATTTTAGGACAATCGGAGTAGTGTAGCTTGAGAAAAGATGGAATTACCCTTACTGCCCTGGTTTTACCCGAATTTGGGAATTGCTTCTGTAATTGGTTATTTTGGTTAGGAATGCTTCTGAATTGGTTGTTGAGGTCTTCTGATGAAATGTAGCCCTGTTTCTTAGCTTTCAGATGGCTTTAGAATTTCTGAATTTGGACTTAGGTAGGCTGATTTATGATGTTTGCACTAGAATGCGTTCTGTGAATCTGTGTTTGCGATTCTGGTGTAGTAGATTGCATTTTTGACCTGGTTACACTCGAAATTGGGTTGAGTGACCTTCTGCAATATTGTAGCCCTATCTCTTAGCTTCGAAACGGTGGGTCTTGGACCTTCATCCGATAATCGTAGTGCCTTTGGTGCCATTACCGCAAAATGACGTTAAAAACTATTTTTTTCAGGGTTAAAGCTAGTTCCATTTCCGGATTTTTCTGGTTTCCTCTATTGCTTGTGTGTGCTTATGGAACCCTATTTTGATGATATTTGGCTTTGGTTTATGACTCGTTATCGAGTCTCATTGTACTTGTTTGCATGTTTTAGGGCGTGATGGTGGTTCACGACGTTCCTTTGACGGGGTTGCATGAAATATCATTTGCAAGCTTGGTGAGTGTACTACTCACTTGTGTGTTACTATATGGCTTTGATACTTGAACTTGTTGAGCTAAATGTTTATTGTACCATTGATATTGATTGAAGTGAGGGTGTACTTTATCACTCTCACTTATTTCTCATGTTATTGGAATGTTACATGAAATGAAAGTACATGACTTGGTGTCGTTTGGACGAGTATCCAACGACCATGATTGTTATCATTGAGCTCAACCCCATTGGTAGTTGATTGAATCGAGCCGGCGAGGGTTTGGTCGTGACAATTAATGAGCCTTGGGGAAATGTTATATGGAATCTTGTAGTATGAGAGACTCTCGATTCCGGTATACTCGAGTAATACCACAATGCAAGTGTTTGGAGCTCGGGCCCTGTAGGGGGATGTTAGGTGGAAGGAATGGAAGTAAAGTGAAGTCTACGATTGGTTACTTTTAAACATTGACGGAGAGTCAATGAGATCCGATCAAGAATGCAAACGAGGAAAAGGGCTCTTGAGAGCCGCCCGTATCCTTTTATCATCATTATTGATGTGTGTCTTTATTTACTTTTGATGAATTGGACTGAAAAGCTTGATGCATCTATGAACTTGGTTGCTTGAGTAGTATTATCTCACTGGGCAATTAGCTCACTCTATTCCTTTTGTTTTCCTTACAGAAAAATAAATACTTTTGGACTGCAATTGATAATTGGTTGCCGAAATGAGCTAGTTGGACATATCTTTTGTATAGCTCATTTATTGAACCCTAAATGTACTTTTGGGACCGTTTCTCTTTTGATTTGGCAAACCAGACATGTATCCACTTTTGAATACTTTTGTATGCCACTTTGGCTTGTAAATGCTAAGTTTCAAGATGTGAATGTTTGCTTGATATTTGGTTGGGTTCTGACGGGTCGGTTACTATTCATGGCCGACTCCGGATTTCATTTTTTTTATTTTTTTTTATTTTGACATTTTGACTTGTTTACGCGCGTTTGTAAGTTCCGGAACGTAATAGATTGCTCTATACTGCACCGTTAGTCCTGGCGAGAGTTGGGCAGGCAGTCCGCTAACCCCTTTGGTTCGCCTTAGGGGAAGGTGGGGCTGTCACAAGTACTCTAGTAGAAAGTTTCATTCTTGAATTTGTTGATCCCAATAGAAACCAAATCAAGATCAAATCATTGGATTTTGTTGATACTAATTCTAGGGGAATCAATCTTAGGAAAGTAATGGGAATATCATCATGTGAGCGGGAACTTTCTAATTTGCATAAACGGGGACAAGATATTCTTATTGAAGTTTATGGGCTGCCAAAGATTTTGATAGTTGCAAGAACTTGGCCTATAGTAGGAAGTTCAATCCAGGGTTACAAACTTTTGGAACAGAGTTTTCCGTGCAATCCAGGAGGCCAGGATTATCTACTACACTGCAACTTCCCAAATTGACCACAAGCCTTTAAAAAACAAATGCAAACTGCTCCCCATATTCTTTAGCCAAGCCATTTAGTATCATTACTGATCTCAATCCTTGAGGACAAGGATTCTTATAAGGGGGAACTATTGTTATGAACTGAGTCTCATGAATGGTGATTGAGCTAATCATCTGATTAGCTACAATGATGATCAAATAAAAAGTAGCTGAAAGTTAGTTACTGCCAGCAAGCAAGAAGTTAACAATTTGCTAGAATAATAATGTTAGTTAATAGAGGGAATTGAGTAGTGCTTGTTGCTAAATTTCAGCCCACTTTCTGTATATAAATAGAGTATTGATTGTATCTGAGGTAAAAATGATTTGAGTTGTAATAACTTTTCCTCTCTGAAATAATAAAATCTTTCCATTCCCCCTCAACTTCTTCTCTGATTCTTTCCTCTTTCTCAGTTCTCACCTCTTCTACTTTCTCCCTAAAATCTCTTTTCTGAACCAGATCATTCCAAAGAAATACAAGAGTCAGGACTGAAATTATGCTCAAAATATGATGAAAACGATGAATGACCCAAAGTTAATGAACCAGAATCAAAATCTGGAATTTTTCCTTCAAGATGAGCTCTAATTAACTCTCTATTGGTGCCAAACAGTTTTGAATTGGAATTGTTCCACGAATCGATATCGAATATATTTAACTCCTAGAAGACAAATTTCATGGAAATCAGTGATTTGCACAAGTGATCTTGGAATGGAACATTGCATGACTAACTCCATTTGACTTTACTTATTTTGCACAAAAGAAGAAATACTAAATAAAGTAAATGTAAGTTTGTTAGGAAAACAATAAGCTCTCACATTCTCAGTCAAAATTAGCTCAGTTGATTTTGCACTCATCTCATCAGAATTTTTCATCTCTTTTCCTAACTCAATGCCCTCAATTTTTACCTCATGTTCAAGTTCTACAACATTACTCACACTCTCATGTATTACAATAATTTTCTCACATACTTTCCCAACTAGTTCATGACCAAAATCTAATTTAGATGCGACTTCAAGATTTTCAATCGCATGTTCATTGCTCGACTTCAACTCATTGTCAACCTCCTCAACAAATAGTTTAATAGAATGAGATACTCCTTTGTTAGGAATAGACTCAGTTACCTCCTCCTTAGAAGACTCACTTTGATGGCATATATTTGACTCCATTTGATTTTGGCATAAAAGATGTTGATGTGTCTCCCAAAATGACTCCTCATGCAATGGTTCAACTCTAGGTTTAGGCCTAAGAGATGCTGAATGAACCTTCTTATCACTTCTTGAATAAGTTGACTTTGAAGAGGTAGATTGTATGAAACTAAATCATGTAGAACCCCTCCCCCTGACATCCTTGTTCACTATGTGGTCAAGGCGTCTATGAAAAGGCTTAAAAGCTTCATGCAAAATTTGCTTAAGTTCACCCATCATATCTTCCATGTTAAGATGAAAATCAACTTGTTGGCAACTCCTTACACCTTGGTTTGACATTGTGAGGTAACCTGCAACAATGGTTAGTGGAGTAAAAGAAATCCATCACGCATTCCCTTTGTATTTACACTCAATACCAGTGTTTTCACTCAACATACTCTAAAGATCTCACCACTCTTTCAAGTCCTTGAGACAATATGAATTGCTCACAATTGATCAAGATAGCTCAATAATTCAATCAACACAGTGGCAGTGGTTATGAGTTCAAGACAATAGATTGGATTGACTCAATGAGACTTGACTTAAAAAATTTGGAAATTTCGTAACACTCGATAAACGGGAGTTTTCCATCATGTATTTGTGGCTGGAACTACTGGAATTTATGAGCTAAAGCTACTGGAGTAAAAAATGAAAATAATGACATAAGAAAGCTAGGAAATCAACTCAAACAAGGCTGGAAATTTTTTTGCTCTTCGAAGGAAAACCTTGAATTTGACACTTTGAAGAGAAATCTGGAATTTTTGGTGTCAAACTTAGGATCTAAACCACTATAACTTGGACGTGGTTTCTGGACTTTCAAGGATGGATTTTACAGATAAAACTACTAGAAAAAGAACCTGGCTATTGACACAAATTCTGGTGTGAACCAACACAAGAATAAGTTGGCTTGAAGTTACTCGGTTCTAGTTCTTGATGTGCACAACCTGGAAAATTTTGTTGGACTAATTTATCTTGGAGAATATAGATTTAACACCCTTTTCCCACTGGTGCAAGGATTTCAAAGCTGGCTTCAATGAATTTTCTAAGAAGTAATTGGTTTAAAGGCTGTCGGGCTCACTAGGACAAATTCAAATGGGATTTGGATTCTTTGATGCAGCTGTTTTGTTGTTTTATTGTTTCAACCAATTCAAGAACTCCTCAACACGAATGAAGCTCAAGTTCTGGAAGCTTTAGGAATCAAATTCGTGGCTGTGATGATTTTTTTCTTTTATACACAACAGCCAAGAACTTCGAGAAATAAGGAACTTGCTGCTGGAATTTTCTTTGCAGCTTTGAATGTTCAAGACTTCAGTTCCCAAAAACCCAGAAAACTTCAAGATTCTGATCAAGAACATATGTAGATATTTCCAAAATCAAGAAACAACAAAAATTTGATGAATTAGCCCCCCAAACAGCTCACAATCCCTTGGTTTAAACAAGGCAGTTTTAGAGTGGGACAACGTTTCAAAATTCGAGTCTACAACTTCAAGAATCTCAAGAATGTGTTTCAAACAATCAAGAACTTCAAGAATTGTTGAAGTTTTGACTCAAGTTCCAAGAAATTTTTGCAAGGTCAGTCCACTTTTATCACAATTCTAGAATCACTGACAAAACAATCAAGAACCCTAGGACACAACTTTGGATTCCTTAAGAAGACACAACTTGTAACTTGTTTCCAAGAACTAATGACTGGTACGTTGTTTCCTTGACTCAAACTCCCATGAAATCATGAAACAACATTCACACAAGGTGCTGGAAACAAGAAACAAAGATAATCAACAAAACTAAAACAGACAGAAACAAAAAACATGAAACCCTAATCTTGATACGCGACTAAAAGAAACTTAACGGCTGGAATCTTTTTTTGTCAATTTTTTTTCTGGAATGATTGCCATGAAATAAGATACAAATCAACATGAAATTTCTAGACAAAAACCAACAAGAAACAATGACTAAAACTTTGGATGGATTGCACAAGAAACAAACTTGATGAACAACAAGAAACCAGACACGACGAATATGAACCCTAGCGGTTCTTAGAGACAGCAATGGATTATTGTTTTTTTTTTTTGAATTGGGTAAGGTTTGCTAGAAGAACAAAAAGTAAAAAATAAGAAAAGAAAAAGGATATTAACCTAGATCAAGAGTTGAAACTCTGATAGCAACTGACGTGAACTCGATTCTCCAAGGACCGCTCGAGAAGAAATCGAATCTATCAGACAGCGAAATGATCTATCTTGATCAGGCTATGGATACAAAAGATGGATTTTAAACCAATCAAAGATAGTTCAAGATTGTTTATAAGGGTAGGAAGGCACCACAATTCAACGCGATCTTGAATTGATAAGCCAAAACTTGAACAAAAGAGACACGACTCACTTTGTATTAAGAGAGTTCACAAAGGAACAATAAAGAAATGAACTCTTAATTTACTTTCACAAATCGTCTTCTTTTTCATGATGCCTTTTATAGGCTTACAAGACTCAACTCCTAACTTAATTAGAATTAAGACTTAACTAGACTAAACCTAATTCAGCTAAGCAAAAACTAACTCTAATTTGGCTCCAACATTGGTCCACATGACCTAGTCGTGTGGTTCACTAACTAATTACTCACTAACCACGGACCACAAAAAAATTAAAAAAAATAAAACATAACCAATCCATGACCCTTAACTAGGTCTTAAGCCATGGTCCCACGTCCTTACTTAAGTCTTGCACTTGTTTTTAACTCTATTCATTGGATCCCAACGAACCATGAGTGGATTTTGAAATAAGGCACGAGCAGCTCTTAGGACTTGTATCATTGGCTCTCTCTTTAGCTAGTTGATTTAGTTCTTGAAATTTTGGATGTGAATTCCTTTAGCCATTTGTTGCGTGCCAGATGTTCGATGAAATGCTTATGTGAAGTTGAATTATATTTACATAATATTTTTGGTGCTGCTGCCTACCCTTTAACTTGCTTAGAGAGAGGTGAAAAAAACTATAGTTATTGAATATTAAATCCATAATCTACTTATCACGGTAGTGAATGCAATAACACGTATTGTGAACTAATGAAATAGTAAGGAGTGCTATATAACTTCACAACCTTTTAAGTTTTGGAGGGCCAAAAAGTTTTGAAGTCATGAAGATTCTTTTTGTATTTTGGGTTTCTATTTTGGTAGTAGTTTGGGTTTTCTGTTTTGGATTGAAACTATTAAGGAATTGACATTTCAAGAAAAATTATTGGTTGATTTTGCCTGCTTTAAAATTTTTTTTATTTATTCTTTTGCAATGGACTTACACTCATTTTGACTAGCGACACCAACCACAAAAAAAAGAACATGAAAGCATTTCAGAGGGAAAGGGAAAAGAAGTCAAACTCACCCGGCATAGATGTGAATGAGACAGTGAGGTAACTTACTCCAAATTTAGTCATAGTGTCTTGGTTATTTCTTATTTTGAGCATTATCCTACCATTGTTGGGTTTTTTTTTTGCGTTCCTTGTTTTGGTATCCATGCTGTAGACACCAAAATTTTGCTATTTTTCTTCATTTTATTCCTATTTTTTTTTTTAGTTTTTAGTTCATTTTACTTAAATTTTATTTATTTTGTTTCATTTTCTTGAGAAAATCATTTTTACTTATTTTTAGAAAATTAGAAAAAACAAGAAAAGAAAAGAAATAACAAAATCAGTTTTCTTAAAAAAAAAAAGAAACTGTTCCACGCGCGTGTGCAATCAATACAGAAACGGAAATTGCAAAGACCATTTTTGGCCTTCAATTCCACTCGGTTTTGTTTTTTCCTTTACCCCAACCGTTTGCCAACTCATCCCCTTTATCTTTATCAAGATTTTTCTAGAAGAAATGCCATCTAATGGCTCAAAATTTTGAGAAAATACCATCCTTCATCCTCACCTTTGAGGTAAGGATTTTGGGATTTTTGTTGCCTATAAAAAGGCTCATAAACGCGGCCAAGACAGTGGGGTAGAGAAGAGGGGTGGTGGAGAGATCAAAAGGAGAGAAAAACAGCAAAGAAAGAGAGAAAACGAGAGAAAAGAGGAAGAAAAAGTGCAGGAAAAATCTTTTAGAAAAACTGAGCCAGGGTTGGTGATTCAGTCACTTTCCCTGCTTCATTTCTATCCCCCTAGAGCTTCTCGTGGGAAGATTTCTTTTTCTGGGAAATCTAAGTTGATCGAGGAGAAGATTTTGTGTTGGAATTTTTTAGAAAAAACCTCTGCAACATCTCCAAATCCGGGCTTGAACCTGTTACCTTTATCATTCTTAAAGTTTCTGCAACAAAGTTCCTGGCTTCCAGATTTGAGCTTTGAATTCCACTTTTCTCAATTTCTCTGTCTGTAAACATCGAAGGTAACTCTTAATCTTTCCTTTGCTTGCTGCAATCCACAAAGGAAAAATCTTTAACTCATCAAAAGAGAACCCTTTCTCAGATTATGCTTTCATGGGTTTATAGTACGGGTTCTATGTTTTTGTTGGGTCTGATACATCTAGTTTGAATAGAAGATGACAAAATTTTGGAAGTAAATGTGGATGTGTAAGCTCTGTGGTTCGCAATCAAAGTTACATTTCGGGTTTTGTTTGGAACCCATGGATAAAAGCCGGTTGCTTTTCTTTCTACTTGTGAATCTAAAGGAAGAGGGGATTTTGAGCCTTTAATTTCATGTTTTTCTGTTATTTTCTTGTTGGATTGGGATTCTTGTTGGGTTTTAGCTGATAAATTCAGAGATTCTGTTTGAGTTTTGCATGAATACTTGTGTTGAATAAGCTGCTAAGAAAACTCCAGCAAGAAAGCTTCCGAATTTGCAGAAAGGAGAAAGCTTCTTCGTACAAGGCTGCATGAAAACTTTTGAAATTTTCGTTTTGGCCCCTTAACTTTTAGTTAATTCTAATATGGCCCAAAAATTGGAAAAATCAATCAATTTTACCCTTTTAAAATTCAATTTTTTTCTTATATTTTGAGCATGTTTTTTGATAGATTAGTTCTGGATTTTAGGACATAATTATGGTTAAGTAATTTTTAGTTGATAACTTTTATCATGTTAGGTCTTAATAAAAACAGGTTGGTTTGGGTAGAAGGTTATTTTGTTTGGGTTTAGGGTAATGGGTTGTTGGTTTATTTTTTCTGGATTTTTGGCTTGGACTTGAGAATGAAAGCCCATGCAATGTTATTGAGCTGATTTGGTAAAAGGAGTAGGCTTAGCCTATTCTTTTTTTTCTTAGGGCTTTCTGTCGGGCCAAGTGGCCTTTGGCCCAAAGAAATGCTGAAAATGGTCCAATGGCCTTCTGCTCAAGTAATCTGGTAACGAAATTTCAAATTAGTCCATATACCTTTCAGTAATTATATTATGGCCCTAAAAACTTTAGATTTCTTTCTATTAGGTCCCTATTTTTAATTTCAATTTGGTCCTTAAACTTTATTTTTATTTCATTTTAAACCATAAATTTTGTAATAATTGTAATTTGACCTCCAAAACTTTCTTAATTTTGCAATTAAGTCCCTAATAGTTTTGATTTCTTAAATATAAGTTACCTTTCTTCTTTAATTGTTAATTCTACTTCATTTAAGTGCTTTAATTGGTAGATTTCATGGTTATTTCCATTTATTTATAATTAAATTGGTGCCTAAATTATTTTGTTGATTTTGGAGCATAATTATGGCAAATTTCACCCCACTTAACCACAACTTCGAGAGAGGTAATCTCTTTTATTATTTTAAATTCTTTTATGTGCTCCAATGTGTTTTATATGCAATTGCATGTTTTGAATTTTCTTTCTTTTATTCGTTATTATTCATTTTTATTCATTATAAGTTTCATTTGTTTTATTTAATTTTGATAATTATTTGTGAGGCATTTAAATGCCAAATTATAATAGATAGGAGTTCAAGACATATATTTAGTTAGGCTATGTAATAGATAGGTTTTAATTTTGCCAAAATGTAATTAGTTAGATAAATGTAATAGTTAGGTTATTATTATTCTAATTTCCCCCCCTTAGATTGTAGTTAGAGCCCCGAATGTAATAATTAGGCTTTTATTTGCGTCTATTTGTTTGTGTGCTTGCATGCTTGTGTGCTTATGTGTTTATTCGCTTTCTTTAGGGCCTTTGCATCTAGATATCATGCCTACGTGTTATGTGCATTATGTGTTTACTTGGTTTAATTATACTTTATATGATTTATTTAGTTATAATAAATGTATGACGTCACCACACTAGTCCAACGCTAGTTATGGTTTTTCCCCCCGATTACTCACTAGTCCAACGCTAGTGAAAACTTATAGACATGGGCTAATCCAATGCTAGATTCTTAGGAACCGTCTACGCGCTAGATCATGTTTGCGTGACAATCACTACATTTCATGCATATTTTCTACTTTTTAGGATCCTTACCATTTTGCATGATATTTTTTCTATATGTATATCTCTTATCCCTATGTGCGAAAGATAACATTTAGACTTGCATTCCATTTTAGGAAATTAGACATAGGTTAGTTCATTTGCTTGACTAGGATTAGGAGAGTTACCCTTCAAATATGGGAAATGGACGAGTATGGCTTCTTAGCTTTAGCATGCTCGTATCTTCTCTATAAAAAGGAAAATTGAGTCACAAATATTAGTCCCCCGTACCCGTTATGTTGCATTCCTCTTTTAGGTCACGTATACTTATATATTATAATTTTTCTTTTCTTCGAGTCTCACTCTTTGCATATTCGTGACATTTTCTAAAAATCATTTTGAGCATCACAATTAATGTGATTCGTACCAATTAAACTTTGAAAAAATATTTTGACCCTCCTGATATCCATTAGGTTTAGATTTGCATCCATATAGTAACATCCAAATGTGATAAGTTTTATAGGTTAAATTAAAATTTTTTTTTGACTAAATCATGCAACTAGCCTTGGCTAGATTGAAAAGGTGCATTGGATTTTATCCTTACCTTCTCTTTTTTCAACCGTGACTCCCGAACCCTTTTCTCTTGTGTTTTGAAGACTTGGAGTCGTCTAAAAAAGGTTTTCTCTATTTTTTATTTAAAAATTCGTCTTTAGGTGACTTGGTACACCTTAACTCAATAACAAGTGGCGACTCCTATTTGTTTTAAAAACCCTTTTTAGACTATTATTTTGGGTCAAAACCGTCGCACTTTTTAAGTCTCATTTTAGGCCCTTTTTTTTATTTATTCTCTAAAAATCAAAAACTCATTTTCACTCAAAATTAATCAAAAAATTCATTTTTACAACTCATAATTTTATTTTTTTTTAAAAATGGGGCGCGACACATGCTAATACTAAATTCTTATACTTTTAATCATGGAGAGGAAATATGCTCACACAAGTGTTGTGGCTCTTCAAAATGGCTCATCAATTAATTATGGTAGACTAGTACTCTGAGAAATGCCATCTTTTAGGTCAAATTTCGATAGTCTAATTTGTGTAGTTAAATACCATGGATGTTAAATCATTGCAGGAAACTCTGCTATCTTTTATGTGGTTTGCCTTTCATTTTCTTTTTTTTTTTTTCAAAAAAAGTCATTATTTCAATAACTTTAGCAGTAGTGCTATCCTGAATCAACATAGAAAAATAAAGCTACCTTTTTCAAATTAATGGACTATTTTTTTTCCTTTGGCCCAATATTAATTAGCCGGCAAATCAGTATCTTTGAATAGATGCACAAAGTTATAATTTGTATCTTCTTGTCCCTAATCAATTTATTACAATTTGTTCATTTTCTTCAGTGTTTAGTCTTCATATTCTCATACAAGCATGCTTAATGGCATCATAAATCATGTTTATTGCCTTAAGTGTCTATACAACAAAATGTAAAAAAAAAAAAAATACTATTTGATTTTTTGTGATCATTTGAAGCACTCTAAATCAGAATACAACCACCATCTACCTTTTTCCTCTTTAGCTAGCAATTAAATAACCAGTATGTCTGTAGCATCATCAGTTTATTATAAACAGAAGTAATGAAGCTGCATCTTGTCACTTCAATTGTGTTCAAATGAGCAATAGAACAGAGCCTTTATGGCAAATTTATTCATTTACATCCATACTCCACTGTCACAATGCCTGTCATATTAATGTCATTTATCTACATGTATATATCAAATGAGAATTTTCTGGTATATAAATCCTTTGCACACTCTTTCAATGAAAAGTCTTAGTTCTTTCATTCTTTATTTTCTAGCATCACATTCCTCTATAACGTATTTCTTTTCAGCAGCAAATTTGTGTTGATAGTAAATTCATTTTCTAGCAATACTTATTGTGCTTTAAGGGTCTCTTGTAAGGAATGTATAAACCACAAAATCCATTTAAAAAATGGGAAGCTATTCAAGAAAATGAAAAGATTCGATTCTATCTTTGTGCACACATAAATCGTCAAGTTCATGCAACAACTGCCGTTATGAAAGCAAATGAAAAACCAATATACTATGCTAAGCGAAAGCTTTTTGAAGAATATCCTATGTTATTAGAATACTTGGGAGAACCATTTTTGTACTCAGTTGAATCAATTCAGCAATGGTTACAAAACATCCTCCATATTAGTTCTGCGTTTAAAGCTCACGGTACTTTGTATTCATCTCAAATATGCATCAACTACATTCTGTATACACTTAAGCCATAATGTTATTCTTTTTGTAATGCTGTTGCAGTATTGAAACAAGTAAAACTGGAGAAGGCATTGAGGGGAAGCCATGGTGTTATATAATATTTTATACAAATACAAGCAAACAAGTTCTCATTCTAACCTTAGCTTCACTTGTTAATCTGAAACTACATCTAATCTTACTATCATGCAACAGAAAGTTCCATCTGTAATCTATGACTCAAATGGATTCCATAATGATAAAATCATCACAATTTGTCATAGCATTTCTCATTGGAATTTAACTATAAAGGATGGAAACTTTGATGAAAGATGGAGCGTCTACTGCAAAGACACTTTGATAAAGAAGGATCACATGATATTTCTCTGTAATAGAGGGAATTTCACATATGATGGAATGGGATTTTATACTTCACTGCAACTTATCTATTTGAGGTGCACGGATCTTCTTCCAATGCTTTCTCATGAACCAAGTGGCATTCTTGAAAATGAGATCTCTATGATGGTTATCTCATCTATAAATAGATTCTTACATCATGATGTGATGGACTGCGACACTTTCTATCAAATTTTTTCTTCAAAGTATAAGATGGTATAGAGTTTGCTTGTGTCAATTTGATATACATCTATGAGTTTCTTGTTTGATGATCAAGCCTTACACATTGTTTGCTTGTAGAAAATTCCAGAGTTTACTACTTTCAAATTAGAAGAAAAGCGCACTCCATTAATTGTTTTTAGCAGTGGAACTAAAACTTACTACATTGGACTATCTAGCAAAAAGCTCCACGAGAAATGGAATGCCTTTGTAGTTGAGCATAGTGTTGAAGAAGCAAAGCGCTTGTTTTTATTTCATAGCCTTCTATTTCTTTTATTGTTATAATTTTTGACAACAATGGAGTTGAGAAAATGTATCCGTGGCATCACACATTTGATGTCTAAGAAATGGCTATAATTATGTAGCCTTGTGAACAAAAGGCTGTTAAATCATTGAAAATGAATTTCTCTAGTATTTATTTCTTTGCTTTAATGCCTCCTTTTTTGTAACTAATATATAGTTCTGAAAGTTTGTTTTGCATTTGATTTCTGTATGAAGCAATGGTTACCACAAAGTATAGTTTTTCTTTATTCTTTTGCGTATTTGCTTTTGCACTTTATTTCAAACAGGGCAGGGCACACTACCATCCCACCACGTAACGCGTAGTTTATGCCTCCTAATATATGTGGAAAGACCATCTCTTAACTTCCTCCGCCTCCAAATAGGCCAACGAAATGTAGTTTCCTATTTACGTAAATGAACTAGTTCACAAAAATATTTGGGGGAGGTCATAATGCTATAATATATATATATATATATGTATGTATGTATGAAAGTAGCTATTTTAATTAGAATTATTTTTCACTCCTACGTGGTATGTTTAATTGAAAAGAATTAATGGGTTATAAGTCACTTGGGTTTTACTTATATTAAATCCTAATTGGATTATATTATATGTTTAAAAATTATTTCTAATTTTAAAATAACTTTAAAAATAACTAATTTTATTTTAAAGATATTATTTTAAAAAACAACTAATCTTATCTTATTCTATCAAATTATTACATATAAAACTCTAGTAAAACCTTTTTCAAATCACAATTATTGAAATCTTATATATCCCAAATTACTTCCTTAATCACAATTATTGAAATCTTACATATTCTAAATTACTTCCTTTCATCACCACACCGTTAATTAATATTCAAATTGTTCATCATTTCTTCCCTTAATTTTGAATTAATTTAGTGTAAAAATGAAAATTAACTGTTGCACTAATAGATTTACCTATATTGTTGGAAACTGAATATTTATTGATGAAGAAAAATGAATTGCTAGATTTTTCTACTTAATTAAATATGAATATATAGTTCTAGATTTATGATCATTATAAAAATTTAAATTATTTAAAAGAATATATGTAAAAAAAATCTACCAAATTTTTGATATAGGATACATGATTTGATTTATACTATCATATTATAGTGAAAGTATGTAAACAAATTTTTAAAAATTAGTAAATAATTAAACATTTAGAATACATTAATTTTTTAAAATTAATGTAGATGAACATGTAGAATTGTTATTAACTTTTATATTTAAATTATTTATATTTATATAAATTCATAATAATAATAAAAAAAGACCGTCGGGCAAAATTCTAGTTGATATTTTAAGACGCAAAATGCTAATCGCAATTAGTTCAAGGTCCAAAGCAGTGCAATTAACGGCCCTTAATTAAACTTCTCACAGACTAACGAGACGATTGGAAGATTGCTTCACTGAACCCTTTGCAATTTCTTTCTCCTCCAAAGCCTCAACTCTGTATCTTCTTGAACAGAAATTCATAAATGCAGTTCAAAATTTTTGAGTAATTAGAAAAAAGGGGTAAGGGAAAGGATGAGTATAGTTCCAAAGGAGACGATTGAAGTCACTGCGCAAAGCATTGGGATAAACAACTTGTCCCCAGATGCTGCCCTTGCTCTTGCTCCTGATGTCGAATACCGCTTGCGCGAAATCATGCAGGTCGTTTTCCTTAAATTTGTTTTCTGGGTTTCACTTTTTTGTATAGTTTTTGTTTTTTTTTTTCTGCCTAATTAGGAATTTAGGCTGTATATGGCATGAAGATGTTGTGGGTGTCTCTGTTTCTGCTGCATGGAAATGTTGGGAAAAGTTGGGAATAATGAAAAGGAAAGAAAAGAGGAAATGACTGATTAATATCAGAAGAAGTTTCTTGCACTTCTTTTTTTTTTTAATTTTTATTTACATGTGTGTTAATTTAGAGAAAACTAGTCGTCTTTGATTAAATATGTTATTGATTTTGATGCGCTTTCTGCATTTAAATTTCTGATTTTGGGTTGTTAATCATTTTTTTGACGTCAATTGTATGCAAAATATAAGCTTTGTTACAATAGGTTAGTGACTAGAATTCTTGACTGAGAAATCATGGACTGTAGATGTGTAAGTAGATTACATACGTTAATATGCAGAGACCTACAAATAAACAAGATTTGTGTATTGTGCGAGATGCAAGAAGGAAGGAAGAAAGAGATGACGTTTAGGTTTTCACTGAATTTGTGGCCTTTTTTCCTTTAATGACTGTAGTAGAAGAGATGCTACCATGTTACTGAATTTATGGGGATGACAAAGCAAGGAAAGTAAAGCTTGTTGATGGTAGAAAACAAAGCTGTCAATACTGCAAATGGAGGGAAAACCAAGTTTTGGTGCTTAAGGAAATGTGCTGGCCTTTGCTGCTGATCCTTTCTCATTTTTTGTCATTTCTTCCATTTCCTTTTCTCCCATGTATAAGGTTGACATGGCTATACCAACATGACAGATAATAACCACTACCCTGTTCTTGCTGCTAGTTGAAAACTGTGAATGTATTAAAGAGTCGATTCACGGGCTCTAGGGAAAAATGGCATGAAGCAAATGTCCTATTCCCCTTCTATCTCTTTCTGGTTCACCTTACTTATTAAGCATGGTGAATTGGACCTCATCATATAAATCACTACTGTAGAGTTTAATATAAACTTTTATGATACTTTTGCCATTTGATGTGCATATTCTGAGGCACATCTCCATTTGTAGACATCCACTTGATATGTGTCTCGTAATAGATCAAACTCCTTGATAATGTAAAAGCTTTGTGTTTTCTTCCCTCCCTTTTCTTGATGGATGACTGGTTGTTGTGCTGCTCATTGGAGTTTGTGCATGCATGAACCTACAAAATGATTTTGTCTGGTAGTTTTCTAATAGGTATGAAAGAGGTTTGTATAGCCTATTCGTTAAAACATTTTAGTGGTCATACTGGTGAAATGGCAACAAGTTGCAAAATGGTGACAGGCATGAGTTGGTGGTGAGAAATGTCCAGTAAAGCTAGTGATGGCTTTTTTTGTTTATGAGCAAATGATAGGCGAAGTAAACCCTAGATTAGTTTCATTCTGTGTTTTTTGGGTTGTGAACTGAAGTATGGCCCTGACTTTACTTATTCATGTGAGGCCCTTCGAAGTTGAAGAACGTGTTTCAGTGAAATCTAAATGTGCTTCTTGTCATGTAATTGAAGGAAGCTATCAAATGCATGCGCCATTCCAAGAGAAATTTGTTGACAACGGAAGATGTTGATAGTGCACTCAGATTACGGAATGTTGAGGTAGTTTCCATCCTCAGTACATCTATGATAGTGGAATAATAATTTTAGCTTGTCATATATTCATCAACATCGTGGTTTATGACTTGTTCAATTCTTGCCAATTATTCATAAGATTTTAGTATCTCATTCAGAAGCTGATCTAACTTGATTTGCATGGTTCTACTGCTAGAGTGAATGACTACTTATTCCAGTATATTTTGTCGTTATATTTGATCAAAAGTATTATAGAGAAGTTTACTACTGAGTATTAATTTTGTACTTGCCTTCTTAGTAGCTCTTTTGTGTTTGGGAGTACTGCAGTATATATTTGGGGTTCTAGATTTACTTCCAGCCTTTATAGACAATTGGTTTTCTTTCTATCCTGTCATCCTATGTCTTTATTTAATTGAAGATTTTTCTAATTTTTTTTCCAGCAGGGAAGGGATGGGATTTAAGAAGTGGGGAGGGGGAAGGGGGATTTGAACCCAGAACCTATAGGTTCTGAGGCCTCATCCTTAGCCACTAGAGACGAAGGCCTTCTCGGCATTTAATTGAAGATATTCATGTTGTCTAATTTGGTAATTGATTTGTTGTTTGTAGAGTAACCTGGGAAACAATAAAAATTAAGAAGGATCAATGTGCACACTGGATTGTGTTTGTATGTCTCTCTCATCGGTTATGTGTATCTATTGGCTTGTGCCAGTGAGATTGAGAGAATTATATAGACAATTATAAAAAGAATAGGTTTGTTGATGTGGCTGTTGGTATGCATGAGTTATGAATCTTCAAAAGAAGATCACAATGTAAAGGAACTGTGAGAACTGAATTCTGTTAAAGTACCAGGCAAGTGAAGAATATTCGTTGTTAGATTTAGAGTGTATCAGGTTGGTTCTTGATGTCTCTAAGATGCATATGTATGTAGGTTAGACAAGTCCTTTAAATAGATCATGCTTTGATATTTGGCCACTTAGTTCTCGAGTTTATGTTAGTTAGTTATTTCTATGATTCATTATTGATGAATTAGAGCATCTGGTTTTAATAATTGAAGAGTTATAGCAAAAAATTCAGCTTTGCATGGACATGATATGTGCTAGTTCTTTGTATCTCACATCCATCTGATTTTTATTGGTAGTTGTCATACTCATTTAATTTGCTGAGACATATGATGCACTTTTGCAAGACGGAAATAGTGGGCGATCGAGTAATTACCACAGGCTGAAGTTTGGTAGACTATACATGAAAAGCACACTCATAAAAGTGATGCAAGGTTGATGAGACCTTTGCGGTCATTGAGAAATTAAAATGAAAAGAGGGTTCTACTATGCTGGTTATATTTGCTGTACGATATTCATGCCATAGAAGATTCTCAAGGGGCTAAGAACTCTTCACACGGAGAGTTGCACAATGATGTCCTCCAAAAGTTACTAGGGATATCAACAAAATAGTGAATTGACAATTATTATTGGACAAAGGAATGTCTCATTAGCAATTTTAGATTGCTAAATAAGGACATTAAAGTGGTAAACCTCATGTTAATGTGTGTCTTCCATAAAAAGTAACCAATGTAATTTATTCAACATTTTTGGAATGATTACCCTGAGCGTTAGCTGTCAGAATTACATATAGTGATAACTACTACACTTAAAGGCAGTCTCTAATACTTGATCATGTTATTGTGAGTGTAAAGTTCTGTGTTTCATGCCAAATACCTAAGGGTGTTTGTTTTCTTAATCTAGGCTGCTCACGTACTGGTAACATGGTTTAAGATTTTTGGGCTATAGTCTAGCTTCAAAAGTTATTGGACCAATCCTGTCCTCTGGTTACACTTGACATTTAAAGTGAATCTGGTGTGGGCAGTGACTGGGCGAGTGGTGTTGGCAAGCTATGTTGCTTGAGGGTTTAGGATAGGAGCCTATTCTAGAGCCCATATAAGTACCTCTACAAGCCTTACACAACCTAGTCCACTCTGGACGTTCAATTGGCACTTGAGAGAGCGCAAAGGTCTTAAGAAGTGAATATAATATCTCATTCCCCACATTGGATTTCATAGGGATGTTTGACTGCTTAATAACCCCCTTGGTAGTAGGTTTTTTTTCAACTTAGTTTAAGGTTTTGTGGACAGCAGTTAGTTCAGCGGTTATTCATCTAGCTCTTAGCTCTGGGCATACAGCTATGATCTCTTTTATAATATGATCGTGATTTATGGTTTTTGAATGCATAGCATCTGCATAGTCTGACAAAACCTAACTCTAGCTTCAAGTGGCAATCCAGATCCAGATTCAAAACGTTCCATGAACTGTAGCAATCTGGCAAATTATGACCTCCCGTTGATAGCGGACGATCAACTATTGACTAGACAATGCCTCCATTATGAGTTAAGGAGTAAAATAGTTAATTGGTTATGGAGATTCTGCAGTGCTAGGAATTAATACAGAACAACACTATTGTAGATTGTTTGTGTGTGGACAACGAAAAAGAGTCAGTTAGTTCTATCATGATTTTCTTTTATCTTTATAAGAAAACATGCATAGCAATTATCAATAACATGAACAGAACAATATGGTTTGAGTTTATAATTAGTAAACCTCTCAATTTTGATTTGGATCTTGCAGCCAGCTAAACCTCAATGGAAGATGAAAATTGGATGCTGATGCTTTTATGGTCCTAACCTCCTGCTATTCTTTAAAATATCAGCTGTACCACTATTTTGACGTCAGGACCTTCTATTCAGCTATCAAAATTGTCTTCACCGTGAAATCCACTTTACCTTAGTAGGACTTGATGACATTTATTCATTTCCTATCTTGGCTTTAATTCTAAATTTTTTTTTAATGAATGGGAAGTTAAAGAAATTGGCCTTAGTACTTGTCCAGGACCGAGATAAATATTGTAAATGATTTGGGTCTTCCACCCCCAGATGCATGCATTAGCTTGATGCACAATTAGGCATACTGGGTCAGATGTTGATTAGTGGACAACATCTATGTCTTCTGCTTTTACAGCGAGTCTTTACTCTAGCTTGTGGATGATATCATTGCTGCGTATAGTCTTTTAGGGAAGTGTGCTATCATGTTTACTCATGAGGTACAAGTAGAAAAGTTGAGGGTCAGGAGTGGTAAACTTATCTAAATGTCATTTCATCAAATAAGTCATATTTTGATGTCCATTGAACACTTGAAATAAATCTTGTTAAACTTCATCTACACTGACTTGGTTCTGTACCATCCGCTTCGCATAGATCTAGTTACTAACTTCTAAATGATTAATCACTTACTATGAAAGTGACCCTTTATTGAAAGACTCGTCAATGCACAAAATATTGTTTTCATTTCAGCTATGTGACCATGTAATGCATTCCTTATCTGTTTGAATGCATGTGTCCTGACTGTGTAGCATTAGCACTATGCTGACACCATTACAGAGTTGTGATTCAGCATATTGCCCAACTGTATCTGTTGAAGCCTACAAGTTCTTTGTCTTCCATCATGGGCCCCTCCAACTCAATTCAATCAATCATATTGATTTACTAAAATGTTTTATTAATTCTATTAGTCCATGTAGTGAAGTTGAGAATCTTCAAATTTGGAGCTATTTAATGCGCGTGATATAAATGGTTCATTTGGTCTTTGTTGATAACAAAAGAGTGCTTAAGCTTTCAACTTTTGGATTCTCAGTTTCAAGTTATTGATACAATTCTTGTAAGGAGAAGTCTTATGGTCCTCTGAAATTGTATCTCTAGATAATAAGTGCCGATCTAGATTTCCATGGATTTCATTGAATCTAGAGTTTACATGATTTTTGCTGCTCTACTAAATAATAAGTTTCAACGTTTTACTCAGCTGGAAGTTGGGTAGAGAACTTCGTGCAATGTATTCTGGCCAGTTTTCAAGCATCATTGATTTTAATTTGGTTTTGTTTATTACTCTTTCCACAGCCAATTTATGGCTTTGCCTCTGGGGATCCTTTGCGGTTCAGAAGAGCACTTGGACACAGGGACTTGTTTTATGTTGATGACAAAGATGTGGATTTTAAAGATGTAAGCAGTCTCCTGATGTAAATTATTGAAATCCCTTTTACATGTTTCCTAGCCTGCTTATACTCTTTTAAAACTGTATATTACTTGCATCTAGGTAATTGAAGCTCCTTTACCAAAAGCACCCTTGGATTGTTCTGTAGTTTGTCACTGGCTCGCTATTGAAGGTGTACAACCTGCTATTCCAGAAAATGCTCCAGTAGAAGGTCTGTCTTATATTGCAATAGTTTTTTCTTTTTCTATATTTACACTTTTTACATTATTATGGGTTAGAGAAACTGTTTATTCCATGTAAAGGTTGATGCTAATAAGACTACATAAGCCATATGTTTCTCATTAGCTAGAACTGCATCTCTGGTTAAAACCTGCTATTTCGGAAAATCGTCCAGTAGAAGGTCTGGCTTGTATTGCAATAGTTTTTTCTTTTTCTATATTTACACTTTTTACATTATTATGGGTCGGAGAAACTGTATAGTCCATGTAAAGGTTGATGCTAATAAGGACTACATAAGCCATATGTTTCTCTTTAGGTAGAACTGCATCTCTGGTTAAAACCTCCTTTAGGAAAAATAAATGTCAGACCAGATATTTCTGAGTTAGCTAAGGCAGAGGAAGATATGCTGCAGCCATTGTATCAAAGCATTGTGCTTTCAGCCGGTACCCTTAACAAGGAATTTAATTCCCATGGGGTGCAAGAAGTGGAGGCATCTTTTGGCTGACCTAACATAATGAATGATCAGAGGAAGAGTCTAAAAACCAGAAAACTCAAGGCACATATTGGAGTATCCTGATCTTATCATTTTCTCTGGTCAAACTGCTTTTTCTGATGCAGTTGTAGTTGATTCTGTGCATTTGGCACTTTACATCTGAAAGCATCTAATGTTTGTCTCTATTCAAGTGTTTCACAATAATAAGCATCAGTTTGACCCACGCTTTAGCTTATCATTGGCAGTATATGCCTAAGCTTCAAAAATTATTTTCAATTAATTGGCAATCTAGGGGAGATCAAGGAAAAAGGCACCTTGTGTGACCCTTCCTCTGATAATTTGGAGCATACAAGTAATTCTAGTCTTCAAGTTCTAGTTTGTACAACCACGGTGATAGTGCAGATATTTATATGTTTTTCATTTGCAGTTATTAGAGCTCCTTCTGAAACAAAACTGCCAGAGCAAAAAGAAGATGGACTTCCTGTTGACATAAGGTTACCCGTTAAACATGTCCTGTCTAGGGAGCTCCAGGTAGATCAAAGTTTTCTATGAAGCAATTTTGATATTTTCTCACTTTGAAGTTCTGTAATTGACCTTGCTTCTGAATTAATGCAGTTATATTTTGATAAAATCACTGAGCTTGTGGTTAGTAGGTCTGACTCGGTCCTTTTCAAGGAAGCTTTAGCAAGTTTGGCAACAGACTCTGGGCTTCATCCTTTGGTTCCTTATTTCACATGCTTCATTGCAGATGAGGTATTCTTGACATGCTCTTTCAGTGGAGCTAACTTTGAGAAAAGTCTATTACTTCTCTTTTTATTTTATTTTTTCTGATTCTACTATGTTGTCAGGTTTCTCATGGTTTGAGCAACTTCCCTCTACTCTTTGCTTTGATGCGTCTTGTTTGGAGCCTACTTCAAAATCCTCATATACATATAGAACCTTATGTGAGTTTTTGCAGATATAGTTTCTTAAAGCTTGTGTTCAAATTGATTGCTTATGATAAAATCAGGTTTCAGTAAAGATGGGAACATTTAATTTTCTCATCGTAAGTGTACTTGATTCATTTGCTAGTTTTGTTTATTATGATGTTCTCTTCTGGAAAGAGTGATGCCTTTGGATTGATTCAAAACTTGACTTTGAATTTGACAGATGATGGATAAAACTATTTCTTGGGTGAAAGGGATTTAAACAAAACTCTGATATTTAGGTGGTACAAAAAGCCAGAGGAACCAAAGGACATAGGAATAGTGCACATAAGTGAGATCTTATCTACTGGAAACCAGTGAGTTTGTTTGGACAAGCCAAATTTGGTTTGTTTAATTTGTTTTCACAAATCCCAATCACCTTTTTATCTTCCCAATCACCTTTTTATCTCACATACATCACATCACAAAAAGTGCTACAGTAAATATCTCAAATAAATCATCCAAATAAACTCTTATCCAAACAAACTCAGTGAGTCTGCTTGGATCTAATGTTTTGAAAAGCATGTTTTTACCCACAAGATTTACAGCTACATCCCAAAAGGCACAGAAAAAATCCAAAAATACCCAAAAAAAAATTCTACCACACTATCACCCCTTCAACTTCTGCCACTACCATCCTGCCCTCACCCCTCTCCTTCCACCACCGTCCCCACATCTGGGCAGCCCCTTTCCCCCTCTTCGCGCCCCCCCCCCCCGGCGGGGGTGCCCCTCCTTCATTGGAGGAGGTGCTCTGGTGGGGGACTGGGGTGGCAGGTAGGGGACAAAAGTGGGGCTGTTTTTTTTTTTGGGGGGGGGGGGGGAGGGGGGAAGAGGGTGGAAATAGTGGGGAAGGTAGCGGCTGTTAAGGGGAGGTGAGAGTTCTTAAAAACAACCTGAAAAAACCTAATAACACTGCAACCAAATATGTCTTTGAAACACAAAATCTTCAGTAAGGTTTTTCAAAAAACACACAGAGGTATTGTTGTGATTCTTGGACTACTGAAATACTTTGGAAACTTGAGTAACTTAATGCTAGATTATTATTCATTTCTACAACTCAACATAATGTAGATATTTGTTATGCCCTTTGATATCTGTCTATCTATTTACTGAGACTTTTGCTTCTTTTATTAGCTACACCAATTGATGCCATCAGTTGTCACCTGTCTTGTTGCCAAGAGGCTGGGGAATCGACTTGCAGATAACCACTGGGAACTTAGAGATTTTACTGCGACTGTAGTAGCCTCCATATGCAAACGGTGGGAAACACTTCTTTGAATTCTGCACCCTAATAATTCGATTGAGTTAGCATTCCTTATAACATTAATATCGTAGGGATTTTCTAGAGGATTTCTCTGGAATGTACTTTTTAATTTAATTAGCTAGTGACAACATGAAAGGATCATGGTTAGAGTTTGGCAAGGAATACCCATATTGAATTCCTATTTTTCATTTGATGAGTGATGAGGTGACATCTAATATGCTTACTCCTTGCATTGGAATCTTACTTTCTATGGTTTAGAAGATTCATCACCTCAAGATTGCTAGGTCTATGTCTTGGTAGCTGAAAAGAAGGATGAATTGCTTTCAAATATTAGCTACTTTCTAATGCTTTGGAATTCATATGCTTTTCAAAACTTCTAGATAATAAACATTAGATGTTTATCCAGTTGTGTTTGGATGACATTTGAACCTTGTGCTCTTTGAGCAGTGCTTATAAGTGATATTTCCAGTTTAACCAGGCTAATGGAACCTGCATGGAGACTTAAACCTAACAAGCATCATTATTGACCATGTGTTCATTGGAAAATACAGAATTCATAAATGACCAAAAGGTAATATGGAATGGATTGACTGAAGCTTTTTGAAGAAATTTGAGATTGACAAGATGTCCTTGACAATAGTTATACAAGTTTTGGTTGACAAATGTAACTGATTTTATGTCAATGCTATTAGTATAGGTCACCTTTGCCTTCTACAAACTGAAGCAAACCTCCATATGTGAATTGGAAATAGCCCACTCTTGAAACGTTGTGTGGTTGATGTTTTAATCTTTAAATTCATATGTTTTCAGGTTTTCCCATGTCTACAACAATCTTCAGACACGATTAACCAAGACTTTGCTCCATGCATTTTTGGATCCTAAACGAGCAATAACTCAACATTATGGTGCTATTCAAGGATTAGCTGCACTTGGACCCAATGTGGTATTCCTTTTTCTCATTTTCATGCACAAACACATTCCTTTCGTAGTTCTCTTCTTATACCCATCTTGCTACTAGCCCCATCTTTACTTCTTTTTCAGTAATTTCATTCCTCTGTGCTATGAACTTTCATGATACATCGGAGAAATTGGCTAATTTATGACATTGAAGTATTATGGAGAAGGATAGATACAAAGCCTTTAATGGAAGAAGTCTCTTTTCTTTAAACCCCAGCCAAAACTTTTGGCTTTAATGCTAAACTAAACTTAGAGAAATTCTATTGCTTATAAAGGTCTACTATTTAGTTTTACCTTGGTGCACTAAGAACTTCTTTTGAACTAAAATGACTTTAATGCCAATCTTTTTATCCTGTAATATGCATGAAAAACAAAAGATGACAAGAAAGCCATCATATCCTGAATGGGACATTTGCTTGTCCAACTTCTGGCTTTCTCATCTTTGCAAGGAAAATTTCAACGAAAACCTTGGCAATGGCACGGTTGACAATTTAATTTCAGACAGAGTTCTTAGTTTTCACATGTTCACATAATTCACGATTCATGTTAGGTGAACAGTTAACTATTGAGAAGTTGCTGCTATCAGTAGACCCATCAAGATATCAGATCAAATTTTGGATGGGGCAGACTAAACTCAATGCAATAGAACTGAATACAATCTTCTTCAATATGTTTTACTTGGGTGTTCTTTCCTTTTTCTCCTGTCATGATGTAGTCTCAGCAATTTATTGTATTCACATAAATATGGATAACTGGAACTAGATTTACTTTCTTTAAATTGAATGTCTGTAAGTTTCAATTTACTATGTATAAGTTCAAGTAAAACTCATTTTAGCCTTCCAATGGTTTTTCATTGTGTGATTTCAACTGTCTATGGTGTTAACTAGTACAGTTTTGTACCTTCTGGAAACACAGTTTTCAGAGGGATGATTAAGACAAAATTAAAAGATAGATGGCATTCTGTTTGTAGATCTAAATTGAGTATAGTGGCTCGAATTAGGTATGGTAAATCTAGGAGATTTGTTTTCACTACCATATATCTATCTTGTATATGCAGATTCTTCATACATGTATAAATTTTTTTCTGCTTTTGATATATATATATATATATGTTTTTGAAGCTTATTTTGTTTTTCTTATAATACCAACATCTCCTTTATACTGGGTTGAATCCTGGTTTTACATTGAAATACATATATAAGAAGAAAGATATTATATTCCAACCACACAGAGGACAATTCATGAAGTTCGTTACTGCATCCTCGTAATGTAGAAATGATTAGCTTGGTTACATGAGGAGACAATGAGGGACTGCTATTCTGCATTTTTCCCAAGAAAATGTAGGATGACCAGATGAATACTTCCATATAAGTTATTTGTGGTTTCTATGTTAAGTTTTATAATTTCGGTCAGTCCACAATTGGTCATACTTCTCAACTTTTGATAGGTCCGCCTTCTTGTCGTGCCAAACCTGGAGACCTATCTGAGACTTCTTGAGCCAGAGATGCTTCTTGAAAAGCAGAAAAATGAAATGAAAAGACATGAAGCATGGCGTGTTTATGGGGCGTTGCTGGTTTGTATCAATAGAATAGTTGTGTTGCTTTCTCTAGCACCCTTGAGAAAGCTAGTTTACATAGTTGCTTTCTCCAGTCTGCTGCAGGTCAAAGCATATATGATAGGCTGAAGATGTTTCCATCCATGCCATCACCTCCTGCAAGCACTGTGTGGAAAACGAATTTCAGGATCATACATTCATGTTCAGCCAGTAAGTCTCTTTGTATGTTTGAGTCGTGTGCTTTGCAAGTTTAGTGTTCCTGTTGTTTGAAGACCTCCATAAATCTTACTTGTATAAGGTGCGCAGCCATTTGTTTGACTAACCTTACATCTTGAAGCCAAATTGTATTCTGCTCAAGGGAGAGGCCAAAAGTTTTTCACTTTAGATTTTAACGTGTCCTTTTTATTTCCTTAGTAGCCAGCATTCTCATTGAAATTTGCTACAAGTCATCAATAACCTGCACAGTGAGAGTATCATTTTAATCATGAATTGCCGTAATAAATAATGTTTTACTTTGTATCTTGATTCATTTTATGGCTCTGCTTGACTGATAACTGTGATTTAGAGCACTTGTACTTCACTACCTACAATTTTATCTACATTTTCTTACAATAGCGCTTAATTCTGTTCTTATCATGACTTTTATCTTTCTTAAATTAAGAAGATAAACGTAGGACACCTGCAGATCTATTAGAGGAGCAGCCACCTGCTGAGAAAATTGGAAATGATGGTGCCTTGGTCCCATTATCGAACAACTCTTCTGATATGGAAACTGACAAGGATCCCGCTGCTTTAGGCGATTCCAGTGCAGGCCGATCATCTCCTAAAGATATTAGGGAGAGTCACTCAGAGAGAAGACAAAAAAGAGATCAGTTAGAAAAGCGTATTTTGAGGACACCAGCTTTGCTTAATCAGGCTTGGAAAGATGACTTAGATTCTGGACGTCTTCTCCTGTTATTGTTTGAATTATTTGGAGAAAGCATTTTTCCCTTTATCCCATCGCCTGAAATGGCATTCTTTTTGTAATATTTGATTCTTGGGGCTAACTACATTTCTTTCCTGTAGGACAGTCATCCAATGTAAAGATAAACATCTGCAGTAAAATGAGGAATCAGCTTTTAGACTTTAGCAGCTTTTTTGCCTGAAGTCATCTATCTTCTGTCAGTAATGAACAACTGAAAGAGCTGATGAGCAGTGGCAGATCGGATAACAGTGGTAAAATTGAGCTTGTAAGACCAATAGAATAGTAAAGTCGATCCTAGTTCGATTTTGGCTCTGGAAAGCCATTTTCATGACCAAGCCAATAAATGGTAATAATGAAGAGAAAAAAGTTTATGGAATAATAGGTGAAAATTGTTTTATTGCAAAAGTTGCGTGATCATACAATATTACAAATTATAATTGCACACTAATTTTTTTTTTCTGAGACGATAACTGTTGTATAATTTAATCTATCCCATATTAGGACGAGGGGACGGACCTAAGGAGGTCTAGGGATAATTCGAAGGGGATTGAACCATGATCGGACTTTTTCAGCAAAATCACTTTTAATGTGGCAATTGGTGAGAGACAAGTTTTGAACCGTTGCCTCTCAACCTTAAGTTTTAATGCCTTTTAATGTGGCAATTGGTGAAAGGCAAGTTTTGAACCGTTGTCTCTCAACCTTAAGTTTTAATGCTTTGGTGATGGTCATCAACTCAAAGGCTCGTGGTTTTTCAACCTTAAGTTTTTTGGACATGCAATTAGAATTTTGAACCCGAAAATAACTGTTGTGGAAGGGAAAATGCACCGAGATCAATCCACACATTCAATTAGTTGAGGCCTGATTTTTTTTTTTTTTTTTGGTTTGGTGGTAGGGGGGGGGGGGGGGGAATTTCAGTGCTTTGTGTATGGAAATTAAGCGTTTGAATAAAATATATTCATCTAAGGATTGATAAGAAAGGCGATTACGGAAGATGTTGGTTGATTTACTTGTCACTCAACTCCAAATGCCTTATCAAACTGAGAATCTTATTTAGAAGCTATAGCTTTCTTTTTTTTCATTTTTAGAATTTTCATGGGAAATTAATTGTTGGTTAGCGATACTACAAAAGGTACCCTTCTTTTTTTTTTTTTGTGCCATTGCAATAGAATGCAGGTAGATCACACCAATCATAATTTATCATTATGGGAAGAGTATAAAGAAAAAGGGTTAACAACACTTCCCCCCCACCCCCCCCCCCCCAAAAAAAAAAAAAAAAACCATGGAGTGGTAGCACTTTACCACCCTGAATTTCAAAAATATACATTTTGCCCCCTATCCCCGTTTCCCAAGTGAATTATGTTTGTCCTTTCATTTTGACAAACCCATGTGCACATTTTTCTTCTCAAATTTACCCCAGTCTTCCTATTTTCTCGATAGTCAACTTTTAGTTTGTTGCATTTTCTTATTATATATTCATCAAATTATTCTGCTACTACATAATGTGATGATGGAGAGCAATTTAATTAACTTACTATGTAGACTTATGTATAATCTAGCATCGGTTTAAATAGGACTCCACCTGCCCCTTGCTCCCACATGATATATAATGTATTATAATACTAATATGTATGTATGTATGTATATGTGTGTGTGTATCGTAATTTAAAATTAATAAAATGGTATTTTGTTGTGATAAAATAATGTACCCTTTCATGGTAATTTTTTATGTTTGTAGTAAAAGTATGATTTTTTTTATGTCAATTTGCTGGACTTTTTATTTGTCGCATGTTGCATATTGTTTGTAAAAAAGTCCATGTATGTTGATTTAGATTTTGCATAGTATCAAATGTGAAAAAATGAATGATAATTGCTATTGTTATTTTGGACTAAATATTCAAAAGACTGATAATTGTGACTGTTATTAGTGTTATACATATTTTTAAAAATTACGTCAAATAAAAAATGATAATAGTCACAATGGGAGCACCCACTGGGTAGTGAAAAAGGTGCAAATAAGGCGATAGTTGGGAGAGTTTTCGTATTTAATTTATACTATAATTTAATATCATAGCATGCAACAACGGAATATTATGGTGAATACATAACAAGAAAATACAACAATATAAAAGTTAACAATTGAGAAATTAGGAAGCGTGGGGATAATTTGGGAAGAAAAATATGCACATGGGTTGGTCTAAATTAGAAGTACAAAACATAATTCATTTGGGGAGAGGGGAGAGGGAACAAAATGTATATTTTTGAAGTATAGAACGGTAAAGTATTACCATCCCATAGATTTAAGGGGGGCAAAGTGTTGTTAGTCCAAGAAAAAATTTGGGAGTTGTAATACAACAGGAAAAGCAATATGTATGTATGTACGTATTCGTGCACACTCACACCCAAGCATATAAGTTTAGCTAAGTTACTTCCAAGAGGTGAAGTTAGTTCACTTCTTATTAGTGGCTCTTATGTATAATTAAGCTAATGGATTAGGTTTGGATGAGCAGCACGGCAACATAACGTAGCCCAAAAATCCCAACAAACACATAAAAGAACAGAAGCAATAGAAGATCTGAAGGCTGTCGCTTTTATGACCAACAAAAGATGCCTAGGGTTTGTACACAAAAGAAGCTAGAATGCCTTTTTATCGAGAATGCCACACGGTAGCCAATGGAGCTGCTGCCACTGGCCTAGTGGTCATCCCAAGCCTTCTTAGGTTTGGTGGTGCGGGAGGTCAAGAATTCGAACCTTACCTCCCACAAAAATTGTCACAATATGTAACGGTCTTCATTGACCAATTTCGATGGAGTTTCTACTCACGTCGAGTTTCCTCCCCTCCCCCTAGAATAGGTTAGCTTAGGTTATAGGATTCTATCGTATCGACCAAAAAAAAAAAAAAAGCCAATGGAGCTGCTACACTAGCTTATCCCTTCTACAAACTTCATTAGGTGTAATTCTAATTGTTGGTTATGTGAATTTACTTGCTTTTACTCTTTGGCTTAAGATGCCATTCTACACGTACCTTCTGGTTTCTTGACCATAACATGAATTATTGACAAACTTGTGTATTGGAACTTGTATTTATTAATTAAATGAGTTCTAAACCGTTCAAATGAATTTTTGTTTCCAACAACAATAAATATAAGAATGACCTTCGTTCTAATATGCCTAGTAGCTTATAACTCAACATGTCAAAGAAAAACTATTAACCAAAGTATTATCTCTTTCCATGTGGTGCCATTCACCATTTTGAATTTTATTTTCATTTCTCAATCCTAAAACTAATATGACAAATCCTGTCCAAATTCAAGTACGTACTACAGTTTTTAGTACTTATTGGTGTTCTCATCTTGTTTTTTTGTAGTTATTTCTTGAAAAGTAATAATGTATTTCATAGAATTGATAATGAAGCTCAAGTAATATTCTCACAATATAACGACTCACCTAGAGCGATTTTTAATCTTTTATATTTCTTTTGGAGTAAAATACTATTTTATCAATGGATGTGGTTGGGCCACTTTTTATTAATGATGGTTTCTATGTATTACTTCCATTATCTTATTTAAACTAGTTGATATGTGCCTCGCACCTTGCCCGGATGGTGCTGGTGCAATGACCATTTTGAGATTTTTTTATTATAGTAATTAATTGTATTAGTAGGATATTTATGTTGAAAATGATTCATAAATTGCATTTATACTATTCAATATGTAGTTTGGACATTGATTTATGGTATTAGTTTTAATAGAAATAGTACTGTATTTATAAGTTGTCAGCATTAACAAAGGTAGTATTTACATTGCTATCATATAGTCTTACCTGCTAGCAATAACAAAAATAGTATTTACATTGCTAGCATATCTACTTCGTCTAAAGTTGCAGCTAGTATGTCCTTAGTTGGACATGAGTAGTGATCTAAATGTGCATTTGTAAGGTTTGTATTATAGCTCTGATGTTGGTAGTCTTGTCAAAAGTCTCGTATAGTCAGTGCTACATAGATTCGTGACACAAAAGATTCTATTTATATTGATGAAGTTGGTTCATTGTGTGCTTACTTGACCTTTGGATTCTTGGCTTGCATTTTGTAAATAGTATTTTTGGCATTAAAAGACATTTTTGGCTGGTAATTATTCCACAAAATACTATCAATTCGGCAACTTAACCGCTCATACCTGATAATGCAAGGGATTCCATGGAAAAGGTGCTAAATATTGTGAATATTTTTGGCATTAGGATAGCTATTCCGCCCATTTCGTCAAGGTAAACAAGACGTATTCTATCATAAATCGTACCTGCCAAGGAAAAAAACTGCAGCACCAATAAATCCATATGAGAGATTGTCTGTAAAAGAGCTCCATTGAGTCTAGTATCAGTTATAGAACCAATCCCTATCATTATGAAACCTATATGAGATACAGAAGAATAAGCTATTCTTTTTATATTCTTGTTTGCAGATGGCTTTCTCTTAGTGTTCTTGGTGACTGGGGATTTGTTCATTGGCTCTTTGGTCTGCTCTGCTGTTCGTGGAGTGGATTCGTGTGAAGTGTAAGTAACAGGGCCAGTGGTTCCAAATGTATCTGTTAATTCGACCTGGCTACCAGTCACTTAAGGAATTGTTTCATGTTTAGATTTTTCACTCTTTTATAAATATTCAGAGAACCAAATAATAAAAAGATACATAGCATTAGGGGTACAATCCAATCGAGCAGCTTGACTCGAACTTGCGAGTAACTCGGTCAACTGCTTGATTTGATCTCACTCAATGCCAAGTTCGAGTTGACCTCAAGCTACTCAATTGAGGTTTCAAGTCAAGCTCGAGTATGTATATCATATTCTCGAGAGCTCGTCGAGCTCTATTGAGTGCTAGGTGTAATATTTAATTAATATATTATAAATAATAAAATTATTTTTTAGGTTGATTATTTGCAATATTTACTACCCTAACAGTTTGTCGAGCTCGATTACTCGAGCTTGCCAACTTCTCGAGCTCTATCAAGTCGAGTTCCAACCTTATTAATATTATGTTGAGTCAAGTTTGAGCTTTGTTCAAACAACTCGCTCGAGTTCGAACTCGAGTTCAGGTAGTGCTACTAGGTATTGAGTTCGAGTAGTACTGCTAGGTATTGAGTTTGAGTTCGAATATAGTGATACTCGAGCACGACTCAACTCGACTCGATATCACCCCTATTTAGCATAGGCATTATATTCTTATAAACATTTACAGAACCAAATATTAAAATCATAGTTAGGCAACCAAACACCAAATACAAATTGTAGCAATATGTGATATAAAAATGATCACAACAAAATGAAGAATCCTAACCAGAGTACTTAGAAAAAATAAGAACAACAGAGGATTCATCAATGAGAGAAACAAGTTTATACAATACTCACAAAAGACAACTGAACTTCAAACAGCAGAATGAAAACAAAAATAAACTTTTCTGTCTGCACTATGACGAACACAAAGCCAAAATTCTAAAGCCTGCTCTCTTTTAAACCTGCATTGTCGACCTCTAATGCAACTAAATAGATCATTTGAAAGCCTTTAATGCAGCTAAATACATCATCTGAAGGACCAAAATTAGCCACGCAATACTAAACCTCTGAATGACAATTGCAGAGATCATCAGTTGCAAAATTAGCCACTCAAATTCATACAACCATCCGGGACTTCTCCATATCATCAGATGCAATGCAAAGGGTAAAGTCAGAACCCACTATTGCTTGGACCGTTAAATTTTTTAAATGCAAATTTTTATTCTCATCCTAATTAACTATCCTAAAAGACAAAAAAAAAGCCAATGATTCTCAAATAGATTAAGTTACTAAACCATGGGTAAAATCGGTATGCAGGGGCACCATTGTCAAAACACAACCCAATAGCAAATGTCAGCCACAAATTTGTGAAGCAACACACAATAACGACACG
Organism: Coffea eugenioides; assembly: GCF_003713205.1. Lineage (NCBI taxonomy): Eukaryota > Viridiplantae > Streptophyta > Magnoliopsida > Gentianales > Rubiaceae > Coffea > Coffea eugenioides. Next base: position 33,551,442 of record NC_040039.1, read on the forward strand.
GCACCTATGGGTCCAAAGTTACAAAACCACCCACACACTCAAGGTGCCAATTAAGGGACCAAGGACGAGCAGAATTGCAGTCCAAGAACCAAGGTAACGGAAATGCATCTGATTGTAATAGCTGGTAATGCATTTTTCTCGTACAAATAATTGAATTACAATGCTAATGTGACCATTCATAACACTATTCACTCTTTTATACTACGACTAGTTTATTTTTGCCTCACGCGTTGCGAGAGAGTGCCAAGTTTGGAGTTAAGCCATCGGTTTGTTTGTGCAGTTAAGAGTGCTAGTGTGTTGAGGTGTTGAGATAGGTGTGACAGTTAAGTGCAGATAGTGCTCGGTATGCATACACATACGTGTGAATATACAGGCAACAACTTCGGTCAACCCGGTCTATGGCCCTACTTGTAGACTAAGAGTTTCAGAATTTGTTATGTCATTAATATAAATAGGGATAATATCAGAAACCTCATGGGAGGTTTCTCTTAATATCACATGGCACCTTTAAAGTTTTAAAAATATCACTTACTTTTCTTATTTTTATTATTTGTGTAACAAAATTTTTAAAATTCTTAAACCACTCTTTCACTTGCTAAATGAAATATTTATAAACCATTTTGTTCACTTCAAGAAAATCATCATCTAAAAAAATAATATATTGTAATACTACCACATCATAATGCTATACCTTATAAAAATATACATTTAAAAAATAAAAAAATTTGAAAAGAAATACACTTGCACCAATTTGACTCTATATGCTCCAAATCGATTTCTTATGAACTTTATATTTTTTTTTTCAACATCTTCTCAACCCTTATCCAAACTATTAAATTGAACCAATTATTATAAAAAACCAACTCAAAATAAGTAAATAAATCATACCTCACTTTATCACAATCACAAAAAATAAAAGATAAACAAAATTTAATTTATTATAATTTACAAATAAAATATTGCATAATCATCCAAAAAAATGAGTAAGAGAAAATGATGAGAAAAAGGGAAAGAGAAGAAAATGACTTTTGTTTATTATTTATAATTTTTGAGTTTTATTTATTTGATATGTGAATTATGTGTTAAGTGATAGTTAATATAATTTTTTTACAATTATTAGGGGAGGTAAGTGATATTTCAAAAACTTCAGAGGTGTCAAATGATATTAGGAGGTTTCTGATATTATCCCATCTATATAAGATATTAAAAACTCACAAACTTGCAGCTCCGTTTAACCATGGTTAACATCATTCAATACTTTCACATCATCTGTCTTAGAAGTAAGAGAACAAATTCAAGTTTCTCTTCCATTTCTTCTCTAGAGAAAAAAAAATGAGAGTAAAAGTAAAACACTTAATGGGCGGGAAATTAGAAAGAGATAAGAGAGGAAAAAATAACATCACACTTATAAATTCCATTTCATTTGTCAATCTACTGAGAGTAGATTTTACATATACACTTCTTGAAGAGAAAATAAGCTGGGTTTATTTGGATTGGCTGGCTACTAGGAGGAAAATTGCAGATAGTCAAACAACTTCCTCAATCTAAAGTAAGTTGTAAGCTAATGATTGTTTAGATCTTTAAGTCTTTTATCACGTGAATTAATAGACTAATATCTCGGTTTTGTTGATTTTGAGCATCATGTTGTAGAATTTTTGAAGCTTAAGATATATTGGAGAATTACTAGATGATCTTTTGATTAAGAGTGTAGCTGAAAGTTATAACCTAATCCAGGTCTGGAAACATTAGAAATGATTGTAAAAAGTTTTTGTCTGTCATTACCATTAAATTGGCCTTTGTTAATGAATATGTTGATTGTTATCATAAAATCCAAAAATAGGGATAATCATGTGAGTTTTTTGAGTTTTTTTTTTTTTAATCATGTAAGTGTTTTTCCTTTACTTTTGTTTTACTAAGAGAATGTAACGGTCCTAAAAGGAAAAAACCTAGAGCCCTCTTCACGTTTCGGTGGATATTAGCAGAACTTCAAGGTGGCCATTTTGAATCCCTGTCGTTATTTGCTTAGGCCCTGTTTGGACAGCCATTTTTCGCCCAAAATTTGCATCGTTTTCCGTGATCATATTTTTTTATTACTTTTTTTTCACATACATTAAATCGCTACAGTAATTTTTCTAAAAAAAATCCAAGAAAATGCAATCCAAAGAAAGTTGGTCCACATTTTATGTTCACTAAGTCCTGGCACATCATAAATTAAGTTGATAGTTGAAATCTAGAGCATAAATCTTATAGAGAAAAATCAACTCTTAAACTTGATGGATAAATTCGTGAGTTAATTTTTTTTCATCAAAATTGTGGTTGTAGTTCTCACAATTTCTTACCAATATCAGCTTTCCACTGCTAAACAAGATGAAGTTCTCCAGCTCCTTTTCCCTTGCTATTCCCGAATTCAATTCAAAAATTGCTGTTGGAGCTTTTCTTGGCCATTCGTGTCTTGATTTTTTTCATGTTTGTGGCTTTAAGTGGAGGATTTTACATGGGTTCCTTCTAGTTGCCATGGTGATTGTTGGTGAAAATATGAGGGTTCAAAACTGCCCATGTTTCATGAATTGAGTGAGCCAAAATCGTGCATTCCAAGTGTTTGGAAAAATAGAAAACCGAATTAAAGAAGTAAATTTTGTGTATATATTTTGTTAAAATAGATGATTATAGCTAATTCATGGCTTGAAAATATTTGTTGTTTAAATTTTTGAAATTTTTTGAGCCTCAAAAGCAATGAAATAACTTTTGAAGTTAAAGGTTGTTCTGCTTTAATCTGTCACGTTGTTTGTTGTTTTTTTGTTAATATAAGATCATAGTTGCATTGTAGAAGCCACAAGGGTCGTTTTGGGGTAGGTTTTGTGAATTTCGGTCAAGAATTGGCTGAGTTTTAAAAAGGGAATACTCGGCTATAAATTTGATTTTTGACCTCTTTTTGTGTGTTTTTGGTTAAAACTAAGATTAGAAACAGATTCTATGTGAAAAATTGAGTAGAAAGGTAAATTTTGAAGATCGAAAAAGCTCGTCAACGATTAGCGACGGACGGCAGTCTAGCAACGGCGCCACACCGGCGTCTACCATAGCCGCCAGCTGCCAGAGCTTGGTCTGGCCAGAGAGGAAGAAGGAAAGAGAGGCAAAGAAGAAAAGAAGAGAAAGAAGGAAGAAAAAAAAGGGGATGGGCTAGTTCTTTATTTTTTGCTTGGAAGCCCAACGTGTTTCTTATATTTAAATTTGTGTAGTTTTAATTGGGTTTAATTGTTCTTTTAATAAAATGGTTTGCATATTTTATTTCGAGCCAAAGTATCTATGGCCCAAATACTAAGAGTTTCTTTAGATCTTCTTATAAAAAGAAAATATTTTTGCTATGTGACCCCTAACTTTTGAGTAATTTTAGTATAATGTAAAAATTTTAGATTTCTTTCATTTAGGTCCAATTTTTTTTGCATTTTGATCCTTAAACTTTGTCTTTATTTAATTTTGACCTCTAATCTTTTCAAAAATTATGTTTTGACCTCAATACTTTTTATTTTTACAAATTAGTCTCTATTAGTTTTTTGATTTCTCAATTATAATTGTTTTTCCTTTGTCTAATTACTAATTATGGTTCACTTAAATGCATTTAGTTTATAAATTTTAGGTGTTTTAAATTTATTTACATTTTTTGGCATAATAGGGTGAATTTAGTATTGATGTGAATCCCGTTGATGATGAGAATCATGACGATGAATCTCGGACCGATGGTGATATTCACAGGTTTGAATTGTGTGGAATTTCGTACTCCGGACCTCTCTAATTCCCATGATTGCGACCCTTCTTGACCCACAATCAAACGAATTATCGAACTCTTGGAATTTGTCAGATAGCGCCACAATCAAGGATGTTATTCTTGATTGATATGCCGAAATTGAACACTAGACGACTCTAGATATTCAAGGAAAGCTCATAGAGTCAAAGAGAGGAATTCTCTCAAGCATGATGTTCACAAAAATCGTATTCTAGTAATCTAATTATTCAAGAGAAAAATGATGTTTTTATGTGTCTTACACCATAATTCCTTAACACAACTAATGGATCTTGAAACCCGACCCATAACCCTAACTAAAGGAACGGCTCTAAACTTAAGAGCTGGACCATTTTATTAACTATCAATTTGGCCCAAATAATGATTAACTGTGGACTAAGCTATATTTGGCTATAATTAGAAACAAAATTAATGAAACTTGAATTGGAAAATTCGGTCCTTAATCTCTTTCTTCCAAACAATGTTGAGTAGCCTCTTTAATTAGTAAGTAACTTGACACTTGAGATCTCCGTGCTCACATCAGTCCCCTCCTCTTGAAAGAGATTTGTCCTCAAATTGAAGCAATGCTTACAATAGAGCACATCGGAGAATGTCTTGATGAACGCGAGCCAAGAAACATGCCTTCTACTCAACTTGATCATGAACCAATATGCACGTTCCAACTCACATTTCCTTCGCTAGGAGCTCAAATCATTTATACCTTGGGCAACTTCGATCACCACTTGTTGAGACTTACATGTGCGACTTGTCATCACCCTTTGAACCTGCGTTAGCTCAACAAAAACACTAGGCAAACAGACATGAAAAGGGTTAGTAGAAAACAAGTCTTTCTCCTCACTTTTGATTATTCCTAACCACTCTTGTTTTTCCTCATTTTGTACAACAAATCTCTCATTCTCAAGTGAGCTCTTTGATTTTGCAATAAATGACTCACTCTCACTCAATTCTAGCTCTAGTTCACTCTCTTTTTCTTTCATGCTCTTCTCGAATCTTACCTCATACCTCATACCTCATACCTCACAATCTCATTTTGCATCTCACATGTGAGGCCCCAGTCCGATCGTAAGTCGATATTTGGGTTATTTGATATTCGGTATGGAAAATAGGGTTTTATGGCTAGGAAGGAAACCCTCATTTGGTTAAGTTTGAAAATCGTAGTTTACGTATTATTATTATAAGGTTCAAGCTTTAATTTATATTCGGTATTCTAGTGTGTGCCTTGACGTAAGTAAATATAGGATTTGTTTTAATTACAAAGGTTTAGTAAGTTTGAATGATTAGCAAACCTCTAGTGTTACAATATTCCAGGATAATTTTTATGAGTAAATATAGGTTGTCGATGATTGTTCAAGTATCGGTTAGATTTTGAGAAAATAAGAACGTATATCGGATGTGGGACCCACTAGTGCGGTAAGTTCAGAAAAATTCGGCCAATTAGGTTACATTCGGGATACTGTGTAAAATTTATCGGGTGCTAAGAGATAAGTAGAGGATGTGAAGTGATTGATGTGAGAGGAAAAAGAAAAGATAGGAGTGCATTAATGGAGGTGACAAGTGTCACCATTGTATTGGAAGTAACTTAAGATTTACTATTCATTTTTGTTGACATTTTGACCAATTGGTTAAATATCCTAAAATTAACCAAAATTCATTCATTTCTTACCTTCTTGGTGGCCGGCCCTCTTGAGCTAAAAAGGAAGAGAAAACTCTTCAAAATCTTGGTAACTACCTAGCTCAAATCATCCAACCAAGTGCTTGATCAAGTTTCTACTCCATAAACTCTATCCCTTTGGTGCTAGTGAGTGGTTTAGTGAAGCTTGTTTGAAGAGCTAAGGTGGCCAACATCTCTACCTCTCTTGTTACTAGGTGAGTGGTGTGTGAATTTACTCTTACATCTAATGATGCTTAAGTTATGCTTAGTAGTGGTTAAAGTGATGATATTTGTGCTTTATTTCTTGATTTGAAGTGATTTGGTGAAGTTTTTATATTTTTGAGGAATTTTCTGGTTTAATATGAATGTGTTGTTGTGGTCATCTATGATGGTTGATAATGAGGGGAAAAGACTCTAGTAGGTGTGAATTAGTGATAATTGTAACCAATTTTGGGTTTGGATTGAATTGTGGAAAGTTAGGGTTTTATCACCCCTTATTCTGTCCGGTTTTGGATCATAGGGTTAGAGGCCGAATTGGACTTTTCTTAAAACATGAAAGTTGTAGGTATTGATGTGTTTGAGGTGTCTGTAAAATTTCAGGTCATTTGGAGTAGTGTAGAGTGAGATATGTCGATTTTACTGTTGCTGTTCTGGGTTGATCAGAATGTGCGAACTGCGTTTGAACTCGTCTGTTTTGACTGGCATTGCTTTCGATTTGGATGTTGAGGTCTTCTGATGAAATGTAGCCCTGTTTCTAAGATTTCGAATGGCTTTGGAATTTCTGGATTTGGACTTGTGTAGGCTGAGTTATGATGTTTGTACTAGGATACGGTTTGTGAACCTGTTTTGCGATTCTGGTATAGTGTCTTGCATTTTTGACCTTGTTATCTTCAAAACTGGACAAAGTTGCCTTCTTCAACATTGTAGCCCCTTAAGTCCTGAATATTTCTGTAAAGTTTCAAGTCAAACGGAGTAGTGTATTATGAGTTATAGACAGAACACTCAGGCCTGTTTTAGACATTAGTTTGGGTACGTTTTGCATTTCAGCTTCTGACCGTGGGGGTTTTCATTTTGATCCTGTACGATCTGGATTTTGATTCCTTCATAAGAAATGTAGTTCTTGGTCACAGCTTCGAAACGCTATAAAGTGCGTCAAAATCCGAGTCCCGTAGCTCGAGTTATGATCGAAATAAGAATGCATGTCAGAACTGTTTTATATCCGGACAGTTTATGACTGGAGCTTTGGCTTCACGTTTGACTAGGTTACAAGCTGTTTGGGCTTGCGACCAAAACACCAAACTTATAGCCCTATATCAGAGCTTTCTAACGCCCTTGGAATTTCATGAATCGGATTTATAAAACCTGAGATATAGCCGAGCAAATAAGGCCTGCCCGTGAAAATGACCATTTTCTGGTCAGATCTGTTTTGGTCCTGATGACCAATTTCCGTTCCGAATTTGGATTGCCGACCTTCATGAAAGTTGTTCCATTTCGAATGAACCATCTAACTGCCAATTTTCACCTCTTTTGACCATGTGTAGCATGGACAACAGTTTGCACTCAAAACTGACCATTTGTGTATTGGCCAGATTTCGTAAGTGATTGTGTTTGGTTCATTTGGGACTGAAGCCTCCAGTTTCAGTTCTGGATGTCTTCATAACAGTTGTTGTTCATCTTTTAAGCTTCGATATGGCATCTCATACACCTTAATCTGATATTCGTAGCTCAACTTATGAGTAAACTAGAAACGAGTGTCAAATCTGCCGTTTCCGCTAACGGCCGTTTCCGTTTCCGTCCGTCATATTTACGTGCGCGCGTGTCGTTTTTGCCGTTTTGCTTGTTTTAGGCACGATAGTAGCCGTTTACGATATTATGTGACACAATCTTCTATGTCAGACGGTGGTGAGCTGGGCGGAACTGGTGGGGCCCACTACTAGCTGTTCATTTCGATCCGACTTCGTGTTTTTGCTATTTCAGATTCTGAGTAAGTATTCAGGCCAGTTTGGTGTGTTTTCTTTGCTATGTGTTTGAGATATGTGAAAAGGGTACTTAGGCGAGGGTGTACTTTATCGCACTCGACCTAAACCCTAATTTGAATGTATAATTGTACTTGGCATATGTATATGAACCTTTTGGAACCAAAACCCTTGAGCTTGTGGCTCGGGGCGACTTTCGAGTAAAGTTTGTGAAGTTTGCAAAGTTTGTGAGTTCGTGGGCCCGATCTAAGACCTGTTTGGACTATTCGAGCCGGTTAGGGCTTGGTCGAAGTCAGTCCAACTTAGTCTGAGGTCACCAAGTTTGTAGGTTCATGTTATGAACCAATTTTGTGAATCCGGTTCACCGAGAAGGTGACCAAGTTTGTGACCCGAGCTTGTGACTCAAGCTCAAGTTTGTGATTTCGTTCGCCCGGGCAAGTTTGTGAGGTGACTGGCCAGTGAGGGTGATAAGGTGTTGGTGGGTGTACAAGTGAAGTTCTACGGACCATTGAGTGTGGTCGACGGAGTGTCGGCAGGAGATCACGCTTGGCATATGAATTGGCTTTGGAGCCACCTGTATCCTTATTATGTGATGTTACTTTTCTGCTTTTGCTTTACTCTTACTGTGTAACTGTTGTTACGTGAAATTTATGCTTTCTCCCCTGTTTACTTACTAAGCATATAGCTTACCCTTTTCCTTTTGTTTTCCTTAGCAGGGGCCGACGCGGGGACTTTTGGCTCGTACACTAGTATAGTTAGATTGGCTTGTATTAGTTAAACAGTTAGGATGTTTGTTTTAGTTTTGGTGGTTTGTATAAGGACCCTTCTTAGGGTCTATCTTCTGCTGGTTGTGGTTATAGTGTATTAGAGTGGTTTGACTCGAGACTTTTGAGGATGTAAATGTAACTTTTGGGATTGTATATATATTGTATATAGTGCTCTTTCGATTTATCTAGTTTTATTGCTTTAAGTTTTGAGTCCTGGCGCGAGCTAGGCAGGCGGCCCGCCGATACCCTTGGGTTCGCCCTTGGGAGAAGTGGGGTTGTCACATCACACAATGTCTCTCCAACTAGCTCTTGACTAGTAACTAGTTTAGATGGAATTTCAGACACAACTGGTTCATGATGAAAGCTTGGATGCAAAACAATAGTATCGTTCTTAACCAATGGTGCGGTAAGATCCTTAGATGATCCTTGAGGATGCAGTCAACTAGTTTCTTCACATAAAACTTCCATACTCGATCAAATCCTTCTTCAACTACATGATTAGGATTGAAAGTCTTTGAATGAACCTCCTCCTTTCTTCTGGAATATGTTGACTTTGAAGGGGTAGATTGCAGGGAACCCTTCCTCTTGGCATCCGTCTTCTCTATTCGATCAATTCATCTATGAAGAGGTCTAAATATATCATCTAAAACCTGATCAAATTCTACCCTCATGGCATCTAAAACTTCATCTAAGCTCCTCCAATCTTGATAATCTGCAAAAACAAGTTAGTAACAAAAGTTTGTCCACACTTCACTCCCTCACATGTATGCACTCAATACTCATGTTTACACTCAAATTTCCCTCTAATAATCTCACCGAAGCTCTCAAATGGCATCTTGGTTGCCTCCTTTGAATAGGTAAGAATCGCCCTCAAAATGTTCTAATTCAAGCTCTACCATCAAGTTCTGTGGTATAGCCAACTAATGATTGTAGTTGGTGAATCGAAGAAATGACACAAATTTCAGGAAACTTGGGATGAAAACTCAACTTTTGGCACAATAATGAGGCTGGAAATTTACTAGAATAAAGTTGGAAGTAACAACTTTAAACTAGTGGAAGTGATTCGACAAACTAGTTCTAACGATGATTCAAAATTGGGAATTTTTTTGCACAACACAAACTGGAACTTTGAAGACGTATTTGAGGATGAAAATTAGAATTAACTGCTAATTAATGATGCAAACAACCAGTAAAGTTGCGAATCAAGACTAGTAAGAATGACACTTCAAATCTGGAATTTTTTGGGCACTTCGAAAATCTGGAAATTTCTAGAAGAAATTATGACCTAACGAGCTGGGAATTGTAGACTTTATGCGGTGCTCTATGGATGAAACCTATAGCTAAAACTACTGGAATATGTAACAAAATGATGACACAAGAAACTGGAAATGAACTCGACTCAATGTTCTAGTAAAGATGTGACACGACTGCAACAAGGCTGGAACTTCGACTTTTGACAGAAATTCTGGAATTTTGTCCGAGCCTTAGGACCTAAATGAACTGAGAATTAGATGTGATTTTCTGGGTTCTAAGAATGAAGAATTTGGCTAGACGCTACTGGAAAAAAAAGGACTAAAATAACGACACAAGGAAAAACTAAAAACTCGATGCAAGACAATTTGGAACTTGGTGACTCGACTCTAATTTCTGGACTTGTTCGTGACTGATTGTTGCAATCTGGAATTTTTTTTTTGGACTATTATATCTTGAAATAAGTCTGGTTCGATCCCCTTTTCCCACTGGTTCAAGGATTTAACAGCTGGCTTCACAAGTTTCCCAAAATGATGTTGGAATAAAGGCTGTCGGATTCAGGACTTGTAATCCGAAAGGGATTTGGGTTGTAGTTGCTGCTGTTTTGTTGTTTTATTGTTCAGCTGCAGTGTCACCCTCAAATCAAAACACCAATTTGGGTGTGATTTATGGTGTCTAATGGTTCAAGTTTTGTGGTTGTAACAACAAAAATTTCGTGGCTGAAATTCTGGTTAAGATTAAACCAGTCAAGAACTCAAGAACGCAAGGCTTAGCTGCTGGAAAATTTGCAGGTTTGGTATAATCAGCTTTTGGCTCCCAAAAACCCAGAAAATTTCTGGAATTTCACACAAGAATGTACAAGATATTTCCAGAATCAAGAAACAACAGAAGTTTCTTAAATTTTCCCCCCAAACAGCTCACAATCTCTCGATTTTAAACAAGGACAGTTTTAGGTGGGACGAAGCTTCAAGATTCGAGTTTGTTGCTTCAAGAACTTCAAGATTGTGTTTCAAACAATCAAGAACTTCAAGAAATTTGGTACTTCAATTCAAAAACTCAAGAATTATGCAAGGTCAGTCCAATTTTCGGTGCAAATTCCCGAATCACAACCAAACTCTAACAAGAACCCTAAACAACGACTTCGATTCTTTAAACAAAATCACGACTAGAAGTTTGTTGCAAAAACTAATGATTGTATATCATTTTTCTTGACACAAACTTTCATGAAATCACGATACAAAGTCATACAAGTGCTGGAAACAAGAACGCATGCAATCAACAACAACTATTGCGGACAGATTCAAGAACGCGAAACCCTTGTTTTGGTCACAGCTAGATAGACACCTAGCTGCTGGAAATTTGCAGAATTTCGCTGGGGCGTTTTACCAAAGGGACGTGAATTAACAACGAGAATTAACGATATAATCTGGACAAAAAAAGAAAAATAATGGCTGGAAATTTCGGACAGATTGTTTCAAAAACCAACTAGAAACAAGGCAAGACACGATGAACACTAAGAAACCCTACCGCTGGAATTTTTCTTGTTGAATTTTCTGGAATAAAACACTAACAACCAACACAATTTAACACCAAAATCTAGACTTAAACACAATGAAAACAACAGAAAAATTAACACGGACAGATTGCAAAAGAATAAACTAACGACAAGTAGAAAATTCAAGGCGCGATGAACAAACAAGAAACTCATGAGCAAAAACAATCCTTAGCGGTTCTAAACGGCAACGTATGATCCTAAAACTTTCACAAGACTAACGAATTGCAGAAACACAAAAGATATAACCTGAAAAATTCACCAACTAGTACGCTATTATCCTTCTATAAGAAGGAAAATTGTATCACGAGTTTTCATCTCCCATATCTGTTATGTTGCATTATCCTCTCTTTGATCATGTATACTTGTATATATACGTTATAAATTTTATTTCTTTGAATCTCATTTTCACATACTCGTTACCCCTTCAAGACATTATTTTTGGATCTCGCAAATAATGGGATTGGTACCAACTAAGCCCTGAAGGGACATTTCATCCCTCCCGATATCCCCTTTTGGTTTAGGTTTTACATTCATATCCAAACATTCAACTGTGATAAGTTTAATAGTTAGATTAGGAAAATTCTGACTAAACCTCACAACCAACTTAGATTAGGTTAAAAAGGTGCATTAGGTTTGAACCGATTGAACTTTTGTCTTCTCTTTCTTTAATTGTGACTCTCAAAACTTTTTTTTTTCATTTTTAAAGATTTGGAGTAGTCTAAAAAATGGGATTTATTGTATTTTTAAAAAAAAAATTTGGTGATTTAGTACATTTAAAGTTAATACCAAGTGGCGACTTCTTTTGTTTTAAAAATCCATTTTTAGATTATTTTTTGGGCCCAAACTGTCACATTTTTAAAAGTTCCATTTTTGGCCCTATTCTTCATTTTAAAAATAAAAAAACACATTTTTTCATTAAACCTTTTTTATTTAAAAAAATGGGGTGTGACAATCTTGCCTCCTATTGCTTTGCCAGTATATGTGGTTTTCACAAATCTATATATGTATGTTGTACACATGTTTGGTCCGATGGTAGTTCAGTACCCGTTGATTCCTTAATTGACCTAATTGGGTCTCCTCTTAGAATAGATTAAAGTAGGAGTAGTAGTAGTAGTAATAAGAATAGAGTAAACGGTAACAATTGACAAAAAAATAAAGAACTAAATGAATACATGCTTTGCGAGTTTGTCAACACCATTAAGAAAATCAATACGATGAGTAAATTGTCCACATTTTAGTGAAACATAGGCAATAATATCTTAAGACCTACAAGGTGGTAACTAATCAAAATCCCTCAGGTGCTACAAGAAGGCAACTAACAGAAAAAACAACATGATTATTAGGGAGAGAGGGATAGGTTGGATGGTACAGGAGATGCGAGTGTAAACGACAGATTCTAGGTTTGAGTTCTTCTACTTATATTAAAAAAAGGGTTAAATGCAAAAAACCCCCAATGAACTATATACCTTGTTGCAATTTATCCCCAAAACTATGTTTATAGGCACTTTGTCCCCTTTCATGATATTATTGGACCAACTACTCCTTTTATTTTAAGCATTGTTATTTTTCTTTTTTCCCTATCATTTTCTTTTTAAATTCTTCCTTTTTTTTTTCTTTAAGCATTGTTTAAATAAGCATATTAGATTAGTCAAAATTTGTTTATTTCTTAATTCTGTATGTCAATATTTTTATAAAAAAATTCTATGCAATACAAGATTTTTTTTTCCAAATATTGAAGTCAATGTCATTTAAGAAATTGAACTATTCAAATATATAATAACAAAATAGAGATATTGATTAATCAATTATTAGTAGTATCAATAACAAAAAAAACTACTATTGCTGTTTATTCTTATCTTTTTGTTTCACTACAAATAACAATTCTTAACTTTTCTTTTTTATGTGATATATAATATGTTATTTTTATTATAAGTAGTTGAGTAATTGTGAACTCTTAATTGGTTTATAGGTAGTTAAATTGTTGAATTACTAGATTAATACACTTTACAATATACACTACATATATTTTGTAATAACAAAGAGTTTATGACAAATTATTAAGAATGAATTTAACAAATAAGCAAATTAAAAAAGCAGTTTAAAAAATATTAAAATTTTTTATGTAAGTCTTTTCGCACGGGAGGGAAACATTGGTTAGTTCCATGAGAGAAGGAGAAAAAGAAGAAAATAAAAGGAAAAAGAAAAGGGACAAAAGAAAAGAAATGAAAAAAGCTAATAGAGAAAAAAAGAAAAAATTTAAGATAGTAGGGGTAGTGTTGTCCAAACATATCATTCAAGGGGGCAAAATACCTATTATTATAGTTTAGGGGGTAAACTGCAACTGGTTATATAGTTTGTGGTGATTTTTTGCATTTAACCCTAAAAAAAATTGTTCAAAGAGCTATCTTGCACTCTTTGCTATGATTCGAAATTGTGGAATTGGTTATGGTCTCTTAGGCATTGTTCTACCTAGGTCATGATCAATTGTAACAATATTGTACAAAACACATTTTTTAGCAACTTTTAAGTATTGTTAAAAAAATATGAAAACAGGAAATGTTATGTAGAATACAATGAACACATAACATAAGTCCAATATATTTGTTTATCATCTTGAATATGTCTAGTATTTAATTTTTATTCCTATACAACGTCTTCAAATATCATTTAGAGACTAATTTTCATATCTAAATTGTAAAAACGGTTTTATCTAAAAGTTAGTAAATCCTTAACATTTTTAGTGGTATATTTGATGATGATTTCCTATTGTCCTTTACATTAGGGGTGCAAAGCGTATATTCTATTAGTTGAGGCGGACAAAGTGGAATTAGCCGCTAATCTTGTAGGGTTACATTTACACGTACTCTTGGCGGGTCTGCCCATTGTGGCGCGTACTCGAACAGAGTATGTACACAGCCCCCACAATTACAGTTCACACCTCACTTTCCTCACTCGTTCGGTCGTTCCTTGACTCCGCATTCACCCCAACATCAGCGCTCAACTGCGGCACGGAGTCCTCTCGAAATAGTCAAAGTTAAGCTTCTCTCTTTTCATCAGTCCCTCCCAAAATACTCAGAAAGAAAAGTCTCCTCCCAACCTCACAAGACTCTCAATCACTAGTACTCTCTTCCAGTCCAAAACCCCACCAACATCCCTTCTGTTCTCTCCATCCATTGCTTCACTTTTCTCCATTCTTCCACTCCCTTTCCTCTACTCCCTCCACCCCACCCTCCATTCATCCCATTTTTACACACACTACTCACATGTTTCCCCCCCTCATTGACAACACAATATTGAATATACCCTCACCAATTATTTCCCAAAAATCCCTTCTTAACCATCTCAAGAAAAGTGAGGAAAACCCCCCCTCCTCCTCTCCTCCTCCTATCTCCCTTTACCTCCATTCCTCCCTTTTTTTCCTATTTTAACACACACAACACACACTCCTCACATGTTTTTCCTCTCATAATCCAACAAAAACCTCCCAAACAAATTTCCCAAAAATCCCTTCTTAAGTAACCATCTCTCAAAAAAGTGGGGGAAAACCCCCCATCCCCTATCCCTTTCTCCTCCATTCCTCCCTGTTTTTTTTCTTACACACACAACACACACTCCTCCCATGTTTTTCCCCTGCACTATCCCACAGAAAACCCTCCCAGATAAAATTTTCAGAAATCCCTTGTTAAACATCTCTAGAAAGTGAGGAAAGATAAAAGCAGCCAAATTAACCCAACCCAAAAGGCAGAAGGCAAATGTATCCTCCCTCCACAAATCCCACCTTGCCGCCACTTAAAGAACCTCCGGCGGAGACTCCGGCGGAAGCCCTTGACAAAATAACGCGGCTTTTAACCAGTCTTCTTCCTTCTACACTTTCAATAACTTCCTTCACATCTAGATGGCAAGTTCTCCGGTCAAAGCTTGCTTCTCTCAAATCCATGCTCTCGGAACTTTCCGATTCGGCTCACTGGTCGGATAATCTGCTTCTGCAGTCTCTTCTTCCCAATGTTTTCTCGACTCTTCAGCGCGTTCAGACGCTCTGTCAGCAATGCTCAGACCCTTCTTTCACTCCGGGGAAGCTCCTCATGCAGTCCGACCTGGATATGTGTACTGGCTGGCTGTCGAAACTGATTCATGACCTCGACCTTTTGCTCCGGTCAGGGGTTCTCCGGCAGTCCAACGCCATTGTCCTCTCTCACCCCTCTGTCAATTCTTCTAAAGAAGATTTATCCCTCTTTGTGAAGGACCTGTTTACCCGGCTACAGATCGGCGGAACAGAGTTCAAGAAAAAAGCCCTTGATTCGTTGGTTCAGTTGCTATCCGAGGATGAAAAGTCCGCCGGATTGGTGGCAAAAGATGGGGAGGTTAGTTATTTGGTGTCGCTTCTGGATATGAATGCTAATACTTTTATTCGAGAACAGGCTGTTTTAGCCGTTTCTATGCTTGCTTCCAATAGCGATCAATCGAGAAAATGCGTATTTGAAGAGGGGGCTTTGGGCCCTTTATTGAGAATTATCGAGTCTGGATCAATGCCGTTGAAGGAGAAGGCTGCTATGGCTGTGGAGTGCATCACTTTAGATGCTGAAAATGCCTGGGCTGTTTCGGCTTATGGAGGGGTTTCTATTCTTGTAGAGTTATGTAAGTCTGGTTCTTCTGTAGCTCAGTCCCACGCAATTGGGGCTGTGAGGAATGTATCCACAAATGAGGATATTCGTTTGGCTTTGGCTGACGAAGGGGCTATACCAGTTTTATTACAATTGCTTGTTTCAGGTACTGCTTCAGCGCAAGAAAAAGCAGCTAATTGTGTTGCAATTCTTGCTTCTTCGAGCGAGCATTTTCGTAATTTGTTGTTACAAGAAAAGAGTTTGCACAGGTTGCTTCATTGCTTGCACGCATCGTCTAGTTCGGATACATTAGAACATATTTTACGGGCAATTTATTCGCTTTCTGGGATGGATTCTGCTTTTAGGATGTTATCCGCATCTACCACGTTTATTGTACAAATTGCTGATCTTATTAAGCACGGAAATGTTATGTTGCAGCATATTTCTGCTTCGTTGCTAGCAAAATTATCGATAAGTGAGGGGAATAAGAGGGCTATCAGTGGGTGTATGGGGTCTTTGGTGAAGCTGATGGAGTCAGCTAAGCCTGATGGATTGCAAGAGGTGGCTGCCAATGCATTGGTTTCACTGTTGGCCGTGAGGTCTAATAGAAAAGATTTGGTCAAGGATGAGAAGTGTCTGATGAGACTGGTTCAGATGTTGGATCCAAGAAATGATTTTGTTTCTAAGAAGTTCCCTATAGCAGTGGTGGCAGCAATTATGGCCAGTGGCAGTCAGGGTTGCCGGAAGCGGTTGGTGGCGGCTGGGGTTTATGGGCATCTTCAGAAGTTGGCTGAGATGGAGGTTATCGGAGCCAAGAAGGCCTTGCAGAGGCTCTCCGGCAACAGGCTGAAGAGTATATTCTCAATGACTTGGAGGGAATAATCAATAAAGTGACTAACCCCCGCCGATACAGGTAATTTTTCTAGATAAATCAAATCATTAGTATTTGTAATCGGCAGCTTAGGTAGGGTCAAGTAGTCAACTATGCCCAATCATCAACATGACGAGTCTGCAGTTTTACGCCTCTGGGATTGTCATTAGTATGCGCATGAAATAACTGTTTTATTAGTCTTCTATTGCCTTTCTGCCTTTCCTGATATGAAGACAATGTTGCCCTTCTCCACTCACGTATAAATGTGATTTGAAGCGGAAAAATGGGTCAAAAACTCGTTATTGGTCATAATAATCAGGGGACTTTTTCTTTGGAAAATGTTTAATTTGATCAGATCAGGATCATTTTGTAGGGGCCCCAAGAGATGATGAAACCTATCTTTTGGGCTGCAATAGGGACAGTCTTTTTTGCCTCTGATCAACAGTAACAATTTCTGTTGGCTTAGATTTGGTCAAAGAACAGCAGTGGAGTGTTAAGCTACCACATTCATCTCTTTTCATAACCGAAATATAGGCTGAAACTACCAACATTGAAGGGGAAAGAGAGAGGGGGGGGGGGGGGGGAAGCTGGTAGCTAATTGTTAAGACCAATAAAAATATCTCCTCTAGATATGCCCACAAGGTTAAACTAAACTTTCTTACACTACTTGTCATGTGTTTAGCAAATCATTGACTAACTTTTGATTGATGAGTTGTTTCTCACAAGTGGTGTAATCATTTAGTGCATTTTTCTTTGATTATTTGGCAAAGGAGACCTTTCATGTTATCGGGGGATTGGATCTTGGAAAAAATTGAGTGAAGCCTAGGAGTTAAAGGGTCTCATTTACTCAACTTAGTATTGGGTTCAATTGCCACCAAACACTCTCCCGTTTTCTGGAAAGAAAAAAAAAAACTCAGGTTCATCGGCAGCATATATAATAGTTAAAACAAGGGATTGGATCTAGCTAGTGAATACTTAATATTTGCGCAAAGAGGAATCTTGATTTATACAATTATATATCATGCTAAGGCTATATAGTTCCAAAACCATGGTATGGATATGGATGTTATAATTGCTGGCTCATGATCTTAATGAATATGTACTGTTGGTAGGTGTATTATTTATAGGGCGACTGTATTACACGTGAAGGGCAAACTTCTTATTCGATTCAATCTTTTTGTCTCCTAAACTGCATTTTTACAATGGTTTGTTAATTATGCAGGAGTTCCTTGTTTGGATTTTTCTAACTGTCAATGTGGAAGCTACGATTCCTGCACATGTGAAACAAACAGTTATATACACATGGTATACCCCAAAATTTTACCTTATAAGAAGTAATATATTATCCTTGAAAAAAAATTTGATTATTCTAAATCATATGACAACGGCATGGATGCGGTTTTTAGGATGTATCCTTGTTTTTCTTTTTTCATTTATTTTTTTAGTTTGACCTTTTTGGCAAAAAGGTTTGTGTAAGAAAAGCTAGTGCTGCTGCTGCTGCTGCTGCTGCTGTGTGATTTTTTTTAGTCATTTTTTCTGGGTTCTAAACTCATGTTTGATAATGTAAATGAAGTGTGCTTGTGTTACTCTGTAATGGCCAAAAGCACTAGTGAGAAAGTGTGAAATTCGATCTTTTGCTGTCTTGTGCTCATTTCCTTTGAACTGGAATTTTTCCTTTCATACTGCTGGCTTCCTTCCTTTGCGGGATTGACATTACTAGATTGCTTCTTTTTGACTTGTGATCATCGAGTATAAAATACAGTAAAATTATTTTTCAAGTGATAGTTCCCTTCCACCCCAACTGATAGGCCCCTTTCCTTAGCAGGCAGTTTTCTAGAAGGGGCATTGAGATGGGCTTCTTCTATATTACATGCCATGTTATAAAAAGGACGGATTATTTTTAAAAAAAAATATTGCAGCTGATGGCAACCAATACCAACCTTAAAGTTTTTGTGTTTGATTGCTTTTGGTTTTCTTCCAACCTCGACTTTGCATGTTGATGGGAATTGATTCCCATTTCATGTAAAAAGGAATAGAGAATTATTCTGATGCTAATTGAAACCTTTTCCAAGGTTTGGTGATTCTTGAGGGTAACTTCCTCCTTTTTTAGGTCCTTGATAACAATTGAATGGTTCAGTTGGCCAGATTCAGAGTTGGTTGGTTGGTAACTTTGAATATTTCTCAAATCTTTCCCTTCCCAACTTTGTGAGATGCACTGAGTCCAAAAAAAACAAAAAAAAACACGCCCACAGATGAAACTTCTTGATTTTTGGCAAGAAAAAGGAAAAGACCAGGTACATTTTTTTTTTTTTTGCCAATACGATAGCTTCCTATCCTATGGGGAGAGGGAGGGTTTGAAGAGGTTTGAAGACGATAATTCGGAGGGGACTGAATCATCATCGGATTAGATGGATGCACTACATATTTACTTGAATTTTTTAAGCAAGGTCACATTTAATTATGTTAAATTGACGAGGGCAAGGTTTGAATCCTGCCTTTCACTCCACCAAACCTTAATGCTGTGGTGGTGGCAAATTGATGGGTACATTACATGTGCCTCCTTCTGAAAACCTACCTGCATCAAAAAAATTCAAAGGGTAGTTTTGGGAGTAAGCATCGGCTTCGGCGTAGATGTAGGGATGGAAGGGGACTGTGAAAAAGATGGAGATTGAGAGAAATCAAATCACAAATGGATACTTACTTAGAATAATACCAATAGGGTCCCATCCCGTGGTGGTGGTGGTGGTGGACAAGTTTACAGCGACATCACATGGGGAAGATGCAAATGTTGGATTTGATACATCTCTGGCGGGGTCGTATTCAATACATACATTAAGATAGTACGGCCAGAAGTATTAGGGTCTGTCAATGGCTGTAAGGTATAAAGCTAGACGCGGTTGTGCTTGAGCTCTTCTGAATTTATTAATTAGCATATCGTTTTAGTCAAACATATATCAATTCTTCAAATTCTCCGGTGGGAAAAAAGTTTTAAATTTGACAGTTGTGTTGAAAAGTGGATGAAAATTATACGAGGATGTACTTAAATCTGTTCTGAATTTAATTAGTAGTATGTTTTTTCGACAAAGAGAAATCCCTTAGCGGCTAAAAGTTTAAATTTGATAGGGATGGAAAGTCAATGAGAGTTGAGGAATATGCGTGACAAAATCAAATATTTACATATGATGAATTACTTACATTGACTTAAGCATAGAAACAAATTAAAAGATGATTCACCTGTTTTATGTCAGGAATTCTCTTAGGATTGTGGTGACTTAAGCGATAGAGATAAATTAAAAGATGGTTCACTTCTTTGATATTAGGAATTCTTAGGTTCCGTTTGATAAAATTGAATCTGAATTCTGAAGTCTGAAATCTAAAATCTGAATACTGAAATAATTAATTTGCTGAATTTTAAGCACTGGAAAAAATATATGAATGTCTGAATTTTAATGCTAAATCTATTTATACTGTTTGATAAATATTTATAGCTGAATACTTAATAAGTTTAATTTGACAATTTTGCCCTTATAAAAGAAATAGAATCTATGATTTAATTAGTTTAAAATTGTTAGGTATGAAAATGACAATATTTATTTTTAAATCAAATTAATATAAAATATGAAATATATTAAATGAGAAGTATGGAGAAAATGTGAAAGTCATTAAAAAGGGAGAAAAGAAAAACTAAAAATCGTTAGATAGAGAATATTATGTTGTTTAATTAGATAAGAATTTTGAATATAATTAACAAACAATGGTAGATTTGGTAGATAAAATAAGGTAGCTGAAGTAATTCTATTGATTCTTATCAGAATTAAGCATTCAGTTAGGATTCTTGTGCAGAAAAAAATACACACAGGTTCAGCACTGCTTAACAAGTTCAGCAAATAGATTTTCATTTATCAAACACGCAAAACATCTGAATGTCTTAAAAAATTCAGATTCAACGCTTTTTTATGTTATCAAACAGACCTCATTCTATCATTTAGGATTATAGAAACAAATTAAAGATGGCCCACTTCCTTGATATTAGGAATTCTCATTCAATGGTTTAGATTTGTCGCTTTTTGCAGTTGGGCTCTTAAACAAATAATGAAAAATAAACTATGATCCATTTAAACAAATATCTACTAATAATTGTTTTTGTCCCTTTCCCACACAAACAAATGCATTTTTAACCCTATTATCAACTAAGAAGAATAAAATAATTGACCTGAGACAATACCTAACCCACCCAAAAGACCATAGAACAAGTTAGGCTCAATCCATTAATTCGAAACAAGATTAAGTTGTTAACTACACAATATGTGGGTGAAAATTATGTAGGTCTTAAATTAACCCAAAAAAAAAAAGAAAAAGAAGAAGAAAAAAGGAATTGGTGGGTCAAATTTGAAATTCTTGTTTGGTCCACCTCTCCTTGACAAGGTCACAACTTCACATGCCTGCCTGGCTTGAGGTACACTTTCTTCCTCAATCTTTTCAGCCCTTCTTGATTGGTACACAAACCACCACCCACAATTCACAATGCATCTGATGCTAAAAGGAAAAGGCTGAGACTTTTCTTGTCATATTTCCCGTGATTTCCCTTTAAAGCAGCCACTGCATAAACTATAGCTGTAAAGCTTCACATCCCTCCACTCTCCTGTCATTATTATTTTTCCTCAGAAATGGTTTCTTGCTTTCTCATTCTTCCCGCTTAGACTTGCTTCTTTACCTTCTTTTTGGAGGGTTTTATTTCTTTTGTTTTTTCTTTTTTTCTTTTCTCAGTTTCTTCATTCAAAACAAAGAGAAAAGTGACCAGAACTCAGAACAAAGGCTGGTTCTTACCTTGAAATTTCACTTTTTCAAGGCATGCATGAGAAAATTTGCATGCTATTTGTGTTCTCCAATATAGATATATAGGGGCTCGTGAAAAGGATTGGAGTTTCAAAATTGGGAGTAATGCCACTTCACACGATTTCTACTTAAAAGATTTAATAAGTAGCAAATATTTAAAGGTAAAGTGAAAAGTAGTAGAGAGTTTTAGAAGGAGCAAAGTGGATGTAAAGTTGTAGTTGTTTATATGTTGGTTCTAGACCAAATTAATCATATAAGTAATAGTAATTTCTTTGGTAAAAATTTAACAAAGAAATTCACAAAATCTCATACCTCAATATTGCATTAATAAATGCAAATAATTTGTACCATCAAAGTTATTTTGGCATGGGTTGATGCGCGAACTAGATCTTAAAATTATTGGATGAACAGCTTCTGATCTTCAATCCAACCACCTTGGAATTGACAGCTACTAAGAAGTTCGGTAGGGCTGAGGCGCGTAGAACGCTCTCTTTAAGACGATACGCGCCCCTACGGTATTTTTTAAACCGATGCAGAAGGTCTAGCGCGCCGCCTCCAGGATACAACAGCCCAACTCTATAGTTATTGCTTCCCTTTGATCTGCACAACCAAGAGAAGCAGAAGCTTTCCAATATCTTACTTTGCCCAAAGAAAATAGAATGAGGGAGAAAGAAATGAGTGTGAGGAAAATAGTATTTAGAATGATTTTTTGTTGAGAGAAGTGTCAATAAAATTCTCCAAAGACCTTCACTATTTATAAGCTACAAAACCTTAAGAAAAAGAGGTTGAAAACGTGTAACGGTTTTTCCGTATTAAATTGTAGTTAATTGGTAGAATTTGTAACCTAAAAAAAATTAATCCACATTTGAATGGGTTATAAAGACTCAATTAATTCCTCATTTGAACAAATAATTCATTTGTAACTCTAATTCAAATAATTGTACAATAACTCCATTCAAAATGCATTGTAACTCCCACAATTATAATTCCCATAACTCCCAAATAAATTATTATAACTCCTTGTAATGAAACTCCCACAATTATAATTCAAATAACTTCCAAATAAATTATTATAACTCCTTGTAATGATTTGGTCAAGGAAAAAATTAAGATTTTATTAAAATACACCAACATTATATACCTATATTAACGGATTCAACTGTCTGCATTAGATGAATTTCTTTTTCTTTTTCTTTTTTTTTTGGACATGCAAATCGTTAGTGAAGGAATAAAATGCATGACAATAGTTTTTTTTTTTATTTCCTTTTCCCCACTTAAATGATCCTTTGGGTGCTTATTTTCTAAGAGGAAACCAATAGGGCATTTTGGACCGATGAAAGGCCAATTTATTAATAACAAGAGAACTAACTACATATGAAGCCAAGACCACTGTACCACAAGTTTAAGATGCCCAAAAAAAAAAAAAGAGCTACGTTAATTATTTTAATGTCGGATGACAAATAAGTGATGACAAACAATGGTTAGGAATGCTTTTATCGAATCACTAAGCAAAATGCTTAACAGGTTTAACATTAGATTAGAAAAGGCTTTTCCGGATGCATTTTGAGTCATCATTTAAAACTCTAATCTCGTTACAATAACCTAATATCTGTCTGGGATGTACGAAGGCTTAGTTTGGG
The DNA here is from genome assembly GCF_003713205.1 of Coffea eugenioides. NCBI lineage: Eukaryota > Viridiplantae > Streptophyta > Magnoliopsida > Gentianales > Rubiaceae > Coffea > Coffea eugenioides. Next base: position 33,574,389 of record NC_040039.1, read on the forward strand.
AGTTTAGGGTAGAAAAGAAAAGAAGGGAAAACTTAAGTTATGAGAGAAGAGAAAGAATTGTTATATTACTTGGGAGTTTTGAGAATTAGTAGAATGCTTTTGAATATGGAAGTCATTAAATATTTGTTCAAAACTTTTTTAAGGACAAAATAGACATTTTGAAAAAATTTGACAAGCTTCCTCAAAGTTTCCTTCCATTTCTGTCCAATTTGAGAGGAAAAGTTTTGGCTGCTGTAGCGCTGCATTTCATCCTTTGAATCCTTTCATTTCCTTTCTTTTCTTTCTTACTAAAATCTAACAAACAAAGGAAGAACTTTCTCTTCTTTCCTTTTTCTTTTTTCTCCAAAACCCTAGCTCCCAAACAAAGCCTAAATTCACTCCTTTTCATTCCTAAATTTTGGACTTTAATATTAATGGTACTAATTATTAATATCTAAAAGTGTGAGAATTTGAGATTGAGGAGCATGAATTTAACTCATCCCCTAACATTTTGACTGTATTAGCCTAAGGGTCCGTTTGTTTCGGGTGAAAATGTTTTCCAGGAAAATATTTTCCTAATTTCCCGTGTTTGGTTGCACAAAAGTTACTGAAAACATTTTCCTATGTAAAATATTTTCACTCATCTTGTGGAAAACAACTTCCCTTCCAAACTTACTGAAGTTGTTTTCCGAAATGCATGCATCCCGCCTGTAGTATGTTCCAAACTTACTGAAAACATCTTGTAATATGTTCTTTTTTTTTTTTAGTGTAAACAGGAGGACTCGAACCCAAGATCTCTTCCTTACACTCCCTCCCCTGTACCACCCAACCCAACCCAACCCTCCCCCTAGTAAATTCAAAATAAAAAAAAAACCTCATTCTGCTCATCCTATGCTAGTAATTAATTGTGTATAATAGGGACATTCTTTTCTAGAGAAACTTTCAGCAGTGAGAGTGCAAGATATATGTCACAATAAGCATTGCATGTGATTGATATTTGACACTAAATGGCCAGCAATTTGTTTATTGCTTAAGGAGATATTTTTTATTCATATACACATTTCTCCAAGATTTTTTAAAGTTAAACAATGAGATAAATTTTCTTATTTTGCATGGGAAGAAGTATGTAGTTATAATGTGTAGAAAGTAAAGATAGAGATAAAAGTGAAAATATTTCAAAAATTAAACAAACACCAGAAAAATGAAGTAAGAAAATATTTTCAATAAGCTAACCAAACACCTGAAAATGATGAAAGGGAAATGATTTTCATGGAAAATTACTTCCACGGAAAATATTTTCCCAAGGAAAACATTTTACTTCCAATCAAACAGACCCTAAATGCTTGTGAAACTAACCTTCAAACTTTGTCCCAACCGTTACAAGAAGGGACTCCTGTCTCTCTTGAGCTTGGAGGTAGGGTATTTGGAAACCCGTCTTCCCCTCCTCTAGGGCTTTGTTTGGAAAGGGATTTTCTATCAAAAAAATCTGCATTTTCCGTAAACACATTTTTCAATTATCTTTTTATCTCACATATATCAAATCGTTACAGTACATTTTCTATAAAAACTACAGAAAATTGCAATCTAAACACAACCATTAGTCAAGCATTCCTTCGAGTGCTTGTGTGGACGCTCACTAAGGAGGACATCTCACTCTACAATGGGAGAAAAACTCTCACTCTAGAGAGACGTGTGTTGGGTGGTAGTTTGGATTTGAACTTGAATTCAATTTGCTTTATCGAGTGAATTCGAATTTGAGCTCCTCACTTAGTTTCTTGACTTGATCTCGAGTCCCAAGTTTTGATATTCGTCAAACTCTCTTAACTAATTCTAACAAGTTCAATCTATAGTAGGGGTGTGCAAAATCGAAAAATTCCGATTTACCGACTAAATTTGAATTAAATTCGGAATTTTCGAAATCGGTAATTCAGAATTCTGCGCTGAATTCGAAATTTTAGATTTCGAATTATGCGAATTTGGTTTGAATTCGGTAATGGAGTTTTTGAAATCGGAAATCGAAATCGGAATTTCCGATTTCTATTTCGTTTAATAATATATATATTAATATTTATTTATTTATTAATATTTTTTATTTCAATTTCATTTTATAATATGTATATTAATATATAGGTATGTATATAATAATATTTTAATAATATATTTATATATTAATATTTTTTATAATATATGTAATATTATATTTATATTATATAACATTACATCTAACAAAAAAGAAAAAAAAAGGGAAAAAAGGTTTCAAAATTCGGTGAATTTGGAATTTACCGAATTCCGAATTGAATTCGGGATCGAAATTGAAATCGGAACTAGTGAATTCGAAATTGAAATCGAAATCGGTCGATAATTCCTATATCAAAATTCCGAAAAATTTCAAATTCAAACTTTCGAATTCGAATTCGATGCACACCCCTAATCTATAGCACGACAGTATTTGTGCTAAACTTAGTTTATTTACACGTCAACTATCAACCAACATGGATATCCTCTCCCCTTTAATTCTCTTTGATATTTGTTGTGTTAGACAAATAAATTACATTTACAAACTTCAGAACTTTTCTAAAACTAATATAGGAACACACGTTTTTTCTCTTGATAATCTTGGAGGCCAGCCACGGATTTAAGGGGGGGCTGGTGGGGGCTTAAGCCCCCCCCCAAGCCGCCGGAAAACCCCCTATATATAGGGGATTCCGGCGGCCAGCCCAGCCATTCCGCAGAGGGCAAGCTCAGACTCCTGCTTGATGATTTTTTCTTTGTCTGATGAGGTCAGACATTCCGCAGAGGGTTGCACGTATCCATACCCAAACCCTATGGCAGAGTTGCAATAAGTCTCTACGGTACCATCCCTAGATTCTAGGTTGATGTTGTTCAGCACAATGTGGCTGCAAGGAACCGTGTCGCTGCATGCAAATTTCATGGCGTTTTTGCTTTTGGAAGTCCCGCTAATGTTCTTGTACATGATTTCACTTATTTCAACTGCAGAACTCTGGATATAAAAAGTCGTTGTCAGGATATTTTAAGGATGAGTAGATAAACAATTGCCTGCACTTTTTTTTTTTTTGGTCGAATTTTAGTATCATTCAGAGTTTATTCACCAAAGAGAGCAGAAAATACAAAGTCCGTCTGGTTCCCAATTAACCAGCTATTCTGGAAAACCATGAAGCTAGAGGGTGAATCATACCTGGTTCTGGCAAGGCGTCGGCGAATCACAGTAGAATTGGTCAATGATAATGGGATTTGAAACGTCATCTACTCTCACATTCTGATATCGTACCCCTCGAACATACCCAGATCCTCCCTGCAGAGCTACCATTTTTAATCATTCTCCATATAATTATATGTTTTTATTATTTTTATAATTATTGATTCTAAATTTTACTTATTAAATATATTTATTTCGTCACAAAAAAAAATTTTTAATACACTTCGGCCCCCCCAAAAATAAATTTCTGGCTCCGTCCCTGTTGGAGGCATTTGGAATTCGACTCTTTGCTTCCTGTATTTTGCTTATCCCAATATTTAATAAGTAAGGGTTATATAAATCTGTTCCCGCCTGACCCAAAAAAAAAAAGGCAAAAACCTCTGCGCTGAAAACTTGTACTGATACAACGAATAACTTTAGCCCCTCCATCTATCTATTCCCAAAGATATTTGCTAATCAAAACTGACCATCAAAAGAAGCTTATATCCTTTCCTGTTGGCGTTTTGTCCTTGTCCTCTAGTTCATTTGAAGGTTCAATAATCGAGTGTCCAACTTTTCAAAAAAAAAAAAAAATCTTGAAGCAAACGATTAAGGCGGATCAGAAAAGGATACAAATTGATTCTCTGTCACATGCAGTCTATTCCTATCCCATAGTTTTGTTTTTACTAGTGCCTTGTTGATAAATAAAAATTGTTTTTGGGAATTGGGTGAGATTTTATTCGTACAATGATCACAAAAAAGCGTACTTGCCAGTGTGTTTCTGGATATAGGTATTGAATTATTGACCATAAATAAGTAATCTATGAGTTTTGGTTCAGTGACCCCTACCTGCAGTGAAAAAAAAATTAAAGATGATGTCAAAACACCTCTTTGATCTAGTCAGATCTGAATACTTATTAGCCCCTTATACAGTCTTTTTAGACTCCCCCTCCCTGTAGAATATAATAGATTAGGTTGTACAAATGTTATCATTGCCGGTAAAAAATATATATATTGACCATAAATAAGCGGATCCAAAAAAAATAAAAAATAAAAAGACCATAAATAAGGATGTTGACTATTGTTTGGTAAATATGAAGAATCACATCCTTCTAATATTAAACCATCACACTTTCTCCGATTTAGTAATGTGAGACAAAAATTATTATTTGCACATGTCTAACAAAATTATGATAAAATCAAGATGGATTTACATCCATAATCTCATTAGAGGTGAATGATAATTCTCTCCACACATGGAAACCTATAGGGGTGCATACTTCTAGATTCTCTTGTTCCCAAACTCATAATTTGTGTAAATTTCAAGGCCTAAGATTTTAATATTCACAAGATATGATTAAATTGGGAATCTGACTAAAAAGTTCTAATAACAATAAATATAAGTGTACATAATTGTACTGTGTCCATATTATCTCGGGTGTCTTTCACCACTAAAAAGAAAATTAAATAGATGACCGCTAGTCAAATTTAGTGTTTACATAGACTTCGGCTTCCGTGGTATTTATAGATTAAAAAAAAACTTTTAAGATTTCCACTGTAATTGTTTTGCTATTCTCATCAACCATTATCAAGTAATTATGTAAATTTCCATAGAACAAAATAATTACATCAACATGTTTAATTGGAAATAGGTTTTCTAATCAGATCGAAGATGATTTTGTCCTTCTTAAATTAAAAGAAATAATTTTTCTAATGAAGCAATTATAGCATATTTATTTCTTTGGAGTGTCTATCTAACAGTAGCATGCTTGATAGTGGATTGGGTTTTTCCAAGTTAACAACTAAACAAGTTTCTATGGATTGAAAAATGTCGAAGAGATAAAACTTCAGGATTTCATATAAAACTTCGTAATTTTAAGCAGGAAAAATGAAAGCAAAAGTAAAACTGGAGGACTAGCCTACACATTTCCCCGAAACTTCTCAAGGCAACTTTCCTGAAATCGACGCTAACTGTAACGTTATCACACCGTTATCCAGTCCTCAAGGCAGATACATCTCTATAAGCTTCTTGCCCATTTGTATTCGATACTGAATGATTGTATTTTTCTGAATTTTTTGTAAAATAATTACCGTAACAATTTGATATATGTAAAGTAAAAAGGTGATTGAAAAATATGCTCATGAAAAACGTAAAAATTTTTTATAAAAAAATTACAATCCAAACACACACTTAGTTTTTTGGATTTGAAATGATTACACAATTCCATCGCGAGATGGTTGGAAATGGGGTTAAGAACACAAACGGTTACCGGTGAAACCATTCTGGAACAGTTTTGTCTTTGAACAAATTGTATGTTTTTTCATCAACAGTATAAATTATTTTAAACGCAGTAAAAAGTTACCATTTTTAGCCAATGACAGCCATCAACCTTTTGGAGTGATATGCATAGAGCCCATGATAATTAATGGGAGTATCTATATCTATATAAATTTGAGAAGGGATTTTTAGGATAGTTAAATCAGAATGCTTTCAACTCTTTATTTTTTTATAGAATTTTTATTTTTTAAATTGTTATATATCTTTTCATACCTTTTGGATTCAAAAAGTGAGAAGTAACTCCACTGACATAGGAATTTGGTTTAAAGTCTATTAATGTGAGCCTAAATAAAAAGGAAATATCACCAAAACAACTAAAAGTAAAAAAGTGAATAATAATACTTTGCCCTTCAACTTAGTAATTCTAACTAAGATGACAAATTATATAGAAAATGAAAAGGAAATAATATTCATTGGTCATGGATTTAAAAAATTGAGAATGATACCATTCATGAAACTTGAATTATGAAATCACTGACTAAAAGAAAGAACTACTAGCATCTTGATATGGAAAATTTTGTTTGTAATATTTATTTTTGACAAAAAAAATAATAAAAACAACACCAATTCTACCAAAAATAAAAGAAATAACAATTGAAAATGGATTCAACTTCTCCTTTGAAAATTTGAAATTATTTAATTCAAATGCATATGAAAAATAATTAAATTTGGTGTTTTTATACTTTTGTATTGAATTTTTATTTTTATATTTTATTCACCAAATTCACCTTATAATAGTGTAACATTGACAATATGTGAAGTTATATTTTAAATAAAAATAAAAAATTTGGACTCTCAGACCAATAGATGTGAGAAATGCCAAATACAATTACTACCAAAAAGAAAATTCCAACATACACAGAGCATGTTATATACATATATGTATGTAATTCTTATAAATATATAAGAAAAATCTATAGATTTTTTATAACATAATATATCTAGAATGAAAAACTGTTATATTACTTTATTCTAATTGGATAGGTAGAAGAAAAAGGGAGAAGTAGAGGAAAGGGGAATGGAGGAGGTTGGGCATGCTGGATAGAGGTTGGGGACTATCCAAGGGTTTAGGAGAATGATAAGGGGAAAGGGATAAAAATTAAGTGGCAAGAATAGAAAGTTAGAGGTAGAGAGGAAGAGAATTGTGAGAAGTTAAGGAGTTACGGGAAAAGTCTAAAAAGGTAAGTGAATAACAAGATTGTGCGAAGAGAGGAGGGGAAAAAAAGGAATTATGCGAATATGACAGAGATGACAAAAAATAATAGAAAAGATGGCACCGCAACAGGACGTATGAAAATCATAGGAGGTAGCAAATGGCCAGTTGGCAAGTAAGAAAGGACGGAAAAGATAATAGTTTTCAATAATTCTAAAAACTGTATTTTGTATCTTACAAAGAGTTTTTTGTAATCTATGTTAATATATATGGAAAAACACTATTTTATAAAAGCACTCAACAATTTTAAGGGTACAAGATGGGAGAAAATTTTTTCTAAAATCGAGAAAAATGAATTAGTTATAATTTATGTTTTTATATTATAATTTTTTATATGTCGATATAACATGATATCTTTCGACTATTGATAAATAGGTTTACAATTACTCTATCATGTAAATCATTATAAATTAAATTATTTTATTCAAATTCTTATCGTATATTGATAGACAATAGGCAAACCAATTTGGGTTTCAATTTATTTAAGATGTTAAAATTAAAAAAGTCCATTTTGTACTTATGAAGTAATTTTGTTTAACATGTTAAACACAACTTCTTTAAAATTTTTAATTTTTTTCATATCCTCTATCATGTACTTCAATGTAGAAGTATATATATTATTATTTTGAATTGAAATATAAACCCTTCATAGTACGGGTCAAAATGTTAGTTCGTGATAATTGTGAAGGGCGGATATGATATCTTATAAGAGTGGTTTCTTTTTTAAAATAACAAAAAAGGAAGGTTGATTTGTAGGAATTTCCAGCATACCAATATCAGATATTTGAATACAACTGTAATATAAACACGTATCTAAATTCATATTGATTGACTGGTACTTGAATTTTTGAAGATTTTAGGGTGGCTTTCTAAGTCAACATGTATTTGTTGACTCGTGAGAGAGTCCTTTAGTTTCGCTCTGATATCTTTCCTGACGATGGAATATCAGGAAAGAGTTATTTTGTGGTACTAAAAATACGACAATAAGATAATACATGTGACTTAGGGACCATAATCCTATTTATATATAACTTTCCTGTTACCTTTTGGATTCCTATTTCAACCCATCATAGAAATAGGAATTACTCTTAAGTCTCTACACATTAAAGACCCACATCCTATTAAATACATTAAAGCCCAAACTATAATTTATCACTTTAATTGGATTTAACCTTATTTGACGGTCTGCAACACATAATTATTCACATATAAGTCCAACGTTAAATTAAGGATCCAACATGATCTATTATTAAACTTTTAAAATTATCACTCACCTCTTGAATTGCAATACTTTCACAAAATACAAAAGAAAAAATTATCTTTGGTAGAAAAAATAACAGTGAGTTCCTTTGAGCACTAAACAATTGCTCTAACTCTAAAATAAGTGTTCTGACAGTATCGTCAATTTAAAGAATTTCGATATGTTATATTTGTAAGTTTTCAAACATCCCATTGCTTGTAGCATACTTGATGGTGGATTACTTCTTTCCAATTTCATCTAGTACATAATTTTTTGGACCTAGAACGTCAAAGAAAGGAAGTTTCAGTTTTTCATTTAACACCTCTACGTTTTCAGGGAGAAAATTTTAAAGTAAAACTGGAGTAATTTACAAACTATCTAAAACTTCTCAATGACACCTTCCCTAAATTGATGATAATGGCAACGGCATCGACAGCGTCACGCAGTTCTTCACTCGCATCCCAATTTATTCAAGTTCCCATTCGTACTAGACAGCGGATACTTTTGAGTCCTTCCATGCTTGCACATTTTCAACAACGGATGGTTGGAAATGGAGCATCGAATTATTTATTCATAGATTATATACAACAGCCACGGATTTAAGGGGGGGCTGGTGGGGGCTTAAGCCCCCCCCCAAGCCGCCGGAAAACCCCCTATATATAGGGGATTCCGGCGGCCAGCCCAGCCATTCCGCAGAGGGCAAGCTCAGACTCCTGCTTGATGATTTTTTCTTTGTCTGATGAGGTCAGACATTCCGCAGAGGGTTGCACGTATCCATACCCAAACCCTATGGCAGAGTTGCAATAAGTCTCTACGGTACCATCCCTAGATTCTAGGTTGATGTTGTTCAGCACAATGTGGCTGCAAGGAACCGTGTCGCTGCATGCAAATTTCATGGCGTTTTTGCTTTTGGAAGTCCCGCTAATGTTCTTGTACATGATTTCACTTATTTCAACTGCAGAACTCTGGATATAAAAAGTCGTTGTCAGGATATTTTAAGGATGAGTAGATAAACAATTGCCTGCACTTTTTTTTTTTTTGGTCGAATTTTAGTATCATTCAGAGTTTATTCACCAAAGAGAGCAGAAAATACAAAGTCCGTCTGGTTCCCAATTAACCAGCTATTCTGGAAAACCATGAAGCTAGAGGGTGAATCATACCTGGTTCTGGCAAGGCGTCGGCGAATCACAGTAGAATTGGTCAATGATAATGGGATTTGAAACGTCATCTACTCTCACATTCTGATATCGTACCCCTCGAACATACCCAGATCCTCCCTGCAGAGCTACCATTTTTAATCATTCTCCATATAATTATATGTTTTTATTATTTTTATAATTATTGATTCTAAATTTTACTTATTAAATATATTTATTTCGTCACAAAAAAAAAATTTTAATACACTTCGGCCCCCCCAAAAATAAATTTCTGGCTCCGTCCCTGATATACAAATAAAAATGCTCATTTAAAGAAAGGAAGTTGTTATTGGCACTTATTATTTGTTAATCACATTCTTTTAATCTTCTTAATTGTATAGGAACACAATAAATATACATTTACCTCTTTTATTGTACATTACAACTTGGGATAAAAAGGACTATTTATGATTACAATGGTATATTAGAGAGAATATTGTCTTTTTACATAATTTAAGGAGTCAAGGACATTACCACCAATAAATATGTAATTATCAATTATCAATTCCCTAAAGAAGTTGTTATGCATGGAATTGGTTTAATTGTCTACGTAATTTTCACATAAAAAACAAAACAGGCAAAGAAGCATAGTAAGTCAAATCCCCGTTCTCTCGTCTCACTTTTTAAATTTCGGCCCTTCCCTCCGAGAAAAAAATTAATATAAAAAGACACATCTCTAGAATATTACACCAAATACTAGTGGTAAATTATTACCAAGTTTATGAAGGAATCATAATTAAGGATTTTGGACACGTGTATCTTTTCTCCACCAATTACCATGGCAGGCTATACAAGAAGTTATTAATTAAAATGATTATACAAGAAAATTTGGTCAATTTTGCTTATCAATATTTTTGATAATAATTTTAGTAAGACAACAAATTGTCAAAGAAGGGCTTCATTTACTTATTGGGTTTCTTGTACGAAAGATGACACGTTGGTAAAGAGAAGATTTATATGGCCTTTAGGCTTTACGCATTTTTATCTTTTCCTTTTGGATAAATCATGCACTTTAGTCCTTTAAACACTTCTTTTTGGTGGAAATGTGGAAGTCAACCCCTAAGCAGTTGCAATTCAGCCCAAGCTTCGTCCGCTTTTAGACTTTTTTTAAACAGTTGGCTCGCAACAACATTTCATGCTTTTGAGGTTCATTTGTCACAAAGCAGCCAATGTTGCTTTGAAATCCAAAATGGTATAAGAACAATGAATTAGAGCTTGAACCTTAGCAAAAACGAGTTTCTTTTGCAGCGAAACTTTGACATTAGTGTTGAGCTCCAAATTAGGCACTAATTTGAAAGAGCAAATAATCCTGGCAATTATTAGATTTTTGGAATTGTTAAATTTTTTACAACTAAACTATTAAAAATCTGGTTTTAGTCACTGAACTGTCTAAAATTTAGGTTTCGAGTCATTTCATTAGATTTAATCGTTAACTAGTTCTATTTTTCTAACTAAATAAAAAAAAAGAGGAAAAAAGAATCCAAAAAATTATTTATTTTCCTTTACAATTATTCCTTTTTATTCAGTTCCTATTCTACTTTTTCATAAAAGCGAATTTTAACCAAAATCAAACTAAAAGATTATTTCGTTCTTGATAGTTATTTAATTAATTGTTGGATGGGAACATACTCTGGATCGGAATCTTGGGGAATACTTCTTGATCATTTCTACCAACTTAAAGCCCCAATTTGAATTCCCTTTATATACGGAAATATCCCTTTGGATAACTTACAGAATCTCCATTACTCCTTTCTTTTGTTTCATGAATCGTCCGAGCACTCAAATTTGGTATAGTTAACAATTAATAATTAAATTTGATGAAATGTCCCAAAATCTAAATTTTTAATAGTTCAATGGTCAAAACTCGATGATTCCAAAAATTTAGTGGCCATCTAGATAATTTGCTCAATTTGAAAATGCCAATCGAGAAATTAGAGATTGAGAAAATGATGTACAGCAATTGGGATGAGAAATTCTCCAGTCAACCACTTTATTTTCCCTCTAGAAGGATGTCACACATATTTCTTAGTCAACGTTCTTTGCTCTTTTGTGAAAAATATTCTTTCACCATCATGATAAGCTTTTGGGCAAAAGCATAACTGAGGTAGGAATAGATATGGGTTAGGTTTAAATTCATCCTGCCAATTAGTCATATTGTCCAATGTTCTTCTTCTCTCTGAGAAGTTATGGGCCTTGTAATTCTTATGTTAAAAGAAGTTATGTACCCACCGCCTTTTTGTACTGCTACAATTCTGGCTTCGTGACCCAATGCAGCGATGGAGAACCATGCTGGTTGGTATTAAACATGTTGAACTTTAATATCATAATCCTAGGAGCCATTTGATAAAAGTTCATTGATCCTTATCATTGTCACTATATATATATATGTACATATATATAAGAATAAGTGAGGAGGGCGAGGGGCAGGGAGATTAGAATTCAAAACCTCTATTTTATTTTATCACTATCACTATTATTCACTAGTTAAAGATAATGGATTTTGTTAAAACTTAGTGTTTCATAACTAAAATTTAAGTATAAAACTTACCACTTTGTGTTATTTCCTTTTTTTTTCTAAATTTTCTTACTCTCTCAATTTTTTCTAGTATTTTGTAACTTTTGTTTTTTTAACAAAAAGTATGAGTTACATGAATGAGTTAACATTGATTCTCTACTAAAAAGTAGTTAATCACAAAACCATATAATCGGGCTATAATCCCTATTAACTCATTCCGATTAACCTAACCAAACGATAGGTGTTATTATAATTAATTTTGGAATTTTTCATTCTTTAATATGAAATCCACTTATCAAATGCCCCTAAAGCTAATCCTAAATGATTAAAATAGAATTTGTACAGCTATACGTGGTGGGCAAAGCTGTCATTTCATGGGGGCAATGAGTTGTTGGAAGGTACATGTGTCGATAATACAATTAGGAGATGTGTGGGCTAACCGGTGCTATCATTTTGCCCTACTATTATTGCCTTTTCACTTGCTCTTTAACAATTAATGTTTTTTTTTTATTTTTGTTAACAGATTGTCAGAATTAGCCAGTATGATTTGATTTACATAACTACCATAATGGCAGATTAAATATGTATTAAAAATTACAAATCTGCAATTTAATATATACAAGTAGATTTGAAATATACAAAAAATTTCAAAATCATCTTCCAATAGATAAATTGTTGTGGCTCTCTTTTTGTACATCTTGCAATCGTTAGGTTTTGCTAATCAACGGTTTTAAGACCTAATAATGATGATGAAATTTGTCAAAATAGATTTAAGATCCAAAAAAAAATTCAGATTTGACAACCATATCTAAAATAAATTTAGGTCTAACAATAAAATAAGAAAAAAAAAAAAGAAAATCCTCGGTAGAAATTTCTAGGATAACAAAAAATTCTCATTAGGAATCATTAAAAGAAACATAAAACTCTCATTAAAAAAAAACTTAGAAGAAATTTTATTAGAAAAATGAAAAAAAAAAAAAGAAAATCCATTAGAGGGAGACCACCAGTCCGATCTTTTTAGAAGAAGTGAAAAAGTAGATAGAAATTGGAGAGGATGAAATGTAGAATCCCCTCTCCCTGTTCTTTAACAATGTCAGTATGTGGTGCTATGACGGTATTGCTCTTTTAAAACATTTCTAGCTGCTAGGGATTTAATTTAGTTTCTTGTTATACATTAAGGAATGATTTTCAAAATTAATCAAAACAACACTTAGTATGCAAAGTTGACTGCGAGGAAAGTTGACAGTTTTGATTGAGCCATAAGCCCAACCAAGAATACAGTAGTATTATTTTGATTCCAGAGTAGATTTAGCTACATTAATATATCACTATTGATTATTTAAAAATTTCTTTTTATTATTCAGCTAGCTACATTAATCCTAATATATATATATATATATATCTATATTTTGCCGAAACAGATTTTACTAATGTAACAGCATGAATTGCTTCATCCTAAATGTTGTTCAGGGGAGGGATGGGTTGGGTGGTATAGAGGGAGGGAGTGTAAGCAAGAGATCACGGGTTTGAGTTCTTTTACTTACACTAAAAAAATAAAAAATAAAAAAAAACAAAATATGTTAATTCCCAAGCTCTCCAACCAAAATTAATGGTAAATTCAACTGTATTATCCTTTTTCAATCTTCTTCTTGCCAAGGAGACGGAATATACCGAGGTAGAAGCAGGTGCTTATGAGTATCGCATTAAAAGTACAATAAAAGGTAAACAATATTAATAATTTCTGATACAAGTGAATGCATAAAAAATAGGAAATAGGGTGTTGAATAAAGGAAAAACGATAAAAGTAACCGTTGGGACGCGCCAAATGACCAAGAAAGGGTTTTTAAAGTTTTTCTCATTGTCAAGTTTAGAATTTGAATTTTGTACCTGACAATTGAAGGTAGAAAAAAAAGTAACAAAAAAAAAAGGAAAGAAGATAAACGATGATTTGTGCCCAAATACCTAAGGATGGACTACAGTAGATATGTAATCAACAAGAAGGAATTTGTTGAGTTGAGGGAGGAACAGATTAGCAAATTCCACATGAGCTGGGTGAGCAAGAAACTCAGCAACCCCTTTCATACCCTCAAAGATGGAATCAAAGACGTGTGTAAGGCCTTGGTACATATTCCTGTTGCTCACATTCTTACCCCTGCAACTAAGGGAGCCATACCAAAACCAAATATCTTAGATTCTGTGCAACACTGCATTTCTCCTCATGCTAAATCATCTAGAAATTGATCCCTTTTTATATCTAACTTGAACTAGTAAAATGGCAGCTGCTACTTCAATCAATGGTCAAGGGCAATGGCATCAAGGACAAATGAAATTTTGATGTCTAGTTGAAAAAAAAAATAGAAAAGAAACATTAATGGGCAATAGCAAGAAGCAATACAATTCAATCCCTATAGCAAAAATCTTGAAACTCGAAATAAATCAAAATTGTAACGTTGAGATAATAGATGTGACATCACGAACTAAAAAGAGTCTTAATTAACATTTCGAGATTCGAGCATATTCACATAAACTTGTGATCCACCAGATAACAAAGATTTGACTTTATATATAAACAAAACAACAAAAAGAAGGATTAAAAAAATGTTTTCATGATTTAAAAATTAATAAGAACCCTCAAGATGTGATCTTGATCAAAATCTCTTTTATGAACATGCCAAAGAAAGTTGTACTAGCAGCAGCAGAGGAATGAAACACCATGAAAAGATCCAGGCCCTAGGGGAATGGGATGGGTTGGATGAGATTTGACAAGATTGGTATAGGCCTTGATGAGTTGCCGAATCTCATCTTCTAACAGCCCATCTTTCAATTGGCTTGGAGTGTATGCCTCACCGTCAATATCCTCATCTCCGATGATTTAGTCACAGATTTCTGTGCCTCCAAACTTTTTTGGTTGGATCAATCTGGGGCTCCCAGTCCCATTTAATTTGTTGGAATGGAGTCAGGTCTTATTAGCAACATCGTGTCAAAATACTCTTGAGACTGATGGGGTGGAGGCCCATTAAGAATGGTTATCAACTCCCAAAAGTGTCAACAAGCAAACCAACCAGTACATCATACTATCATCCTCTTGAGGTGGGGTGGAGCTAGGCCCTTCAAATTTGGTCACCAACTCCTAAAACTATTAGCAAACAAACCAACCAATTTACTCGAATGGAAAGCTCAAAATATATTACGTAGGGTTAAGAAATGCAACACAAACAAAATCATATAAAGCAAGCCACATACACCTACAATTAGAAGTATCGAAATGAGTGATTCGAATGGATGTGAACTAGTCATGATTAGGTAATGAGTATAATGAGTCGACCTATTTATCTTCGTTTATTAAACAGGTTAAAATGGGCCAACCTATTTATACGCATTTAATAAATAATTATGAATATATTCAATTATCTATTTATGACCTGCTTGAAATTCTTGTTTTAAAATTTTTTTGCATGTAGTTTGATAAGAAATAATGGTATTTTATTGTAATTAGATTAGCAAGGAATTCAAATTTATTCCCTTAATTTTCACCAAAAAAATTGAATTTGAATATGCAATTATTCTTAGATGGGTATAAATGGGTGAAGCGAGTCAATCCACTACCCATCAATTAATCGATTTTAATTGAGTCACTCATTTAAACCCATTCAAAATGCATTGCATATCCAAATCCACTTAATAACGTGCGAATTTGGGTGGGTCAATACAAATGAGTTGTGATTGACACTATTATCTACAATGTAGTATTGTCTAGGTATCTCATGTATACATGAACATACACAATCAGTAATATTTATCAACCCACTAAGAAATAAAAAGAAAGGCCAATTTTTGATCCATCATCAAATTTAAAAGCCTTGAAACCATTATTATCACTAATAACCAACCTTCCCATTTTACTACTCGAACCAAAAAAATATATTGGGTGTTGCCCTTTTTGTGGAATAGTTCTAGTTTTTTTGTGTCTACATCAGTTGCCATTAGTTGTTAATGTGTGTTTTGTTGGGCTACTTATATTGTGTAATTATTATATTGTGTAATCCAAGATATTGTATATCTTCAGATTTAATTATTGTTACTGTTTTTTGGTGATCATAGCTAAAGCCATTTTGTTACACTAGAAAAATGCACGTGCTCCGCACATGTATGAAATATGAGTAATGTTTTTTTAAACTTTGATGTCTTGAACTTATGATATAGATAAATCAATACTGGGTACTATTGCGAGTAAGGAAATATAAAAGTCATGCAATAAATGGTTTCTTAAAGGTAGATTTGTCCAATGTCACGGTTCTAAGAATGAATAAATGGAAAAAACCAAGGCAATCCCCAGCAAACCTCGACCATGACTTGTAGAGGAAAGTCGGACAAAAATTTTCTTTTTATGAAGGCAAGGTTTTTTCTCTTCAGTTCAATATTTTTGTTGTTGTCATTCTTACTACTTTCTTTTTGCAGATCTTTTGTTTGGATTCTGTCACTTTTTTCTCCATTTTTAGGTTATTGTTCATTTAAGTGTGTTAATGATTAAAAGTTCTTTTCTCTTTTCTAAGAATATTTTATGTATTATTATAGATAATTTTTGTTTTGCCGATATTTATTTTCACTTGATATTATAAATGATAAGGGTTGTGTTTGTGTTAAAATGTACAACTTATATTATGACCATGATTCTTATTATCGAAAGGAAGTAGCTTAATATGCTCAAACATGTAACATGAGGATACCTAATTGGACATAAGTCTATAAATAAATTTTAAAAATATCATCATTTGCTTTTAAATTTTCATATTGGGACAATTATTATGGAACCATTTTGATTTAAGGACCCACTTATTCTTCAATTTTTACTTTTGGGTGCATATAGACAAATCAATTGATGCAAATAAAGCAATTTTTTTATATTCTATATATTTTTTTAATAATTTAATGTTGTACTTTTCTTCTTTTTTTTGGTCAATTAATCTTGAAGATCTACCTTGTGCTTAAAAAAGTCTTAGCAAAAGAAAGTTGGCTAAATTACATTTAAATGAAAAAAAGGATTAAAAAAAGGTAAGTGCAATAGACAAAAAAAATTCCTCTGAACAAATAAACAAACGAAAAAAAAAAGTTAACTCATAAAAGTTGGGTAAATTACTTTAAATAAAAAAAAAAGAAGAAATAGCAAATGTGAAGATTGTGTAGATACAATTACATTGTTGTTTGGATGAAACACGTAAGGAAGTTGGAGAACAAGTCATTGGATATCTAAAAAGTGTCAAATCAGGATGATCTTGATATTAGCACCAAATCAGGATGATCATGATATACTTCAATCTCATACAGGATGATCTTGATATATTCCAAACTCACACTTTAAATTCCAGTGTATGAGGTGCAATAATTCTTCTTCTTAATCCGTTATAGTTTTTTTTTTGTTTCCGGGTTAATCCATTAATAGTTGTTGGGAGGGCACCAACTCCTCCCTCATCATTTGAACGTTTCCCATCTAGATTGGTGTAAGATTTTGCTAGCAAAATGATGAGTAGAGTAATATTTGTAATTACTAATGTGTCCACCGCCTCAAAGTCGGTTAGGATGTGGTAGAATGTGAAAAAAAAAAACTTTTAGACCACAGTACAAATATTATTTGGAATAATTACTGTAGCATTTTTTTGTGATGTGATGTATGTGAAATAAAAAGATGGTTGAAAATATAAAAAGGTGAGTTAGAAAATGTGTTTATGATACAAGCGAAATATTATTTAGGATAAGTTCATTGTCCAAACAAACATTAACCAACATGGAAAAAGCAACCAATGAATGTTGGTGCAAGCGGAAGGAACTTGCATTCCTTAATCATGAGGTTTCGGGTTTGAAATTCATGGAAATGAAGAAAAACAACGATGGGAGAGTTTCTCTTGCAAAGGACCTGACGCGCTTCGAATAAAATTACTGTAAAATAGATGAAGATACTTGTGAATTATACACAAAAAGAAAAAGAAAAAAGGCATAATTAAGGGATTTAGGATCTTTAGTTAATCGTGAGGTAAGTTTCATAATTTTTGCCAACAATTAACACAACGATGAGACACTGAGCCCACATTTCCCCACACCCTATTATTAGATCCAAAATTTGAAGTTGTTAATATATATTTTTTCTTTATTTTATATCTTCCACCCCTCCTCACACTCTACCCCGACTTTCAAAATTCAAACTTTAAATATGATAAAAGTTCAAATTTCAAATTGCAAGTTCCTTGGTAGAGAATTTTCAGCTAATTTCTCCAAATATTGATAAAAAAAATGAAAAACAAGAGAAAGTAGAATTGAGAAAGTATGGCTCTAATAGTGAGCCTTTTTCCTTATATGCATTCCATACTTCAATCCAGCTTTAAAAAAAAATTAAAAAGTGAAATACAGATATTGTCTTGTCTATTGGACACAGAGGTATCAAAATTCATTAAAAAAATGATAAGCATGGTGGGTATTTTAATTTTGTTTTTTAAAAAGGTTGGCCCGCCATGCTTACATATAAGAGGGGATCCAACGGTATGCTCCATTCAATACCTGCTGCATCATATTTATGACACGTGTAATACTCTGTTGATAGGGCTTAACTGTGAGCTTTTTCTATATTTTTTTTTATCAAACCAATTGGACTGTTGTTGATGATCATTGCTCACATTTTTTTTCTTTTTATTAAAAAAAATTGTACCGTTACCTAAAGTCCTAAATTTTTTCAATAAATAAGGGATACTTTATTTTTTTTTTTCATTTCTCACATCATATTTCTTCACTTCTTATACTCTGTTACTCATTTCCTTCAACCACTTATACAATTCCTCAAATTGCTCTTATTTTCTCACTATGGATGAGAATTTTAATAGTTGTAAGAATATGTTTAATGTTCTAAATATAGAAAATTCGTCCTCTTCCCAAAATCAAAACCAACAAAATTTTCAAAATTACCCCAATTTTTCATTTTCTTGTATTCCACCAAATTATGCATATCCACCAAATTTGCCCAATTCCAATCATCCATCCAATTATCAAAATCCATCAGGTTTTCGTATCCATTTCACATGTATCCACCACTCAGTTATTTTAATTTGTCAATGGGAAATCAATATACATTAGAATAAATGTTTGATCTAATGAAAGGTAAAAAATTTAAGGAAAGTTAATAATTTATTTTTCAAAAAAATGTGATTATTTTTAAAAATTAATCTTATTTATTTATGAGAGATTAAAGATGTGGATTATAAAAATAAATGTTTGATTTGATTGTATGGTCATGTTATTATACTGTATTAAGTGTAATCCATTGTGAGTGAAAGTGTAATAAAAGTAGAGATAGTAGAATGCTGACGTGACATGTGAATTACACTCTACTGCGGATAGCCTAAGGAGAAAGGCCTCGTATTAGAGCCATACTATCCCTTTTTATTTTTTTTCATCAATATTTTGAGAAATTAGCCAAAATTTTCCGTGATATTATAAAAATAAAATAAGCCAATGCAATGGTGTTTAGCTTTGCATTAGCTTTTTTTCATTTCATCACTACGAAGATATGTTCTCACAAACTAATTTTAATGTACGTAATTTTGTTGACAAATATGTGTGTGTCTCTCTCTCTGTATATATATGTATGTATATATGTGTGTATGAGGCAAGATGAGAAAAATAAAAACGTAAACGACGAATATGTTTATTGTTCGCAATTCTGACTTTTTAGTCTCAATATTTCATTACGCATTCATATTCACTACTGTCTCATAGAGTCATAGTGGCGGTACCATTTTTCATCAGCACCATTTTTGGACGCCATTGCCAACCGTAACCACCATACTGTCGCCGGAACAGCACTGGTAAGTTTTCATTATGGCTGTCCATTAACTCGAGTATTAAATGCAACTTATGTGCCTTTTTGCTTGTCTGTCTTTTTCGTGCTTTAGTTTCTTTGCTTGAGTTTTTGCTTGAACAAAGAACTGAAGAAATTCCTGCGAACTTTTTTTTCCCTTGAAATGCTTGTTTTGATGGGTATGAAATGTGGTTTCCTACGAGCTTTGGTACATTTTCTGAGAGCAAACCATCGAGGTTTACTGCAAGCTGTGAACGGAGAGTTTGCCCATCAACTGTTTGATGAAATGCCCAAACGAAAATATTGACCACAAGAGAGAATTTTAAGTATTTCATGCTGTGTGCACTTTTTGATTAGACGCTAATGGCCTTGCTGGGTGAAGACAAAAGCAGCGACAGGAAATTTTCGTTTTATTATTGTTGTTGTTGCTATTTTGTTAGTAAGCCACTATGTATGTCAGTGGCTGTGCTTGCGTGAGCGTTGTTATTAGGAAGTACTCTGGTTTTTAGTCCATTGTTGGCTGGAGTTGAGAGCTTCCGGTGAGTTCTGTTGGAGAAGAAGCACACAGCAGTGGCTGCGTTCTGGTCATTGGAGACGATGATGAAATTTCGGGAGGTGTGAATAAGTCCACGATTTTTCCTTGGTTTTGTAGTTTGCCTCTAGCATTCTGAAGTTATCAAATAGACCCTGTACCTACACGTTTAACATTTTCAATCAGGTCCTTAGATATTGATTAGTCAATTATTCATTTAATTAGCTTTTCAGCTATTGAAATTTAGTTATAAGTGGCATTAACTGGTTTTCTTTTCCTTTTAGTACTCATATAAGGCATTTTGAGAGGCTAATTTTATTATATTATTGTGTTTCTACGTCTTCATTTTCTTTTTATGTTGCTGGCTGAAGTTCTCCATAGATTTTCCAATGGTTGATTGGATGTTGGCATTTTGTGCTTTCATTTGGTTATCTATGTTTTATGCATTGTAAGTGTCAGATCTTCCTTTTTGTTAATTAAATGCATGTTACTTGTTTAGCTTGCATTAACCTTTTTTTTTTTTGCTTTAAGATTGTAAGAATACAAAGTTAACTTGCTACTGGTTTTTAGCCTATCTAGGTTGGCCTTAGGATTGTAAGAATGCAAATTAAAGTCATAATTAGTTGTTTACCAGGTATGGGATGGTGCTTGATCTTGACCTTCCTCCCTCAGAACTAAGTTCTTGACCTCATTTCTCTTAATTTTAAAAGACTGGGATTAGTCTAGGTGAAGAATTTTAAAAATCAAATAATTAGTATTCTGTAACTTGTTTAGGTGACTGAATATACCTTGAATTCAATTACATGTGGTGGCTCCTTAATTTCAAAAACCCTTTGCAAGACTACTAGTGGGCCTTTGGATTGTCACATATTGTAAGTCATACTTTAGTCACTCTTCTTTTTATTCTATTTAAGAATAAAATCTACTCTTACAATTTTTTTAAATAATTGAATAATGGGGTGCATTGTTTCTGCATTTGCTATGATTAATGCGGAGGATAAAGAGTTAAATAGCATGCTAAACACCCACCGGCTAGTAAACGAGAGTTTTTATTGCTCTTTTGAGTTCAATTGGCCTAAGACATCAAACATGATTTTATGGAAGGATTTGGAGAGAAGTGTCAACGTAAAGCCTTTCTTCTTTTGTTTCATTACTCTTTGTTTTTTTGAGATTTTTTAGTGGAAAGAAAAGAACTGTTTTGAAGAGATTGCATTCAAAGTTAACCTTTTTGAATATGTTTATAGCTGGGAAAACAGTACATCAACTTTAAGGCTTGTTGATTTGCTTAGAAAGCCAACCCTAGAGGATTTTAGATTTCAAATAGCTATCCTCATTGAAGCCTAAATCTCATAATTTCTTGGTTAAGAGTTCTCCACAACTATGTCCTCTCAGTACCTTTCAAAGTAGCCTACAAAAACCAGTACCATTAGTGGCAAATGCGTAAATAGACCTTGTTTATGTGCTTACTTGTAAATGATGTGGAACACTCTAGAGCCACTTGAGTTCATACATTATCCGCTATCGCTTTGTTGTAAGGCTTATAGATGACTTATGGAATTGCTCATTGAAGCTTAATTTTTTTTTGGTATATACTTGCTCCACCATTTTATTTTTTGTTAGTAATTTCCAAACTGGCCTACAGAAGTTAGTTGTAGTGACTGGAAATACATAAATAGACATGGTCTACACAGGAGTCATGTGTTTTCTTTCATCTTCATTTATTACTTGCCATTATTTTTTTAATATCGTCATATATTACAGTATGGTGATTATGTGGCTTACAAATATACCAGTGATCTAGAAACACTTCATAGAACAGGTCAATCATACTATTTTCCTGTCTTAATATTTATCCAACTTATAAATGTTCAACTATATCTTATCTGAGTGTTTGCTTGTTCTACAGGCATGTCTTGTGCAAAACTTGTCACGAGCTCCCTCATATCTGTGTAGAAGAACGCATGATCAGACTTTTAAGCTGTCGAGAGCTACAATGGACAAATTCCTGCCGACTCTTTAAACTCCTTGCTTTTGTACCGTCTCAACAATATGGGTTCTCATTTGTGTCTGCTCAATTGGCCCAAGAAGAAGAAGAGTCCTTGATCAGCTGCAAAATGCCACCTTTCACTCCACGAGTGTCCAATTCTCATGCATATGCTAATATTCTCCATAATTGTGTTGAAAACTGTGAACCCATCAGGGGAAAAGCCACTCATTGTGATATAATAAAGCGAGGGGGCTGTTTAGACTTATTTGCAAGAAACGTTTTGCTGAATTTGTACGTAAAATGTGGATTATGGTATGATGCTCGACAGTTATTTGACGAAATGCCTGATAGGAACGTTGTTTCATTTGTTACTTTAATTCAAGGCTGTTCAATGTCCGAAAGATACAATGAAGCTGTTCAACTGTTTGGTAGGTTACATAAAGAAGGTCATAAGCTTAACCCTTATGTTTTCACTACTATCTTGAAGATGCTTGTGACAATGGAGTGGACAGAACTTACATGGAGCATCCATGCCTGCATTTATAAGCTTGGCTACCATAATGATGCTTATGTTGGTACTGCTTTGATTGATGCTTATTCTGTTAGTGGGTTTGTTGATACTAGTAAGGAAGTGTTTGATGTGATTGAAGGCAAGGACATGGTTTGTTGGACTGGAATGGTATCTTGCTATGCAGAGAATGATTGTTTCCCTGAGGCATTAAGTTTGTTTGATCAAATGAGGATGGTGGGGTTCAAGCCAAACAACTTTACGTTTGTGAGCGTAATAAAGGCTTGTCTTGGATTAGATGCGATGGGCATGGGAAAGAGTGTTCATGGGTATGTCTTAAAGGCAGGTTATCAGATGGATTCTTATGTAGGTATTTCCTTACTTGACTTGTATACTGCAACCAGAGATATGGATGATTCCAGGCAGATGTTTGAGGAGATTCCAAAAGATGATGTAATTCCTTGGAGTTTCATGATAGCCAGGTACTCACAGAGTGACCGTTGTGATGAGGCTTTGGAATTATTTTGTCGAATGAGAGAATCTTTGGTTGTCCCTAACCAGTTTACTTTTGCTAGTGTGCTGCAATCATGTGCAACAAAACAGGCTTTTGACTTTGGGAGGCAAACTCATTGCCATGTAATAAAAGTTGGTCTTGTTTCGGATGTTTTCGTCTCTAACGCTCTCATGGATGTTTATGCTAAATGTGGAAAGATGGACGGTGCAATGGACTTGTTTGCAGATGCTGCAATTATAAATGACGTATCCTGGAACACCATCATTGTTGGCCTTGTACAATTGGGTGATGCAGAGAAAGCCCTAGATTTGTTTCTAACCATGGTTGATAACAGAGTCCAAGCAAGTGATGTGACTTGCTCAAGTATTTTGCGGGCTTGTGCTAGCTTAGCGGCATTAGAAACAGGTGCTCAGATGCATACATTCATAATCAAAACACTTCATGATAAAGATGTTGCTGTTGGAAATGCACTCATAGATATGTATGCAAAGTGTGGAAATATAAAAGATGCTCGCCTGGTCTTTGACACAATGAACAAGCAGGATACAGTGTCATGGAATGCTTTGATCTCAGCATATTCCATGCACGGTCTTGGTAGCGAGGCTCTGAAAATCTTTGAGAGGATGCAGAAAACCGATGTCAAGCCTAACCAGTTAACTTTTGTTGGTGTACTTTCTGCATGTAGCAATACAGGGTCTCTAGATACAGGGCAGGCTTATTTCTCTTCAATGCTTAAGACCTATAATGTTGAACCTTGCGTGGAGCATTATACCTGTATGGTGTCTCTCTTAGGGAAAATGGGGCATCTGGACAAGGCAGTGAAGTTGATTGAAGAAATTCCATTTGAGCCAAGTGTTATGATCTGGCGTGCTCTGCTTGGAGCCTGTGTTATCCATAAAAATGTTGAGATTGGGAAGATCTCTGCCCAACATGTGCTGGAAATGGATCCACATGATGAAGCAGCTTATATATTGTTGTCAAACATATATGCCAGTGTTAAAAGATGGGAAAATGTGTCTTCTGTTAGGAAAATTATGAAGAAGAAACGAGTAAAGAAAGAACCCGGAGTTAGTTGGATTGAGCACCAGGGAATAGTTCATTATTTCACAGTAGGAGATGTGTCACATCCAGACAGAAAATTAATTCAGGGGATGCTGGAGTGGTTGAACTTGAGATGTAATAGAGCTGGTTATATCCCAATTTCTGATGTTATTTTACTTGATGTAGAGGATGATGAAAAGGCTCGACTTTTGTGGATGCATAGTGAGAGATTAGCTTTAGCATTTTCTCTTGTGAGAACACCATCTGGAACACCCATTCGTATTATCAAGAACCTCCGTATATGTTTGGATTGCCATGCAGTGATTAAGTTCATTTCAAAACAAACACAGCGAGATATCGTCATTAGAGATGTAAACAGGTTTCATCACTTTGAGGAGGGGATTTGTTCTTGTGGCGATTACTGGTGACCTGCCCTTTATTGGAGGGTTGTCCAGTTAAATTTTGTACTTCTTCTGTTTCCTCACAATGAATTAAGGGATGATATCTAATTGGATGGGACTCATTCACTACTCAGAGACAGTTCACCAGGTTTTGCAACATTGAAGATGTCTTAGGACCTTTTCACTCAAATTTTCCATTGGCACTAATGTTGCTTTAGGACAGACTGACAAGGATCTCTCATGTTGAGAAGTCTTCTTCATTCTGTCTATTGTTGGATGGAGAGTGGCTCACCTTCAGGACAAGCACTGGTGATGCCTTCTCTGATCAGCTGAATATTTCCAAAGCTGTCAGTTCACCTTGTGCTGTGACTGCGAAGATATCTTAGGACTTTTTCACTGAAATTTCCCATTGGCACTGTTGTCGCTTTAGGACAGACTGACATCAATCTCTCGTGTCAAGAAGTGTTCTTCATTCTGGGTGTTGTTGGGTGAAGAGTGGCTTACCTTCAGGATGAGCAATGGTGATGCCTTCTCCAGTCAGCTGAATCTTTCCGAAGTCGTCGATGTTCTGGGATTCGCTATCTCTTTATAGAATTGAAAACAATCTGGCAGGTCTGGAACTACCCACATCCTTCATAAAATTGAAAACCACTTGTTGGTAAGATGACACCAACCTCGATTTGACTTTCTAAAGATAGGTACATCTACCAAATTCTAGTGAGGTTCTTCTAGAATTAACATTGTTGGTAAAATGACACCAACCTCAATTTGACTTTCTAAAGATAGATACATCTTCCAAATTCTAGTGAGGTTCTTCTAGAATTAACATTGATGTTGTTCTAAGGCCCTTGAAATTCTTTTCTGTTCAAACAAGAAAAGTTGTTTGAATATTGCGGTGTGTAAACCCTATTAATAACTAGGCATATCAACAAGTTTTGGTAGAAGTATCCCTTCGAGACCTAGGTACGATTTGGTTTTATGCTCTGCACAATTAACGCTGCCAATTGCTTTCGATTGTTTGAGGTTCAGTGAAACTATTTGCACTCTTAATACATTGCAGGCAATTTTGGATTTTGATCTGACATCTGAGTCTAACCTCCATGAATTTGTTAATGTAGAAAGAATAGAGCTTTCCTAGATGGCCATATTCCATTATGAAAATGCATGCAAACTTAAATTACTTGGATCCTAGAAACTGATTTTAGGCATCTGGAAGTCATGCTATCACAGATAATAGCATCGATTGTATGGTGTATTAATGCTCTATTATGGCTGCTTTTAACTTGGATGTTTATGTGATAGATTTCAGATGGTGATGAGATGCATTGCTAATGTAAGCCTTTTGTTTAAACTATTCTAGTTTAGTCTTTTAATGTGCATGTTATTGCATTAAACTGTCAGATCTTTGTTGTCATTAGTTCCCAGTCAAAAGCATTATTGGTGATGAATCTACTTTTATATTATACTTTTGGGCTAACGCATGTTTAACAACTCTGTTTCTTTGCGATTATAAGATTTCGGTTAGGCCTTGCTGCTCCTTTTAAACCATGAATTGGGCTGTATAGTGTGCTTTTTTGGACAAATCACTTCATTGATTTAGCTCATTTGCTGCCTCTTGGAAGAAGCATATATCTTTTTCCTTTTTACCTATATTTCTTAGGCTATTGTTTGATTACTGCTCCCGATACTAGTGACCCTGTGTTGTTATTATTTTTTCATACAAAATAATGTTTTGACATGCCTCTATTTTTGGCTATGTTGTTGCAGGTATTGCAGTGCTTGTGCCTAAGTGGCTATTCTTATCATTTATAGCCTTTCCGTATCTTGAGGTAATTTTGATATGCTTTTTCTGTGTGGACGTACAGGTAATATATTTTGGCATTTGCTATTTGTTCGTGTAAGTATGGCCTTAATAACAAGTTTAGCCATAGATAACAATTTTCCACCTGTAGTTTTTGGCTATAAAATTCAGTCTTGCTTGTGAGTGCCCCATCACCTCCATTATCGTGGGATTTATATGTAGGGAGTTCCCCCTCTTAAATTTGATTTTCTCTACACCGACAAACAGTGATGACTTCATATTTATCATCTAAAAATGATTGTGGTATTAGTTATGATTTTTCCACCTGTAAATGAAGAAGCATCAAGGTCAGAAATTGCATTTGAAGCAATAAAAGAAGTATACAAGTCTTTCAAGGTCAATTTACTTCTTTTTTGCTATATATTGTCAATTTTATGATTTCGGTTAAGGTTGTTTAACATTTCCATCCCTGAAAATTTGCTGGGTACCTTGCTCACTTGTAATTGCCAATATTTAGCAATTTCTATGATATAATTAGCAACACTCTCTGTGCCATGTATTGGTTATAATCTTTTATTTTAAGTAGCACTAAACATTATTTTCTTTTGCATTTAAATTTGTTTATGATTGACATGTCTTTAAAGGGATATTTAATTTCTTGATTTATTATTATTATTTTTTTTTTTTTGGGCAGTGACCGGTGAGCAATGAACTATTTTCCAGTCTATTAGGGAATAAAGTGTATCTTTTTTGGGGAGGTGGAAAAGGGGGACTGAACCGTTTTCCTTTTTGAAGGGGAGTGCAGGGTCACGGTTATCAGTGAAAGTGAAATCCTTGTTCTCAGTTTCGAAATAAAGACCCTGCCCACTATATTATACATGTGTCTTATTTTGATGCAATATCCTTTTTACTGGTTCTCATAGCTTGTTTCTTTAATGCTTTTACAGCATTGGCTTTGTTCTGTGAAAGAGGATTTTAAGTTGGAATAATGGAGTTGAGCAGTACTGGATGAGGAGGAAGAGAATTGTCATAGTTCCAAGAGGCTATAAACTTCTCCTGGACATTCTTTCCTTTTCGCCTACGCCAGATGCAGTTAAGACTCTCCTTTTTCGAAGATCTGGGAATCTCTGTACTGAAATACGGGTTCTTGATTTTGCTGAATGCTTATCTACGAGTTGATGATGATTTATAATTCTGAGAAAACCCCCAAGACAACCAAAAAATTCATGAATTTAATCTGTCACGTGTTGTAAAATCAAAGGTAATTTTCTTTTCTACGATAGTTGAAATTTTCTTTCTTTGTTGTACGTCCTCCTTTGACCTCTCTCCCTTTCTCTCTGTTTCTCTTTTTTTTTTGTTTGGCATCACAAGGAGTATCCCTTTCGGACTAATCTCTCTGCGCCTGTGCACTCGCCCCCAAGATACACAAGACGATAAAAGGAGTCGAACCGTAACTACACGGTGCCAGGACCTAATGAGGCTACCCCAACACCAGCCGAGCCGACCCCGGGGGCTGTCTCTCTTTCTCTCTCATTGTGCAGTTTCTTTCCCTTTTCTTTTGTGTCCTCCCTCTTGCTATCAAATGAATAACATTTTCACCCTCTCGACTCTATATAGCCCATTTGTTGAGCATATTTCTCACTACCACATGCGCGAGTCAGACTTGGGCTCTCCCTATTTTCGTCCGCGTCTCCTTGCCTTTTTTTTTTTTTCTTTCTTTTAGGGTGGATTAGTTTATTTTTAATATTTATCAAAGTTATGTTCTTAGAGACCATCAAGTTTTGAGTGTGGGATTGTAGAGAAAGTGGATTCCACTTGCTCTTTCAGTCTTGTTATTTTAATCCCTTTTTGCACCCCTCAAATTATTACTCTACTATTTACCACATGAATGATATGTGGGCCGTTTGTAATACATCAGCACTTATGGTTCATTCAATCTTTCTTGTTATATTTTAACCTCTTTCCTGCAGGCCGAAGATTGGCTTAAACGAAAGTAAAACGACAAGGTAGCGCGTTAGAAGTCCTTAGTATGTCCCCTCATGCTTTTCTTATCTATTTTTTTTTTCTTTTTGTGTCAAAATTTATGGTTCAACATCCAAAATATCAAGAAAAATGTTCCATCAACGTCTTTCACTTGGTAAGGAGTCATGTATGGTTTTACTTTGTTTGTTTCTTCGATAAACTCTTTTAAGTACTTTATTCGTGTGCATTTTGTTACTAGAAGCAATAGAAGATGAATTTTGTCCCACCATTCCATCTTTCTCTTCTTACTAATTTGAATTCATAGGCGAAAGGGTACTCGGTTATTTGAAAGACAACGTTGATTTTGGAATTTGCTTCAAGAAGTAAGAGAAATTCATATTTTATGGACTTGAAGAAAGTGATTGCTAAATTCTATGATGACATTAGCAACATTTAAGGACTAAGTTGGCGTTTGATAAGAGGGTTTCAGAACAAAGAATTAGAATAAACTCCATAATTATTGTTTGGAGTACTACCATCGGAATCGGGATTTTGGAATCATACCTAAACATTTAGAATTCCTTAATTTCTTAGTAACTTGGAGGATTTTGGACAAAATCCTTCCAAGCCTGATTCCAATTTGGAAATGGGACCCGTCCCACCACCCATTAAAAAAATTCATATATAATTATTTACAACATATATATATAATTATGTATATAATATATATTATAATTATATATTTAATTATAATATTAGTATAATTATATAATATATTTATAATTATTATATAGACATATACAATATATTATATAAATATATATTATAATTATTTAATTAAATGTATTTATATTTATATAATATATATTATAAATTTATTAATATTATATAATAATATATTTATATTATTTATATATATTTATAAATGTATATTATATGTGCATATAATTATAATATATACGTGTATCTAATAGTAATAATATATTATATAATTATAATAATAATTATTATTATAAATATACTAATATATAATAAAAATTATATTTAATATATAATATACTTTATAATTATATAATATTAGTATAATTAATATTTATATATTATATAATTTTATATTTATTTATATTTATATTATAATATATATGTATTATAATTATAATATTAGTATATTAAATAAATATATATTATAATTATTTAGTTAAATATAATTATATTTATATAATATATAATATAAATTTATTAATATTATATAATAATATATTTATAATATATATGTATATTTATAAATGTATATTATATGTGCATATAATTATAATATATACATGTATATAATATTAATAAATCATATAATTATATTTATTATTTTAAATATAATTATATATAATTATTATTATTATATTTAATATATAACATACATTATAATTATATAAAATATTAGTATAATTAATATTTATATATATTATATAATTATAATTATACATTTATATTATAACATTTGTATAATTATATTTAATAATATATATTTAATTTAATTAATTACAAACTTATAATAATGATATTATTAGTTATATGTATTATATAATGTATATTAATTTATGTAATATAATTAATATTATCAATTATATTAATATTTATACATGTTTACTAATAGAAATTATTAATTAGTTATACTAAATTTACTAATACATTTATACTAATATATTTAATTAGTGAAAATTTCTTATATCCCATTTACAAAAAACCAACGAACGAAATATCAACTATAGTAATGATATTCATTCCTGGCACTGAACCAAATAAATATATTGGAATGATTGATTCCATTCCAATCCAGGATGAATGATTCCGAATCCAAATCCGATTCCAACATGCGAACCAAACGCCACCTAACAATAAAGTCAAGGGAATAAAGGGGTTGCTTAGAAAATTCTCAAGAAGATTTCCAAAACAAAATTTGAAAACTTGAAAAAACTTGAGATTTGCAACTTTCGGTACATATTTGGGATGAATTTGATAGTAGGGTAAATCTAGTTGGAAACACTGAGCTTTCGCCTAGTGGTCCTTCTTTGGGCTGTAAGTCAGGAGTTCGAGCCCTACATGTTGTGAAAAAAATTTAAAGGAGGTGTCAAGACACCTCTTTTGTCTACTAGGTTCTTATAGCTACTAGTTCCACATATACAACCTCTTTAACTCACCTTGCTCCTAAATTAGGATAAATTAGGTTATAAAACTATTGTCGCAGTCGTAAAAAAAATAATCTAGTTGGTCCAATAACTATTTATTATTAGTTTGTGAAGTAGTTCAACTTTCTCTAGAATTCTAGTGAACTTAGTTAAGATATTCTAGATGACTATAGAACTTATTTCAAGTTCATATCCTTCAATACGTTGAAGGTTCATTGATGCAACATGTAAACAATTCGATCTCCGGATAAGAGAATCAATTTAAGATGACATTAACAACATTTTTGGGTTCTCGGGATCATGGGCAATTATCTATCATGTTCAAGTTTTTTTTTTAAAAGAAATCATGCTCTATAAGTTTGAGAAATGTTGCGACCTTTAATTCCTATAAATCTAGGAAAAGGTTCTGAGACGTTTTTTAATTTGCCCCCAGTACAGCATCGAAACCAAATCTTTTCAACATAGAAGTCAAAGATTTCAATTTGGATTTGTATTAGTCCCCAGTAGAGCATCGAAACAATCTGCCCCCAGTACAGCATTGAAACCAAATCTTTTCAACATAGAAGTCAAAGATTTTAATTTAGATTTGTATTAGCCCGATCATGGCGAGAATTGATGTCCACGTATTGGTAGCAAAGTTGATAATCTTTTGGTTCTGATAAATATTAAGCCCTTCTTTGTATAGATTACAAGATAAATTTTGTATGCACTGTTTTTTTAAGGGAGAATTGTAATTTTGGTCCCCAATCTATAGTGTATGAATTATCCCCAATCTATTTCGAAAATCAATTTTGGTCCCCAATCTGTTCAATTTTACGCTAAAGTGGACAATTGACGAAATCTCTTCAATTTCAATCGGAACTAAGTCACGTGAGATTACGTGCCGGCACCTAAAACCCCTTTTTCAATTTTTTAATTTCTAAAACACGTTTTTTCTAGTGACTTGGCTTTTGGCATGGACACTCTTGTCCCTTCAGCCAGATCAATCTCTTCTTCGCCAATTCTTTTCCAATCAAAACTCTGAATTAGAGATCCCAAGGCCAAACCCACCACCCGCTGTGCTAGGCCAGAACCAGGGTAAGATCTCCTTCCCATCCCAAATGGAATCAGCTTTGATGGCTGAACCTACAAGCCTTCGAATCTCTCTGGCTTGAAGCTTGTTGGATCATCCCAAATGTTTGGGTCCCTGTGAACTGCCCATGCATTAACTAGCAAAATTGTGCCTCGCAGAATATTGTATCCCCCAATTTTACAGTCATCAGACGACTCATGTGGCACAAACATTGGTGCTGCTGGGTACAACCGAAATGTTTCTAAAATAATGTTATGAAGATAAGGAAGATTGGATAGATCATGTTCGTCGACCAATAGATCAATCTCTACTTGAGCATCCAATTTAGCTCGAACTTTCTCTAGCACCTCGGGATGGTTGAGCAAAAGAGACAAGGCCCATTCTATAGTCATTGATGAAGTGTCTGTTCTAACCGTAAGCATGACCTACCAATAATATACTAGTGGTTCAATTGAATGCTCATTTCAGTTCAACGGTGAAGAATGGCTAATAGGGAAAGAATATACTTACTGGTATAATCCCTTTGATGATTTGGTCCATATAATCCCTTTGATTTCTAATTATTATCATCCGCTCTTCTCTCTTAGCTGCTTGCTTATGAAGTAGTACTGCTGCTGCTCCTGTTGTTTGTGCAGGAGAGTTGAACTAGGTCCGTCTCTGGTGTTGATTGCAGATTATCTCCATTACTAATGGAGACAAGAATGAGACTTGGACTTGGAGGCCAAGTTGAGCTTCTTACTCGTACTGTGGGTTCTGGGGATTTGAAGGTGGCGACCAACAAGAGGAGTAATTTGGATTGTGAGATTACCCCTTTCATGTTTTTGTTTAATAAGACAAAAGGCAAGAGAAAGCTGAAAATATTAAAAAATGTGTTTTAGAAATTAAAAAATTGAAAAAAAGGTTTTAGGTGCCGGCACGTGATCTCACGTGACTTAGTTCCGATTGAAATTGAAGAGATTCCGCCAATTGTCCACTTTAGAGCAAAATTGAATAGATTGGGGACCAAAATTGATTTTCGAAATAGATTGGGGATAATTTCGCGCATACACTATAGATTGGGGACCAAAATTACAATTCTCCATTTTCTCAAATAAGATTTTATTACTAACTTTGTTAGAAATCGTTCAACATGAATTGCTCGACAAAGGTAGGAATAATTATCAATCGATTTTGAAGTAAATTCAGAAATTTGAAATCGATAATATGGAATTCAGCCAGTAATTCAGCCATTTCGAATTGCAAATAGTTGAATATGGTTCGAATTCAATATTGGGAGTTCTCAATTCGAAATTTCTGAATTCGAATTCATATTCGGTACTCAATAGTGCTGTATCTAGTTGACATTGTATTCCATGCGAACCAAAAGCTTGTTTTCAAAAGGCCAAGGCTTGCATTACTCGAGATTTGTTTGTAAGGTGGAAAAGATTCGAAAAGAGGAAGATTGTCTCCAATGGCAGTGAGTGACAACCCGTCTGGAGGATTTCGTAACACCTTCATAGTTGATATCATTGCCTCAAGATTCATAGACTTCATTGAAAAAGATATAGAGATACATTGTGCTGGATGGCTTCAATGGTATTGATAGGTATAATCACACGTTCAATTTCATCATCCCTTAAGGACAAGTTTGCATGGAGCTTCTCCAACTCTTCTGCTAGTTGCCCAAGTAGAAGACAAACTCCAAAGAGAGCGGAATACAAGGAGCCACAGAAATGAATGAACAAACTATGAAACCTATCATGTAAAAGAGTACCAGAAAAACAATCAAAAGAACTGACAATGGAGTTAAAAAATGACAATCCAATGAAAAGAAAAGAGAAGTAGAACAATATGGAAGCATAGGAGAACAGAGGAATGGGAAAACCAAGAAACTAAACTTCCACTAGGGTTCTACAGTAGAGACAACCAAAAACCCTAAGAAAGACTAAAACTTGCATGGGCAAGAAGAAACCCATAGAGAGAATCTCTCATGGGATGAAATAAATGTTTGGATTGACAAACAATTTTTTATACACTGTTCGTATATACACTAGCAGGTCTAGATGCATGTCATATGTATAAAGTTAAGTATTCTAATTTAAATTAAAATGATGTGTTATGTATTTATATCCATCAGTGTAGAAAAAATTAACCTACATTATAAATGTACTTTTCTTTTATGGCCGTGCTAGGCATGGAACAACTAACTTATAGTATAATCTAATTTTACATCACAAGTATAAGATTTTAATCTAAAACCCTAATTCAGTGCCTCTTTCTCTTAAACTTTCATCATTTTCACCACTAAACAAATGTTCTATATTGGGTCCTGATACATAAAATGTATTATAGGTCCCATATAGGATTTCACATTTAGAACACATTCTATATGTTATATCACTCACGCAGCCATTCATGCAAGTCTTTACTTTATCAACACACCATAGCTTCTTTTTTTTTCATGATTCTCCTTAGTACAGTATTGCAAATTTTTTAATTCTAGGGACATATCAACCACTACAGCTTAGGTCATTTATTAGCTTTTACCTCTAGAATATGACCTTTTTTTTTTAAAAAAAAAGAGAGTCTAGAATATGAGGCTAATTAGTCAGAATATTGGCAAAAAAAAATCGGAAAAATGGGGTTCTAACAATGGTCGTGTGCGAATCTATTGCTGTCGGGCTTACAGCAAAAATAAAAAATTAAAAAAATATATGAACAGGAGCTGTCGGGTTGTGTCAGCCTGGCAGCAGAAGTCAAATTAAAAAAAATGGAACAGGGCTACCGGGTTGTGTCAGCCCAGTAGCAAAATCCAAATTTAAAAATATATATATGAACAAGAGAACAGCTCGGTAGCAGAAGTCAAATTTTTTTAAAAAAATGAACAGCATGCTATATGACTAGTAAAACTTAAGCAAATGAGATTGGAGAATGAAGGTGAAGTGAAATTTAGTTCGTATGAAGTGGAAATGTCAGAGGCAAAGCCACCATTACCTTTAGGGTCCGGTGCTTCTTTGAAGAATGATTCTTACCAA
Organism: Coffea eugenioides; assembly: GCF_003713205.1. Taxonomy (NCBI): domain Eukaryota; kingdom Viridiplantae; phylum Streptophyta; class Magnoliopsida; order Gentianales; family Rubiaceae; genus Coffea; species Coffea eugenioides. The sequence goes on from NC_040039.1 coordinate 33,608,924, forward strand.
AAAAATCACCTTTAGGTTTGGAGCTAGCTATACTTACACCTAGGGGTGGCAATTTCCGACACGATCTGAAAACATGACACGAATCTAATACGAAATTAATGGATTTGGGTTTAGATTTTGAGGAATCGGGTCAGACCCGATAAACCCGAAAAAAAAAGTCAAAATCGGGTTGACCCGCTAACCCGTTTCTGAAATAAAAATAAATAAATAAATATTAAAAAATTATCTAAACACTAAATAGTAAATAACTAAATACCACTACACAGTACACATTCACTTGAGTCTTGACTTGGCCGACCCTAAATCAGTAAATCCTCACCCGAAAGGCCGAAATCTTTCTTCGTCACCTAACCATAAATCCCTAAATCTTTCTTGCCCTTTTCTTCTAAATGGCAAAACCAGAAAGGCAGCCGCCTTGCCCTTCACTTCACCAGTTCACCTCACGGTTCTCACTTATCAGTAGCAGACGGTGGTTAGAAGCAACTAGCAAGCAACGGCTTTTCTTCTCTGAGGTCTGAGCACCAAGAAAGGGCCAACAACAAGGGAAGATGCAGTTTTACAACAAGTTTTTTCCCGGAAATCGATTTCTTTCTTGTGGTGTAATATCCCTCTTTGCTTCGGCTTTCTTGAAGTTAACTTGCCTAAATCAGTCTTTTACAAACTACTACTGGTAATAGCCTGAGATGTTAATCGATACAACCTTAGCCTAGTAATCAAGAGTTAAGTTAGGTAAAATTAGTCCATGTTAGAATAGAGAGGACTTAAGAGACTCACATGAGGTGCGGTAGTAGCCATTGACTTTGAAAATCAGCTCTCTACTCTTTATCTCTATTTGCCTCATTCAACCCGCAGCAGCTTAGAAGTAACAAAGCTACACGTATGTGGTACTAATTCATATTGTTTTTAAAAAACTCGCAAGTTTAAATGGTACACATTCATAGAACTGGCATTAAACATGTTTAATACCATTAGTTAACATCTGCTGATAATGATCGCTAGAGAAGATGTGATTTATGTTTAGTGGAGTATAGTGATGTAGCCCCAGGATATTCTTTTAAAAGCATAGCATCTAATTGGAATAGCAAGGAAGCAATTAAACTGGGAGATTTTGCAACTGAAACTTTTGCTTTCGTGTGGCTTCTAGAATATAGGTGATCAGACACCACTACTTCTTGAGTTCATTCTACACATGACGCTCACTTGCACTTGATTTAGTTTGTTATTGTTTCCCTCATCCCCCCTCTTGTACTAAGCATTTTGCTTATTTAAGCAACCAATTTTGTTGACTTCTAGATATCAAAGCTAGAGACATGTAGAAGGATTCAAGATGATTATTAATATCTAAATCAGATAATGCATTTAGTTTCCCTATCGAGTTTGATATGAAAGCACTATTATTTGTTTAATTACTGAATAATTGTTTCAACCAAAAATCATAGCTACTGAATTGCATAATTCTTGATGATTAACAGATGGATACAAGTATGACACATCCAAATTCAGTCAGTATTGAAGAAGATGGTGATACCGGGAGCAGTAGTGATAGCATCTAGGAATAGTGTAGACACCAAATTTTTTGGTGTAATTTCATTTTTTAGTTTTTATTTGTCGTGTTCATTTTTAGTTTTTAGTTTTCAGTTTTATTTTTATTTTTAAGTTTTATCATAGAATTTGTTGAAAAAGAAAAAAAGAGAAAAAGAAAAGCATTCAAAAAAAAAAATATGTTTTAGTCATTTTGTTTTTATTCAATGCTTTCTTGAAAGAAAAATGAAAATGAAAAAGAGAAAAAAGGAAAATTTGTCCACAAAAATATGTTTATGTCTTTAAATTCAATCTTTGGGCACTTTAGTTATTTTTATTAAGTTATTTTGAGAAAAAAGAAAATGATGAAAAATGAAAAATGAAACAAAAAAGATGGAAAAATGGCCACTTTATTTAGTTATTTTAAATTGTGTTCAATTCTGGTATTTTTGTTATTATTATTATTTACTTTTATATTTTTTATCAATATTGTTTTAATTACTTCAAAAAAAAAAAAAAAGAAAAAAGAAAAAAGGGATAGCCGCGGCAAGCGTTTGTAGCAGCTTGCAAGAAAGTTTGGGACGGCTCCTTGGGCTGCAAATTCAGAAGATGGGGGTGTTTAGGGTTGTGAGGTTTCTGGTATAAAAAGCAAAGGAAAAGCCAGCCGCAAGGGGGAGAAAAAAAAAAACAGCAAAGAGGAGATAGAAAGGATACGGGGGTAGAGAAAGGGAAAAAGCTACGGGCTTCATTGGAGAGCTAACAAAAAGAAAACAGCGAGAGAAAGAGAGGGAGGCCGCAAGAGAGGAGAGCTCGGTTAAGGGGAGCTACGGGAGAAGGGTTTTAAGAAAAGACTAAGAAGAAGAGAAATCTGGGGGGGCTTCAGGAGAGCAAAGGGAAAAGAGAAACTGCAGAGCTAGGGGGAGCTAAGAGTGACGGGTTGGAGGAGAGAAAAGCTGAGCAAGATGGAGTCTTGGGGCTGAGGAAGGAACCAGAAAAGAAAAGAAAAAGGAGGAAACTTGCTGAAGATTCATTCCCCAGGCAGACGAATCAGCCTCGTTCGTGGCTATTTCCAAGCAATTCTTTAGTTTTTGGAGCGAGTCATCTTCTTCTGCACTCTCTGTGGACGTCAGGCAACAACTTATATTCGGTGACCACTCTTTAAAAAACACCTCTAGCCTGGCCAGATTGGTGCTCCAAGTTGCGGGTTCTTCAATGTTGAAGGCTTGGCGACGGAAGTTCTCGACAGCGTCTCTGGAATCAGCGTGCTCTTTGGGATGATTTCCACATTTATTTCAGTCCGCTAGGATTCTGAGGTAACGGTATTTTCTCTCCTTGTTGCTTCGGTGAGATTTTTTTCATGAGAATCCAAGTCTGTGGAGCATGAATCTTGGGCTGTTTTTGCTGCTGGTTTGGCTTCATGATTTTCGTCATGTTTTGCTTCTTGATGTTTCCCTGGTTGATGTTTGTTTTGTGCCTCTTTAGTATTAGGTACAGGTGCTTGAGTTTAGTATTTTGTTTTGTTTGGATTTGGTTTTATGTATTCTTTGGGTTGTTGAGCCACGGAAGTCGTAGACAACAGCAATAAAATTGCAGAAAAGTTTCCTACTCTGACCGTTTTTTATCTTTCGGCATGGAGCAGACTCAGAGTTAGGTTTTTGTTTTGAAAACGCATGTTTTGGCCCCTCTCTATCGTCAGATTTCCTTTGTTGCTTGTCTAAGCATGTGTTCATGGTAAATATGATGAATGTAGGGCTGCAAAATCTATGGGTTCTTGATAAGCTGCATTCGTCCTTGTGTTTTGCTGTTTTTTTTTCATGTAACAGCCCTCCAAATGGATTTGTCATTCAACTTGCTATGTGGTCTTGTGATGGAAAGAGAAAAGTTGAATCATTAGCGTTGTTTTTGTGTGTGGTTGGTCCTAGAGTAGGCTCCAATGTTCTGCTGGAAATCAAGTTCCATTTGAATGAAAGTTACGAAAGAACCTTGCTGCGTTTTTTCTTTTTCCTGTCAGTCAATTCAAATTTTCTGCTTTAGTCCTGCAACAAAACGTATTATTTGGTTTAGATGATGTTTGAGACTTGTTTTGTTCATTCGTTTTGACTCGAAATTTTGGTATTCGTTGGACTTGCTTGCGTGATAAAAATGGAAGAATGCCACGGTTGAAAGTTGCAGAAATTTCCAGTTTTCGCATGCCTTTTTCCCTTCTATGAAATTTCCAGTTTTTTGGGTCACAAAGTGGAGAGAATGCTTGGTGAATTTGTTACTTTGGCCCAAGCTGTTGTTGGTTGAGTTGTTAGCAATGTTTAGATGGAAGGGATTGCCTTCGAATAACCCAGAAACCAGTCCTCTCGGGTTGTGGCAGCAAAACTGCTTCCTAGCATTTACATAAAGTTTTGTTTGAAAGTTTTGTTCAGAATTTGCATGATTTCTGTTCTAAGTTTTGCATGCTTGAATGTCCAAATTAGGTGTTCTGTTGCTTGATTTAAATCTTGGACATTGGGTTGATAAAGTTTGATTGAAGATTGTGCTAAATTCGGAAGGTTGTGTTTAAAAGATGAAATTGCAGCAAGCTCTCCTTAGTAGTTTCCTTCGCAGCAAATGCATGAACTTGCATGGAAATTTTCTGAAATTTTACACTTTGGCCCCCAAGTCTCTCCTTGTTCCACTAGGACCCAATCAATTAAAGAATTTCATCAAATTGGTCCTTGATAATTTTAATTTTACAACTTCATTGCTTGTTTGTTTTAATTAATTACTATGCTTTGTTTCAATTGCATTTAATTCATGACTTTAGGGGCTTCATGATCAAGTGAGCTTTGTTTTGCCCATTTCTTTTGATTTTTCTTAAATAAATTGGTACCTTGACCTTTTTTATTATTTTGAAGCTAATATCTCATTTACTCGATTTCCATCGCAAGGGAGGTAACTTCTATACTTTTGAGTTATTTTTCCTACGTGCTCCTATGTGCTAAGTGTGAATTGCATGTCTACTTCGCTTTCCTTACCTCTTTGCGCGCATTTACTTGCTTTTGCTTTTATTTAAGTTTTATGGGGTATGTGTACACCTCTTGGCTTGTAATAGATAGGGCTCGAAGAGCATCTTGTCCATTTCCCCTTTCCCTTTATGCTTTTATGGGGTATGTGTACACCTCTTGGCTTGTAATAGATAGGGCTCGGAGAGCATCTGGTCCACTTCCCCTTCCCCTTGGTTGCTTGCTTTTGTTGCTACATGTTTAATTGCTTTGATAGGCTCTTGCATCTAGTCGAGCATGCTAAGTGCTACGTGCTACGTGTTTACGAGCGTTTTGGCATGTCTACTTGCTTTCATAGCCATGAATGAATGGAATGGATGAATGTACGTTTCCGCTAGTCCAACGCTAGTCGGAATTCATAGAATGGGCTAGTCCAACGCTAGACCCTTAGGGATTTCCCCTCATTAGCATATCATTTGCTTGTTCACCACATATCATGCATTTTTCTTAGTTTTATCACTTGGCATGCTCCTCGAACCCCCTTTCCCTTCATTTTAGGATTTTTGCACATCATGATAGTTGTAGGGTCCATTTGCTTGAGGGTCCCCTTCTGATAAGGGAAACGAGCGAGTGTGGCTACTCGATAGCCTTAGCACGCTAGTTTTACCTTCTAATCAAAGGGAAAATCGAAGTCGACAAGTTAGGAGTCATTCCCATACCCGACCTGATGCATTCCCTTAGGTTCATTCATTCTCATTTATCGCTCACTCATTCTTTTCAATTCACATTTTCCTTTCCTTATTGTTCATTTTTGATTTCTACTTCACCAAATTGCACCTAATTACACCTATATGCACTTATCACTATATTTCATACACTTGCACACAAACACTTGGAATTTTCATACAATTGCACACGTGCACCTTTTCATACACTTGCACACAAACACTTGGATTTTAATTTCTTTCATACACTTCCACACTTGCACATTTGAGTCTCATTTGCATTAATCGACCTCTATGGGGTTTTCCTTTGTTGGCCGCCACAATTCATGTGGTTTGGGACCAAAAGCCTCACGAGAGACATCGTAGAATTTAGGATTGCATTTTTCTTTCCGTTTTGCATTCATATAGTCATATCCAACGTGCGAACATACATTGGGTAGAAAATTAGGAAAATTGGCTTAAGTCACGCAACTAGCCTTGGCTAGGTCGAAGGGGTGCCTTGGATTTTTATCCTTGCCTTCCCCTTCGTCAAATGTGACCCCCGATCCCTCTTTTGGTTACGCAGACCCAAAAGTTCTCAAAAAAGGGTTTATTTACTTTTTATTCAAAAACAAAATCATTTTTGGGTGACTTGGTACACCCTAACTCTATACCAAGTGGCGACTCCATTTTTGATACAAAAAACCCTTTTGAACTTCACTTGGCCAAATCGTCGCATTCTAAGTCCCATGGCCTTTTACTTTTCATTTTGCACACGTTCACACCACACTTCACACTTCATCACTCAACACATTCACAATTCATTCGAAAAGTGGGGCGCGACAAATAGGCCACACCAACCAACAATCTCGATGCCCTGACACTAGTACAATTGGGAAAAAGAAGTTACCTCCAAAAGCTACAATCAATATGCCTGACAAGAAGAGAAGATTAAGTTCAGAAGTTTGGGATTACTTCGACATTATTCCCAAAAAGGATCCAAATGAAGAGTCGAAGTGCAGATGCAAGAAATGTGGGAATGAATATTCTGCTGAGAGTAAAAGTGGGACAAGTAATTTGCATCGACATGTAAAGAGGTGTTTAAAAATGACAACAAAGGACATTGGACAGTATCTAATCACTTCTGACAAAGGTGCTCTAGCCACACGAAATGCATAATTCAGTCAAGATAAATTTAGAGAATTACTTGTGCATGCCATAGTAAGACATGAGCTGCCATTTTCATTTGTGGAGCATGAGGGAATTAAAAATGTCCTTACATATTTGGAGTCTCAAATTAAACATATCACTAGGAACACAGCCAAGTCAAACGTTAAAAAATTGCATGCAAAGGAAGTTAATAGACTTGGTAGTGAATTGCGGGGATGTCCTAGTCGAATATGTTTAACTTCTGATGCATGGATATCTATTGTTACTGATGGATACTTGAGTTTGACTGCACATTTCATTGATAGCAATTGGCTGCTATAGAAAAAAATTCTGAATTCTTCTTATATGCCTTCTCCCCATAATGGTGTTACATTAGCTGAAAAAATTTACAGTTTGGCTAGTAGTTGGGGTATTGAAAGGAAGTTGTTTGCCATCACATTAGACAATGCTTCTGCAAATGATTCTTGTGTTGCAATACTTAAGAATCAGTTTAAGTTGAAAAATTTTTTAATTTGTGATGGTATATTGTTTTATTTGCGATGTTGTGCACATATTCTCAACTTGATTGTGCAAGATGGTTTGAAAGAAATTGATAAATCTGTGGAGTTAATAAGAGAATGTATCAAATATGTCAAGAGTTCTCAAACAAGGAAGTTAAGGTTCACCGAATGTGTAACACAGACTTCTGTTGATTCCAAAAAAGCCTTAGTTCAAAATGTTCCTACTAGGTGGAACTCCACATATAGGATGCCTTCCAGTGCACTTTATTATCACCTTGCATTTTGTCACTTACAATTAAGAGATTCAAATTTTCGGTGCTGTCCATCTCTTGAAGAATGAGGAAGAGTTGAAAAAATTTGTAGTTTTCTTCAAGTTTTCTATGAGGCAACTAATGCTTTTCGGGATCCAAATATCCAACTAGTAACTTGTACTTTCCTCAAGTTTTTAAGATTCAATTGAAGCTATCTGAGGAGTGCAATAGTTCAGATGATTTTATGAGGAGGATTGCTTCCCAAATGCTTGTGAAGTTTAACAAATATTGGTCTGAGTTCAATCTTTTATTGGCAATTGTTGTGGTATTTGATCCCCGGTATAAATTTCAGTTTATTGAATTTAGTTATAATAAGCTATATGGTCCGGGTTCAATCTTTTGTTGGTCCGAGTTCAATTTTATGAGGAGGATTGCTTCCCAAATGCTTGTGAAGTTTAACAAATATTGGTCTGAGTTCAATCTTTTGTTGGCAATTGCTGTGGTATTTGATCCCCAGTATAAATTTCAGTTTATTGAATTTAGTTATAATAAGCTATATGGTCCGGGGTCTAATGAATTAGTCAAGGTCAGGAATGCACTTTTTGATGCCTATAATGAGTATGTGAAGAATTCCAACATATCCGGTGCATCATCTTCATGCTCTCGAGGTAGCAATGAAGTTTATTCTCATTGAGCCAAGGAACAAGAAGACAACCAATCATTTGATATTTTAGAGGTATGAAAATTAAAATTTTGTGACTTTATTGCATTCTAAAATTATGATTGTTATGATGATTTTTAACTATTTTTTTTTATTATCATATCTAATATATCTCTATTTGTAACTTATGTAGGAATTTGATCAATTTGACACCTTTGAATTTGCCTGTAGTGCATAAAACAACCAATTGAAATTGTATTTAGATAAGCTAAGAGCTAAACGATCCTCATATATTATTGTTCTTGACTATTGGAAAGCTCAACAATTTCGATTTCCAGATTTGAGTAAATTGGCAAGGGACATTCTATGTATTCCAGTAGCAACCGTTGCTTCTGAATCTGCATTTAGTCTTGGTGGTAGAATTTTGGATCAATTTCGTAGTTCACTTTCACCCCAAATTGTTGAGGCTTTAGTTTGCACTAAGGACTGGTTATTTAGAGATAAAAGTGAAGATAAATACAGTTTTTTTATACATATTTTAGTTTTCTGGTTTTGTTACTCATATTTTTTTCATTCTTATAATGTAGGATCTCTAAATATGAATTGGAGGATTTAACTCAAAATATCATGTCTCTAAATATCAACAAGGATGAGGTTGATGCAACAATAATTGAGGATTCAAATTCTAATGTTGTTAATCTCTAATCCATGATACTTAGTTGCTATGAATGTGCATGTCGTGATCAAAGCAGTCCGACTGCAGTTGGAGGTTGCTTGGAGGATGCACAAGTTTGGCATCATTATGAATGCTGTTGTTGTTGATGATGAGGGTCGAAGCATTGGTTGGCCTTGGAGCACTACTTTGTTATGATTTAATATCATGTAAATTGTAATGTATTGATTCTAAACTTGTATTTGGTTGGCAGCATTTTGTTTAGATTGTTCTAACTGAATTTGTTTGACTTGTGTAAAGTTGGAGTTATTAGATTTGGATGGATGATGTATTACATTATTTCTACTCTTATGGTGTCTTATTTTAGTTTGGAATTGATTCTGTTAAAAATCACAGTCGGCAAATCAGGAAATTAAAATTGAATTTCGAGTCATTTCGGATCGACTCGCCAACCCGAAATTTTCGGGTTCGGGTCAGGTTCGGGTCAGTGGGTTTTCTGTTATATCCATGTCTCAATCCGACCCATCAACCCGATTTGGACCCGATTGCCACCCCTACTTTCACCAACATCCTAGCTTATATTAAAGAGCAATTTTACTGAAACATATAAAAGTCATTTGAGAGTAGTTTTAATTAACAAAAAATGTAAAAGTGTATTATAAGATTTTTGAAGAATTTATCTTGGAAGATAAGTGATGTGTATAAAATTTTTAGAGTAGCAAGTGATATTAAAAGAAAGTTGAAGAGAGGTTTCTGATATTGTCCCTTTTTAAAATTTTTTAGAGGTAAAATTTTTAAATTTTTAATTAAAAACTTATGCTGGCTGACTGACTAAGTCCGACAGTTTTTTTAGTTAAAAAATTTTTCAAAAAATTGTTGAAGACAGATTTGTTAAATAAATTATTGTTATGCTATGTTAAACCCTTAAAAAATCCATTTTTAAACAAAAAAATGTCATTCAATTTACAATAGATGCATTTCTCAAATCTTTGAAAGTTAATCGTTAAAATGATTATGTATAAGATTTTATTTTATTTTTTTAAAATGCATAGAAAATTGATATTTATCCAAATAAAATATACCAATAAATTATTCAATGACAGTGATTAAGTATAAGAATAGAGGTAGAAGTAAACATGATAGTAGGTTGTTAAAAAAACTAAATTTTAAATTGCACTATAATTTTATAAATATAAATTTTGGATGGCAATATAAATAAAAGGCAAAAAATAGAAAAGAAAAAAAATTTGATAAGCTGAAATGATGAAATGGTGAAATTTAAAAATAACAATAAACATTCAAATAAGTTAAGGTTAAAATAACGCTAAATCCTCATATTGAAATATTTGAAATTTAAAAACATGTACAGAAAATGATAATTTAAAAACATGTTATATATAGGACCGCATGTTACAATAGTAGCAGCCACAAATCACACCTCAAAAATCAGTAGGCTGATATTCCTATTGAGTTTTCGTCCAGACTAACTTAAGGCAATTTTTATCTCCATACACACGTCTTGTCAAATTGAGAACCTGACAATTGAGAACCAGAGGCAGGATATCATCTAGAAACATTTGTTTCGTCTATCACTTACAATACAAAAATGAAGAACATGAGTTGGCACGCCTATGACAATTCTTTAGCATGTTTTACAGTATTTCGTTTAGATGCTCAATACTTAACATATTTACTTTAGCGGTTTAGCCTATTAAATCCTAGACAATTCTTTAGCATGTTTTACAGTATTTTGTTTAGATGCTCAATACTTAACATATTTACTTTAGCCTATTAAATCCTAGCTCTTTGGTTAGCCTCCGAGAAAAATTGTGCATCCTCTGGTTTGATGTGCTGCCGGGCTGTGTTGTTCATTTTTTTTTTTATATAAATTTGACCTCTGCGGCCGTATTAACTTCTGTTCATTTTTTTTTTAAATTTGGACTTTGCTGCCGGGCTTAGTCACCTCGACAGCTTCTGTTCACATATATATATTTTTTAAATTTGGACTTTGCTATCGGGCTGACTCAGCCCGGCAACAATAGATTTACACATGACCATTGTTAGAACCCCATTCTTCCGATTTTTTTTTTGGTCAATATTCTGAGTAATTAGCCAGAATATGACCTTATAAAAATTTTCAAGTTAGGTATATGCTTCTTAAATCAACTCAAACAGGCAAGCAAAATAAGTGTGAACTTATAATACAGTAATCACAAACACATATATGAAATATCAGTACTGGGTTTGTTTGGACAGTGCTTTTATCCCAAATAATATTTCGCTTGCATCATAAATACATTTCTCAATTCACCTTTTTATATTTCCAATCACCTTTTTATCTCACATACATCACATCACAAAAAGTATTACAGTAATTATTCCAAATAATATTTCAAATAATACACTATCCAAACAAACCCGTCAATCAATTTCAACTTCAAAATATTTTTATAATTAGTATATGACACTTTCTCAACCTCATTCAATAAAGCTTAAAAAAGAGAAAGAGAGAGTTTTCACATTTAAAAACACTAAAAATAAAAGAAAAATTGAAAGAAGTTCAATAAGTCTCCCCTATACAAATATGTATACCTTTTGGGGTTAAAACGTAATTAAAAATCATTTGGACCATAAAGTGCAATTATGCCAAGAGAAAGATAAAACAAACTGAAAAAGTGAAAGAAAATGGAAGAAAGATATTGGAGAGGGATCCATTGGACCAAAATGACAAAGAAATGGCGTGGAATTTAAGCTACATCCTACATAACATATATTAATATAAAGTCAAATGGGCACAAACAAATATCTTCCTCAAACGCTAGTCCTCAAATGCAATTACCACAAATTATTGCCCACCAAAAATAAATAAATAAAAGAAAAGAAAAGAATGATTTCTGCCCTCTATATATATGTATTCTCCAGCGCTATGCTTTTTTCACTTGCAACTTTCGGAGGGAAGGAAAAAAAAGAGCGACCCAGAAACCCCAAAAAAAAAAAAAACACCAAGAGGGAAAAATGTCGCAGGCTGCTGAAGAAGATAAGAAACCCAGCGGAGATCAATCTGCCCACATCAATCTTAAAGTGAAAGGCCAGGTAGTTTTTCAATTTTCTCTTGTCGTGTGTAAATATTTTTGGCCTTTTCTGGGGTCTGCTAAATTAGATTGTTTCTGGTTGGGTTTCCTGATTTTTTAAAAATTTTTTACTAATTTATCTGTAAAGGGCTTTAGGGTTTTGGGGTTTTTTTTTTCTCACTGATGGTTTTATATATTTTTATTTTATTTTTGGTAATTTTCTTGTTGTTTAGTACTGTGTGGTTCAATGGAGGAAAACCCAATTTTTTTAAGTTTATTATTTTTAGACGAGTTGGTTTTATGTTAAATATTGTATGATTGTGGAAAATTTTCTTTTTAATTGCTTCATTTGTTATGATTGAATAAATTGGCACACAAATATATGACGAAATGGTAAATTGATACAGGCTAGTTCTGATTTTAGAGATCCCTTAATTTTTGGTTGATAGATTTTTTCAAGTCAGTTGAAATGATAATTTAATTTGGAAAGACTTAGTTGTTCAAGTTTCGTTCTAGTATGGTTTGAGGGTCAGCTGCTTGTCCCATCTTGTTTTTTATTTGATGGAAGAGCACAATAAAGAGTGATGCCACACAGTATTTGAGTTTTTTTCAACGCTTACAGGAGGATAATTTGAGATTGAGAATTGCTTTTAGTTGTTTTTGATAGGTGACAGTGAGTGCTTTAGGTTTTCAATCTCTTTGCTGTTGTGCGTGAATGACAGGGGGTCAGATAAATCAATTTATTACATCAATGCTTGGAGACGCAAGTATTGATATGGTGATAGATCAGTTTAACTAGTTTTTTCGTGAAATGCTAATTTAATGTGAGGCATGTGCAAATTTCCACGGGGTAGAGAGGGAAAAGCCCTGGTGTTTTTTTTTTTTTTAATGTATGCTATATTACGGATCAAATGATTTTTGTTCTGAAATTGATCTTCATAACAATTACTCTGTGTTTGCTGTTGGGGTTGAAGGCCTTCTCGATTGTAACTGTGGAAATAAAATTACTTATTATATGTTGATCTCAATCTGCATGCTGGTGTTCTGGTTGTTTCTTTTAATGTTTTTAAGAGGTTTGGTGGGGGTTGGGCGGAGAAATGGAGGTCAAGTCCCTTTCCTAATTGTAATGCATGCTAATGTGTACGTGTCACTACATATTGGTCCTTATGGTCATTGCTTTATGACATGCTGATCTCAATCCTAGTTGTAAAGCATTTGCTAATTGTTCATTGGAACGGAAGCCCTTCTGAATCATGACCCAGAAAAGGAAAAAAGTTGTAAAAAATTTGGTTTTTCTCCCCTTAGAAAATTGGAATTTTTTAGATATGTCCGTTTTGAACTTAAACTTTTGCCCCCTCAAAAACGTGAAATGTTATATATAGTTAAGTTTTAGATATGTGAGCTTGCTAATAAATTTTCTGGTTCTGTCGATATGTACAAAGTAACTTCTACATATTAATTGGGTTATGGCTCATCTCTCTCTGAGCTGCAATGCAATCCATACATCTGTAAATGAGTGGGTAAAATTGAAGCTGAAGCCTTTCTGAAATGTAATGCATGCTTACCTATTTTTGTTTTTCACACTAATTGAAACTGACACTTAGGGACAAGAAATCAAGAGTGTACATACTTCACGGAGTTGTGAGTAATTTTCTGTATCTGGTAAAGTTACCATTCTATCTCAAGCTTTAACACATATGACTTGGTATCAGAACCTGGTATTGGCACCTTAAAGTGCAGTCAAATCTCAAAAGCATATATTCTATTTTATGCATATATTTATATGTTTTTGTGTTTTCGTATTCTTTTCTAAGTCCTTTCTTATTTGAGACTTGATGGATTTAAGGTTGGTTATTTTAGTGTTTCCCTGTTTTGGTTCACATCTTTCCTTTTCTTTCACAAAACAAGATCTGTATCTCATATTTCATACGGGAATGGGCAATTGAAACAACCAGAAAAGCATAAAGAAAATTATGCCAAGTTTGGTGTTGTATAGATTTCCATTTTTTCTAATTTGTAATCCTTTGAAATCCTAGTGTGTTTTGCTGGTTTGTTCATCAATTTTGTATGGCCAACAAAATGCTGTATGCTGTCTAAACTTATGTCTTCCAGGTAGTTTCTTGTAGAGACCCTTAGCACAAATTGAAAGAGAGAACAATTAGTCTAAGAAAAATGGAAATGGAAACATGACACTGGTATATCTGCAGGAGTATACTCATCGTCCATGTCCCAATGCTATTCTGATGTTCAAATTTTATTTTATTTTATTTTGTAAGCGAGTATTGTATTTTTGTCTTTACTTAATGGACTGGTAGTTGATCTGCTAACATAGGTGGATTGTCCCATTTTTAAGTACTTTAGGAAGACATTTAGATGGTTATAAAGATTAATATTGTACTAGCTAACAGTATTAGTGTTAACTTTAGCATTATGATAACTGTAGCTTACTCATCAAATTGACCACTTCTAGACAGAGAGATTTAAAACAGGGTGAAGAGATAAATATAACAATCAAATGAACTTCTTGTATAGTATTTATTGATGCATCTGATATTGGATATCTTGTCTAGCACTCACCCAAAAGAGACTAGAGATTCACTGAGTCTGCAATTATTTGGTCGGTAGTTGTATTACAATAATCATTTGCAGTATCATTCCTTCAGATTTTATAGGTTTGCACTCTTCATTATATTGCACATAGTTTATGCTATCGTTTTAGGTGGTATGTATGACAAATTGGTGAATTGTGATATGAAATGTGGTCTTTGTTTTGTCTTTATGACAGTTGCCTCTTATAATCTAACTTCTTTATGACAAATAGATTCATCTAACTTGTACAGCTGAAAAGCATTCGTGATTTGATGCATTGTCTTGTTTTGTCTTTGTGACCGCTGCCTCTTTGTTAGGACTATCTAACTTCTTTAGCATTTCTCTACTGCTTTCTTTCCACACTGATGTTTGGAATGACCCTGAATGATGCAGTAACCTGATTCCATTAACCCCATCACTGAGCCGTACTTGGATTCCTGAAATTGTTTTTGTTTCCCTCTATTTTTGGTGCAGTTCGTCTCATTTCATTATTTAGTTCCTTGCTTGTTTGTTAGGTTGTTCTTTTGGATCATGAATCTTCTTGAAACTCATTGATTGTGAACTATCCACAGAGAGAGCTTTGCAGTTTAATTGCCAAACCAATCTGAGCACCCTACCAGAACTTTTGGTCTCCATTATATGGAATGTAAATGGATCTAGTCTTGAGCTTATTGATTTCCTTTTAATGTGACTTTTGCTCTTTTTTTCCTTCCCCTGGAGGTTGGTGATTTGGAAGGGTTCTGCATTTACATTTTTCTTTTCTTCTCACTTGAGGTTGATGGACCAACTGTTTTTTCTTTTAGGATGGAAATGAAGTCTTTTTCAGGATCAAAAGAAGTACTCAGCTTAAAAAGCTTATGAATGCTTATTGTGACCGCCAGTCTGTGGATCTTAATTCAATTGCATTCCTGTTTGATGGGCGTCGTCTTCGCGGAGAGCAGACTCCCGAAGAGGTCCTTCTCTTCCCTCCCAAGCCCTCAACCCTGAAAATATACTTCCCGGCCATATGCATTAACATTCGTTGAATCAGTTTATTCTTATCCACAACCTTTCTTTTCCTTTGTACTGAGTCTTTGGTCAGGTAATGATGTATTTCCTTTTTGTTTTCTTCAGCTGGAAATGGAAGATGGGGACGAGATTGATGCAATGCTGCACCAAACTGGAGGCTAGAGCTTTTGATAATAAAATGCAGTTTGTTTGATGAAAAAACTTAAATTTGTAGACTTGGAGTGTAATTCGTGAAACTTTTGGAAAGCATAGGAGTGATCCTGTTTTATTAATTTTAAAGCTGGCTGTTCGGATATAAATATTGTGGACTTGTTATTATCCAGATAATGTTTGGATTGTGGATATGGCAAAATGGCAATGGTATCATGCATGCAGTGCTAAATTTTCAGGCTTGAGCCTTTTTTATTTATTTATTTTTATTTTTTAAACGCTGTAGGTAGTTTATATCACTCTACCGAATGAGGTGCTGCTTGCTTCTTCTAATTTCTTGTGTTTCCATTAATTCTACTGTCATCGGGGTTAGATTGCTTAAGACAGGCAAATTAAGCCTTGAATTCTTGTATGTCATAAAGCTACAAAAACGATTTTGTTTGCTAGGAGTGATGGTTCAAAGTGTAGGGATTTTGTTTTTGCATTCCAACCTACAATTTGGATTGGAGGAGGGATGGATTGGATGTTACGGAGCAAGAAGTGTAAGTGAGAGACTTAGGTTCAAAACCTTCCACTTACCAAAAAAAAAAAT
Organism: Coffea eugenioides; assembly: GCF_003713205.1. Lineage (NCBI taxonomy): Eukaryota > Viridiplantae > Streptophyta > Magnoliopsida > Gentianales > Rubiaceae > Coffea > Coffea eugenioides. The sequence goes on from NC_040039.1 coordinate 33,624,786, forward strand.
TTTAAAAACCTACAATTTGGATTTACAAAAATGATTTTGTTTCTTGCGTGCCAACCTACACTTTGGAGAAGTTTTTTTTTGCATTTATGTGCTAAATGATACCGTAATATATATATGAATAAATAAATAAATAAATTTATTTGTGTACATAGACACATACAGTATGTTTCATTTATCATTCACCTAAGTGCCTTGCTTGTTACAATCAGTTGAGAGATGCAAAGAAATTGCAAAGAAATGTGGCTTTTAGACACACCTGCCCTCAAAATAGTTGCAGAATTTCCCTATAAGATAAGGCAATATCAGCTATAAATTCATGATGTAGTGTGGAGAATCCCTTATTTTTATAGCGATAGAATAGCAAATGTTTGCATTCGAATCAATCAATGATGTATCGTGGAATAATCCCTTGTATTTATAGTAGAAGAATGGCAATGTTTTCAATCAAACTCAATCAATGGCCTAATATTGAAGACCAAATATGGAAGAATCAGTCGTATATACAAGGCCGCAAAAACTCCCTCCAGAAGAAGACTCAAAGCTCTTCAAGATTAAGTGAAAGCTTTGTAAAGTTACTCCAATCTGATGGTTATTGCTGACAAATTTTGCATCAAAAGGGCTGCTTGGAATATCAACTCAATGAAATAACTATGCATCATCATGGTCAAGACACTACTGTTTCCATATATCTCTTGGGGTTGATAACAATGGCTGTTTCCATTATCACGTTTAAGGAAAAACAGAATAGGCATTTGTACCTTTTGAATTTCAAGTGCAAAATCAGGTGCATTTTTGACATTTTAAAATGAAAAAAATAACTTCAGAAGACAAATCTTTTCACACATAATTTGATAAAATTCAAATAGGGATGACCGATAACTGCCGAATCTGAAGTGACTAATAAGCCAAAAAAAAATAAAAATTCAGAGTTTCCTGTACAGAGCAGTAGAGTTGCCTCCTTGTGGCCAAGTATATGCAGTTCACAACTATTGCAATCCAAGAAGAAATGAATCATGACTAATGCAGGTTCTCTGTATAACAACCATCAGCCATCTATAATTGAGGTGGAATATAAGAATCCACTTGAAATACATAAATATGATTGGATGAAAATGCAACTGGAAAAGGGACCAAATTCTCATATGAGTTTATTTACACACCAGGAAAATTCCAACCAATGTTGAAATATAACAATATATTACATAAAAGGGAAAAAAAACCCGATAGTAACAATATATTGAAATTTACATTATACAATGTAAAAAGGGAAAAAAAACCGATAGTAATTACATTTTATGCTATTAATTACAAGATTTATACTTATTATCCTAGTCTACATTATCTACAAGTAAGAAAACTTTTTGCTGGGTCAACATCAGTCTCTGGATTGCTTGGTGTAGTATGTACAAAAGGTGCTTTGATGCTGGAAATATGATCTCTAACGTTGCCAAAAGTGTCAACTAACCTTCCTGAACTTCAGTGGGGGCTGAAATTCGTCTCTATCTTCCATCTGCAGAAAGTGCAAAATCACATTCTGCTTTAATATTCTGTTCATTTTAGTCAGTAGAAGTGATGAAAAATCCAAGAAAAAGGATCCATGCAAAAGATTTGAAAAAAAAAAAACATGGAGAAACAGAATTAAACGCGACTCTGATCTTGCTAGCATATTTTCCAGAACTACCTATATCAGCAAATACAAGAACTTGTGTACTTTTCAGTTAAACAGGATTAATCAAGGAACGTGGTATCAAAAGAAAATATATAACAGCCCTTGTGTCACTCAACATTTTGCTAATGTAAATTTGAAATTACAGCATCCAACAAGAGCATGCCCCGACAAAACAAAGCTCTTCCAACTGCTGACCCAGACAAGCAAAAAATTTGAGCATTGAATATATTCTTCTAAGAGATCAAGAAAAGAAGCATCAAATTTGTTCGAGAGCAGACCAATAATGAATTGTTCACTAATTTTTCCAAAAATAATCAAATAATAATATGAGCAAGGGGCTACACAAATTTATAAGTGACTTCTGCATATTTTCCTCAACAATTACTTCCAATCCCAACCAATTATTGGTTTCCTCAAATGGTCACAAACTGTAAGAATATACAAGAGCTAAACTCACCATCTTAGCTCCTGATTTGCATTCTCCATAACTCAAAACTAGGGATTCGGATCTTTTAGTCGAATTAGAACCCACAGATCTTTTACCAGGCTGATACACTTTTTGAACAACCTCCTTCCAATGATTGTAAATACTGCAAAAGAAACTTATTAAACATACATTAGTTTAAGTGGTTGGTTAAGTAGCTTAAAGGAGTCAAGAAGTGAAGTCTGAACATTAAAGAAATACGCAAAGGCAAATGATACGGTTGCAATAAATTAGAAGATACTAGTTACTTTAATGTTTATGCTCTGATATGCAGCTACATGTTGGAAGGTAATGCTGGAGCTTGCCTAGCAACATGTCGAAAAGAAACTCAAGCCACAAGGACAATCTTTAGAACAACAGCATAGAAAACTAAAGCAACATCTGAGGTGTAAAAGGTGAGCCCTTCTGTTATCTTGACAAAGCTCGAAGAAGTGACATACTAAGAAGATCAGTGAAAAATTATATTGCAAAATTATTTTGAGTAGACATGATTGAGAAACTAATTTAATAATATCACTATCTACAGGGTTTGTCTTTTAAACACTGATCCATTGAATTTCATCATTGCTGCAAGACTTGGATATTATAAATCTTCAACGAAGTATTTAAGTCCAAATACAAAAGAGATGGGAAGGTTTTTCGATGTCTTGAACAATTACTAGAAGTCACACCATAGTAAGTACAAGGATGGTCACTCTAGAAAAGGGGGAAACTTGTGTAGAGACTTAGAAGCATCCAATCAGAGAGACTTGGAAAAGGGGGAAGGATAGTGAAACATCCAATCAGAGAGACTTATGAAGAATTCTACATATAAAGCTCACTGGCAAGGTTCTGTAATTCTAAAAGTAGGTGTTGGGCCACCCATACCCCCAAGACTTCCTGGATTCAAGTTATCCAAATGCTGAGCTAAGTATAAATTTGTTTCGGTCACTCTAATGGAATCTGTATATGAAGCAGGTTGATGTAATTTTACAGAAATCATAAGTCTTTTGCAAATTAAAATACCAATTTACTAGAGTGGCTATTTTACTATATTACTGCCAATATGTATCTTGAAATGATAAAAGTTGGGGTACACCCACAGAGAGAGAGAGAGAGAGGGGGGGGGGGAAGGGGAGAGTGAGAGAGAGAAAGAGAGGAGGGAGAGGGAGGGAGAGAGAGAGTCTCTCTTTGCAAGGGTCATGAATATATCAAGCGAACTTAATCCTTAGAAAAACAAAGTTTTTTTTTTTTCAATTATATCAAAGACATAGTTAACTTAACATATGGATGGGAAATAGCAAGTTTGAAAAATCACGCAACATGCTCATCCAAACTTCATCTTGAGTGCAAATTGCACATTAAGACATTCCAAATCCTAGGCTGGATATATCTAAAATGAAAAACCAACCTAAATTAACAGTAATATCTGCCTCCTGTAGCTCATTTGTAGCAAAAAATTTATATTCCAAAGATTTAAGTGAGCAGTCCTCAAACCTTCTGCTACCAAACCGAGTATACCATGGTTCATGACATTAAGATGCTGTGAAGGAAAGAATTACGCATCAAAATAACTCAAAGTTCAAATCAAAATCGTACCTTAGACGATGCCTATTGCATGCAGTAAAGAAAGCAACAAAGCCATTTAAAATGCTCCGTACAGCACGAAAAATCTGACAGATTTAGAAAGTAATGTAAGAACATGACCACATTGTCAATAACTGCTCGCACAAATGGTGTTACGACATGATATAACCTGGGAAAAAAGGTCATTCCAAAGAGACCGCAACATGGACACCTCTGATGACCTCACTGTTGATTTTACACCCGAACTAAACTGAAATACGCCACTCATTACCAGCCACATATCTTTGAGTAACCCATATATGCATAAGGAAATGGATACCAGAAGGCCATATAATCCAAGAACCAAACGGATCGGAGCATAGAGCATTTCCCAGAGAACCCAGATAACAGGATATAAGAAATATGTCGCTGCACACCAAAAAACATGTAACAGAAAACATAACATTAGCATTACTTTCATAAGCTGCATAATTTCAGTTAGAAAGATTCTTAAACTGTTTTTTGCACATCTACCTAACAGCTTACCAATGCTCCAACAAACTGATAGGATAAACCATAGCGGCATGAGTAGAATCTCAACAAGGTTCCCAACTAGACTCCAAGACGACTCAATGACCATCCAAAGTACTGAGAAAAAGCTCTCTACTATTTGTATACACATATTCCAGAATGGAAGGAAGAAATCCAAAAATTCTGAGAATGGTCCAGCCATTGGCTGTATAAATATAGAAAGAAATGACCGTACAGCCCGTGTCATCATGAGGAACCACCTAACAGCCTTCTGAAAATTGTGCAGAAATAACATAGTTCCTAAGTACTTAATTCTGGATGTCATTTCCCATGTTTCTATCCAATCAAAAAGTGGCCCAAACAAATGAGACGCCGTTGCCTTGAGAACAGGTACATTCTTGTAAAGGTCATAGAATCCAATAAGAACAGTGACAACTGAAATGAGCACATATAAAGCTCTGGCTAGAGGGCACATCCATGGGCGGTAAATACGGGAAAAGACTGGATAAGATTGAAGAAAGATAACCCAAGAAGGAAGCCCAGCCTCTAACAATCTAAGTAGCCGCAAATCAGAAACAATTATTTTCTTCAGTTTAAAAGGGAGGTCAGGATCATCAAACCGAAACAGAATCAAGACATCGCTGTACTGGGAAGCTTCAATTACATCTTCACAGTCACTCGCATAAGAGTCCTGAGAATGAATTGGTGAACCAACAGACTCACCATGTGTTTCTTTGCAGAATATGTCAAACTCAAGTTCATTACTCGGTGAGTTCGTCAGTTTTCTTCTCTTACACGGACCATTAGGTGGAGGTGGGGTTTGTAGCATATTTGTTCCACTCTCTGTTCTAGCAGGATATGCACTGAAACTGGAGCTATAAATGCCAGAAGATTCATCCCCACCATCAGAGACATCACAAGTAAGATCCTCTGGAATGTTGGTCCTTGGAAAGTTTTCTTGAGCATCAAAGAAGACCTCTCCTGCAGAAGTTCAACCACGACCTCATAAGGTCTCCACACAATTCAATCATAATCTCATCATCTAAAGGCATACTACAAATAGAAGCCCTGATCCTAAGAGGGGGAGCCATTTTCCAGAAAATAAAACATCCCCATGGACAAAAGATGTTCAATAGAGTAATTATGTGATAGTTGTAATAATACAAAACAAGTTCATTTTAGTTGTATGGTACACTGTAAATCGAAGAACAAAACTTTCTTGACAACTATTATTGCTTTCAATTTTTCTGCACTAAGGCATGCAAATCTAAATGTGCAATAACATAAGCCAAAAAGGTGGCAAAAGGCGAGGAAAAATTTTCTTCCAGACATCAGGCAATAACAGATTATGAAGTCCAGAATGCTATACGTTAGCAGAGGAATATCCATGTGGAATTCCAGGCAAAAAAAAAACTATGCAGCTTTTCTCCAATCAGTGACAAATCAGACGAACAAAAGAGTACCTGTGGACTCCAGATAATCATTCAAAAACTTCCGTTCATTGGTTGTCCCAGGAAACCATGAAGAAATGGATCTAGCAGCTTGTGCTATACTATCAAATTCCCATCTGTTCATGAATCTGGACTCGACAGCAAGTGATGTATCGGTCTACATGGTAGAAGACAAAAACATAAGTAGCTCAGTACTTGCATAAAAATTAAGAAGCAGAAAGAACTTACACAACCAAGTACCTGAAGCTCATTCAAGTAATTTAAACCACGAACATTGTGCCATGCAATCTCGAAGACTATAAACCCGTACAGGGTTCTATGCAACTTGCTGTTAAACACTAGTGCACTCCTCAATTTTTTTACAGGTAGCAAAGCCCTCTTCCGTGATAAAGTTGCAGCCTCTACAAGAGAGAACCATCTTTTAAACTTCTTCGATTTACTTGCAGTTGATTTTGGAGTGACTCGAAGGTCAGTGACTTCAGATGTTTCCTTTTTTCCTTTCTTCCCTCTGGTATTTGCAAAAGGGGACAACCTTGACTGGTCATATTTGAAAGGATGTAACTTAGTATCCAAATTGTCAAAATTAAATTAAAAAATCAAAGACATTTTAAAGATAATTAATGATATCTTCTCCAGCTACCTTAGTGACCATCAATTGCCAAAAATGTGCACCTGAAACTAGATCTTTCAACCATGGTCGATTATCCACAAGAATATAGAATTTCTTACTCTCAGGTGCAATGAAGAGGCTAAGATGTGAAAGATAAGACTGCAAGTCCCTGTAACATATAAGTAGTTCCAGTAAAGAGGCCAGCATATATACCAGGACAGAGAGAGACCAAGAAAAAAATTTCATATAAGTTCTAAGAATATGTGCATTCTATAATGTTTTAGTTTTTCCCCTTGTTCCAAAGGCTAATTTAAACTTCTCATAAATATTCGTTCAGCTATGAATTTGGTTAAAAAAAAAAAGCTTCAGTAATTAACAAGAACTTCATGTTTGTAAATCGTATGCAAACCCAATATCTGCTCAACATTCAACCAACACTTTCTATTATTATTAATGATACCTAGACAACTACGGCATCAAAAAACATCTGAATGGATGTTAATATACCAATGTCAACATCTCTTTCTCATTATTCTTTTCTTTTTCTTCTTTCTAGGTTGAAGGTGAGGATAACTAAACAATTCGATGTTTTAAATAACAAAGTCTGAGTGAGTTACAACAGCTTCACGCATATCAAATTGAAGCAGATAACCCAGCCTAGGTAGTGCACAGCACACATGACCCACTCCCTTCATTTGCAGCAGATCTTCTGACTGATCTCCTCACAGTGAAATTGGTCCAAGATTATTATGCACGCTCTGCAAAAGCTGCTCACAGTATCTGATTATGGAGGCACATGGATGGAAATTAGCACTATTTTCCTCGATTAAGAAAATTATAACTAAAGCTTCCACCTCCACGATAATCAATAATTCTCCCTCATTTGCAGGTCCAATCCTTAGGAACCCAAAGTTCAGCTGCAGGGTCAATTGTCCATCATATTTAGCCATTGAAACCCAATCAGCACTCCAAGCTAGCTGCCTCAATTAACTCCACCTGCTGGAACCAGTCCTTAATTACTTTAGAATACTCACATCTACCTAAAGCTTGTACCCCCAACATGAGGGGCCATTCAACGGATTCGAATTGGATTTCTCCTTCCTTTCTTTAACATCTAGCTTGAGGGTCAATAGATATCCTAATAGTACCAGATCAAGTTGCGTAATGTCAAGCTTGCACTACTTTTAGTCCCAGCTAAGGTATAATTCCGGCGGAAGGGTAGACATGATGCTATTTCCCTTCTAGTTAACTCTCTTAACCATCTAAAACATTTCAACCTCACCTTAAATTCAAACTCTCCTCTAACAGCCATTGTCTAAACATACAAAGATCAAAGCAACGGAGAACTTGGAAACATACAAATATGCAATAAGTATAAAAAAATTAACTTTGATCACATTCTTCTCGTTTATGTCCAACTCACTTGCAACAAATCCCTTCTGTCCAAAAATTCAACATCATTCATGCACTTAAACCACAAACAATAAATTTTGGATTCCTCTTCTTCTCTTGCAATCTTTTCGCCTTGAATTATAATTCAGTGCACACAACCCCAGTCCCACACTAATAATAAAGACAATTTACAATAAAAAACCCAAATTAACCAAATAATTTTCTTATCATGAATGCTGATAATTCAAAACTTATTCTCGAATTTCCAGAAAGAAGACTTACCCAATTTGCAAGCTGGTTAAGGGACAAATATAGCAGCCATGGTCACGGTTCCGCATCATTTTCAACCACCACCCACCCTAATTCTCCTCCCGAATTTACACCACAAATCACTGTTCCACCAAAAAAATTATCAAAAAAAAAAGGAATATCACGCTGCAAAAAAAATAAAGAAAAAAAAGCATTCAGTTCTAATTGATCACCTGAACCAAATAATAGCGGGAAATGATCAATCATCCATGAATTTTCACAAATTAAATCAGAATACGAAGAACAATAGGACAATGTATCACCGCCGAGCTTCATAACAAAGAAGAAACCACGAAACTATAAATTATTATTAAAATTGCACGCATAGAGAAGACAAAAACGAAGCGGCATATTGTCCAAGAGACACGTAGCGGGCGAGGAATTAATGCCGGAAGCCGTCTGATATCATCTCATCATCGCCAATTAAATTCCATTAAATTCATCGACATTTATGGATTTTGCCAGAATACAACTGTGTCAGCCGTTAATTAATGAAATTAAAATGTAGAATCTATATCCAGCGTTGTATTAATGTTACAGGTAGCAGAAAATCGTTGAACTGAATGGAGAAATTGGAATTTTTTTGGGGATTTGCTCAACGGAGAGAGAGAGAGAGGCAGTGGCTCAGGTGAGAAACATGTCAACTATCAGTTTTTTGTTTGTTTTAGTGCGTGTTGTGTGTGAGAGAGAAAGAGAGGAAGGAGGGATCAGGGAAGAAGCGGATAAATACTTGACGTGGGAAATTGAAGTTGATTTTCTTTTTTTTTTCTTTGAAATTGCAGCTAATTTTAGCTGGAGGGGATAAAAGATTAAATATAATTTCCTTAAAAAAGTTGATGGTATTTTACAGTTTGCCCCTTGAACTTGATCCTTTATAACACTTTGCCCCCCTAAACTTTAAATATATACACTTTTTCCCCTTTCATTGACTAGTCAAACATTAATGATGAATTCTTCATCCAAAATTCCCCTTCATTGCTTTTTGTAAAAATTATTTTTATAAAAGTTGATTCTACACTTTGAAATAAATTTTTTGAAAAGTTTTATGAAGACAAAAATGCATAGAATAAGTTATTTTTTGGTAGTTATCAATGGGCAGCTAAAAACATAATTTAGAATTTCTAGTAATGCAAATGAAGAAAAATCAATTTTTAACATGGTTGGCCTATTTTATGTTTTATTGTATGGTTCAAAAAGGGTAGTACCAGTGAACGACAAATGGTTATCATAAACAATATTTTGTGTACAGTGTGATAAGATATTTTTGTTGTATGTGTAAATAACTTTAGAGTGGGGGAAAAGAATATAAAGGAGAGATCTTGAATTCGAAACCTTCCACTTATACTCAAAAAGAAAAGACAAACTTTCAGGTCTTTTTTTTTTTTTAGAGTTGTATCCTATATTTCATTGAAAAACTCTATGTACAAAAAGAAGTAGCAGCATTATTTAGGCACAAAAAAGGTTTTAAAAAGCCAAAAACAAAAAAGAAAAAAAGAAAACATCTTTTGCGGTTTAGCTATGTAAATTCTAAATTTTTATGTCTATCAAAAGGTTGTTTGGCAGTGTACAATTATATCAACACCATCACGAGATATATTCTATAAGAGGAATTGTTGCATCACATGAGAGTCTGAAATTTTAAGAAATCTCTCGAGTGTTCATCTTTTAGGGATAGGTACATCCAAAATTTTGACATAAGCCCGTCTGGCGTTGCAGTGCGTGTAAATAAAAGAGCTTTTAAGGTGTTCCATGATTGATTTTTCGTAACTTAAAAGAGCTCAATTTTTGATAACTTAACAGCACTTTTGTTAAAAATACTTTGTATCAGAAGTGCTTCTTTATAAGTCACCGGAATTGGCAGACGGAGTCTGAGTTTAGGATTAGTTTAAAGGATCGATTTATAGTAAACATTTAAAACCCTATCAATAATTTATAAACTTCCATAAAAGGTTCAAGCATCTATAATCTTGATATTTGCTTTTGTAAAATTTGGGAAACAAATGTGGGTGGATGCTTTGAATTTTGATTGTAGCCATTACAATGGGCACATAACGGATTTCTGGTTGGCGTATACTCAATCAGATATTAGTATAACAAACATGGCTAATTAAATACCGTCCTATACAATTGATAGTCTATTTTAGGTTAGCTAGGCAGGCAAGCCTGTCTTTTCCATTACTCCCTCCGTCCTACTTTGATAGTCCTAGTTCTTTTTTCACACAGTTTAAGAAAAAGTAGTTAACTTTGTTAGAACAATCAATTTAGGTAGTTATTTTCCTAAAATACCCTTACATTAATTAGCGTACAACTTTATGGAAACTTGAATTGATGGTAAAAAAAGAATAAACTCTCATTAAATGGGGTAGGTTTATAGTAACAACAACCTACATTGAATAAGGGTATTTTAGGAAAATTAAAATATAGCTACATTCTTCAATTGGAAAGTGGACTACAATTTGGGACAGACGAAAAAGGAAAACATGACTATCAAAGTGGGACGGAGGGAGTATTTTTTTTCAACATTGTTTTTGTACTTTCTTTTGTAAAAGGATGAGTGTTTTGCTGGGTACTTTTTAGCAATACATTTTTTTCTCAAAAACCAATAAAATGTATGTTATATAATTATAATTTATACACGATGTCTTCTTTAATTCATTAATTAGGCAGCCAAGCCATTCATTTTTTAAGTAATCTTCCTTGTTTACTCATGAAGGCATCGTCTAATTCTCCTTAGTGGTACCTTACTCATGAGTATCAGTAATTCTCTTTTATACCATACAAAACTTTTCCCTTCTTTAGAACTATTTAAGTTCATTAAGCCGTTATCTTGTTTTGGTTATGATTAAACGAAGAAATATAAGTTAAATTCCAGAATTTGGAAGTCTTGAATTCAAATTCTCTTATCTCCTCTCTACTGCTTAAATTTCATCATTTCCTTGTTAGGAAAAAAATTTCAGGGTAAAAAAAGTTAGATCCCAAAACTGACCATCATATATCCACAAGAGCTTCAATTAACCACCCACCCACCCACGCAAAGAAGGAATTTATGGAGAAAGAGAAAGGGCGATGGAGGGGTAGCATTGTAATAAAACGTTAAGAATCTTTAAGTTAGTCTTTTTTTTTTTTTTGGTCAAAAGCATAGTCGTTGTCTTCGAAAGCAGATAATGTAGAACTGGAACCATGTCGGTTGTACAGAGATACCAAGGACACGGTTAAGGGATATTCTTGTCCTTAACGTACAGGTACAAGATGCACGGACCTTTATTTTAGGTAAGGACAAACGAAAAGAGTAGACAATCTAAAATGGGATTTGGATCACGCATATGCTAAGGTATGAGATTCCCATGTAAACTGAGAAAATTGCTTCTTTTTACCCTCAAAAAAATTGTTTCTTTTTTATTTTTCTTTGAAAGAGAACGTTTGGATTGCATTATTTTTGGTAGGTTTAGAGAAAATTATTGTAGCATTTGTTTTAAAATGTGATTTATGTAAGGTAAAAAAGTAATTGAAAACCATGTAGAAATAATATTCACGGAAAATTTTAAAATGTTTCTCCAAAAAATCACAATCCAAATAATATGAAAATATAATCAATTGGAAATTAACTGATGTGTAAAGTCAATATCGAGTTCCTATTTTTGGAATTCAAAGTGATTCTTGATCTTATGAATTGCTAAACCTAAATTGAATATGAGAAAAAGAATTTTTTAAAGAATTATTTGCAAATCCTTCGATGCTGTGTTCAAACATTTGCTTGCCATGTACTTTTCTTACAAGGATCCTTTCTTTTTTTGTTGTTTTTCGGTAAAAACCAAAAGCAAAATAACTTACTTGAAATTAAATGTGCAATTCCACAAGGCTTTGTCTAGATACGGAGAAAGTTAAATGCTAAAGTGAAATGCAAGAAGATAATGTAACAAATCACTTTCTGTGCAAGATTGGTTAACATAAGAAAGGGTGAGAGCAAGTGCGAAGTTGATGATAGTTATTAGTCATTATTAGAATTCTTCTTCCTAACTAACAATTTGCCTTCAAATACTACCATTTTTATTTTTGGGCAGACAAAAGTGTTTTGGGAAATGCAAGAAAATTTAATAACATCCCCACTAATCAAATAAAACCAAAATAGTAACCAAATTTCTTCACTTTTCTTTCATTTATTTACACTTTTTATACATAATTAAGCATTATGTAGATATTGTTAGAGTTCTCCTTTAAAAATGTGTATGTGAGATAAATAGATAAGTGAAATACTTCTTTAAACTTTTTTCATAAAAAAATTTCCAGAAAAAACCTCTACCGTACAAACTGATCTTGAACTCAAGTTGTACAAGAACAATTAGTACACAAAGGAAATTCACATTCTAGAATTTAAATAACTTACAAATACAAGGCTAAATTTTCTTTATCGAATTAGAGGCAGGGACAACTATAGTACTAAACATTCTCGAAATTTGATAACTATGATTAGACAAAAATAAAAAAAAACAACAAAAAGTAAAAAATTCCTAACCTTTCAATGAGCTGGGTTGAAGTTGGGCCTAAAATTAGGGTCGAATTAAATATGAACTGAACTCGGGCCTCATTGGCTGAAACCTAATAAAAGCCCGACCCTTTAATTACCTACATATATAATGATAATATATATATAATATTTTGATATTATATATAATTATATATCCAAATATATTATTACTAAATACTAAATATATATAAATTACAAAACACAAAAATAGATCTGAAGACTGAAGTTTCAACATATTTCAGTCAGAAGTACCAAACGAAACAAAAGGTCAAAAGCCCAAGCCCCCAATTTTCTTGACATCGATTAAAGTCACAAAACTATGAAAAAGTTCCAACTTTTGAAGATGTATTGGTTTATGATCGCGTGTTTTATTATTATTTTTCATGTATTTTGAACGAATTAGATATAAATATTGTTGAAAAAATTCTTGATTTATGTACTTTTTAAGAACTCTTACTTGTTCATGTATAATTTTAATGTTGTAGTCCCGTAAATGTTAAATTAGTTTTACAACTTAATAGTTATAGTAATTATATTAAGAAAATTGAAGAGTAATAAGTGAGTTTGAATTAGATCCAAATACGGCATAAAATATATCCGAATATCTTGTGATTCTAGTAAGAGATTAACATTTATCAACCTAAAACTTATGACTCGAAACCCGAAAGTATTACAAATTAAATACGTTGACCTCGAACTTATAAAAGTCTGGCTCAAATGATCTAATTGACAGGCCTATTTCAAAGTAATTTACAAAAATTGAACAAAACACATTACATTTTTTTTTCAAATTAATGTAACTATTCTTGGACGATTCTGCCCTTAACTCTGCCTAGTTGACCCCGCTGTAGCAAGTGGATAGCCTCAACCACCCGCATCTCTTTTAAAACAGGCACCTATTATTTATTTATCAAGAGATCCTTTTGTGATTTTCCACAAACTAGTCTTATAGGTCAATAAATGCCTGCAATAAATATATGAATGAATGTAGATAAAGTCTAATCATCTGTTGGATTGCTCAACACTTTTTTAAAGTTGTAAATGTTATTGAAAGGCTGACAAGTTTTTGCTGCAAAGGTATGAGAAGAGGATTCTTTTATTGTCATTTGTTTTCTTTTTCTTTCCCTTTTTTTTCCCTCTTTGACGATAGAGGAGTTAAAATCTCATCATTCAAGTAGTGACTAGGAGGGGGTTCTTAGACTTTTCTTGCTGTTATATTTAAGATTCAAATCCTATACCCGACCATTGGGGGTGGAAGGGGGTGTGAGAAGGGATGAAAAGTGAAAAAAAAAAATAGAAACTTTGCCGGCAAAGGTGTACAAAATAATAAAAATTAGTTATTAATTATTATTGGTACACTAATTAGTTGTAGGTATACAGCAATCCAAAACAAAGAGCAATACTAATAGTTTTGCGTTACCGATAGTTACTTAAAAAGATTATTATTATCCATAATAGAGTATTATCATTTATGTATTAACCCCACTTACCACATAGTGGTGCTCTTGTTCTATATATTGTATAGATAGATATTCTTAGTGTAAATATGTACACAAGAAATAAGATTTTACGTCCCTTTTTGAATTATCTCAATGGTAAATATGTATTTGAAGCACGTTAACAACACGTATGCTGATCTTCTTTGTATCGTTTCAATTTTATCGGATGTCTTCGAAGGGACTGAAGCACGTTAACAACAATTTACTTAACAAGATAATAGTTAATTATTTCAAAACATTTTTAAACTTGACAATGAAGGATATCATGGCACTTACCTAGAATGAGTTTAAAAATTTCAACTCGTTAAGCCCTTCAAAGATTCAATTCATCTGATCTTTCATAACAAAGAATTTTAGAAAAATAAAATAAAAATATTCAATTCCTTCAATATTAATATAATTTGGTCAACCATTTAATTAGATGGAAGGTAAATTTCGTTGTAATCTTTTGTCTAATGCAATAAAGAATTCTGTTTTGACCATATTTAATCATTCGTTTCATTTAAGAACATGTCAATTGCTTCAACCACCAAAAAAAAAAAATCAAATTAAAGCAATTCAATATAAGAATTCGGTAGGTGGTCAAATTTGTATAGATGGTGTATCTTTATTGAAGCCTATACGTGTAAGGGCATTTAATCTCACTGATTATGATTTATGACAGCTGTTAAATTTGGAATATCCATCACTTTTTTTTTTTGATATGGTAACTTCCTACACTATGGAAGGGGATGACCTGAGGAAGTTCTGGATTAACCCGGAAGGGAATGAATTACCGCCGGACACCCGCCTAGATTTTTTAAGCAGTGCCACATTTAATTGTGATCTTGCCTCTCACCCCACCAAGACTTAATGCATTGGCGATGTCCACTAACTCAAAGGCTGGTGGTTTTGGAATATCTATCACGCCAGCATTAAGTTGTATAATAATTGAGTATAGTAACTGCTATATTTTACACAAAACAAGGAATTAATTAGATTTTGTCACATATATTAAATTTAATTAAAGTCCGAAATATCTCTAAACGTGAATAATAAAAGCTGGATTTTCAGAATCTACAGCATTTAAAAAATACATCTAATGCAAATTCAATAAAAGTAAAGATATCTGGCTACTTATACCTAGTACAAATGTAAGAGATTTACATCACTTAATAATTTTTTAGGAAGCGTAATAACGTTGGATCGGTCAGTTTCATCAGTAGATTTTGGTATGTTTGTTGAAGTTCAAGAAATTATATATCAAAAAATAATTCACCAAACACATGACCTAACTCAATGGGTTATTTAAGAAAATTTTCTTCAGCATATTAAATAAGAGTTAATTTTTTATATATTGATCGTATATATACTGTCACAATTGAATACATGATATATATGTAAAATTTGGATTTCAAATGTAAAATCACATGTAGCTGAGTTCTGTTATATCTCAGGAGCAATTAACCAGTGAAAGTTGGATTCTACCTAATCTCTAGATACAAATTCTTGTAACATCTTGAACAGTTAGGATAAATTGACGCTCACTGCTACCTGCTAAGCATGCATGCGTGATAGCAAAGCATGCTTGCTTTATGATAAGGGAGATTAGGTAACTTGTCATAAGCAAAAAAGCTATGTGTGATCAATATATACTTTTCTACTCGATCTGTGGCAGTTGTTGGGGACATGATCAGCAGCATCCATTAATTCGGAATAACAAAACTGGCTGTGGACTAATCGTCCGACTCACGGCACCATTGAGTTGCAATCACCTCGAGTTGATCCAACGGTGATAAAGCATTTTGTGCTGCCAAGGTATATCAAAAGAATACAGTTACGCTTTTATTAATAGCAGCAATTCTTTTTCACTTAGTGATAAATACTTTTTTTTTTGGACACGATAAATTTATTCTATACCTGAATCGCCATTGAACGAGTGGACTCAAGATGGTCAATGAAGAATTTAAAGGGGACTGAATCGCCACCACCTTTGCACCTGTTGATGAAATTTTCAGAAAATGTTGAACAAAAATACAGGTCAAGCGATCCTTGACCTATATTCAAGAATAACTTTAAAACTCTGCCTGGTGGCAAGAGTAGTTGGCTAGAGTAGTTGGTTACATGGTGATAAATACTTGATCACGACAGCTAGCATCAAAGTGAAGTTGCAATTTCAAAATCTGCCAGGTGGATACTGAGGGTTGATTGTTAGCCTTTATGGTAAGTGCTATCCTTTCACTGCTCGGGAGAAAGTAACTGGAATGCAATCACCTCATGTTGCCTGGGCGTAGTAAAATGCTTTGCATTGCCGCGGAGTGGAAGAAAATAAAGTTGGATTTTCACTAACAATAATTGCTTTTGGTGTAATAGTTAATGCTTGATACTAAGGGCTTGTTTGGATTTTTCAATTTTTGAAAAACAATTCCTTATACCATATAAGAAGGAGTTTAGGACAAAAACGATTTTTAGATTTCAACCGCAAGGGTGGGGCTATTTTGGGAATGTGAGAGTGTTTGAAGTATAATTGAAACATTGAGTACAAGTCATTATAGCTTTAATTTCACTATAATTACTTATATAACCTTTCAGGCATTTAAGGTTAGGGACAGGTTTGGTATGTTACAATGTTTGGTGTCAAGTTGAGTATCAAGTACAACTGAATTAAGCTTGTGTTTTGATAGAATTACATAAAAGCCCTTTTAATCATTTATTATACTGACATCCAAGCCTTCCAATTTCTTGAAACCTTTCTCATCCGTTAAGGAATTAATTGGATGTTTACATAATTGGATTTTAATTACAATTAATTAACTTAATTATTATCTGAACAATCATTATCATATTTATGCCCCCATGTTTAGCCGATACCCTTTCTTCTTTTTCGGTTTCACCCCTTTGGTTTTATTATGGTTATTAAATATTTGGTGGAATGCGTAGCTTTTCCTTTAAATTGGGGTGAGTTCTTTGGGTTTGTCTTCTTCGATTGTAGTTTTTTTTTTGCTGATGATTGGTTTATTCAAAAACTCCATATAATTTGCTTTTTGATACTTCTAATTCCAAAAACTGGCTAATTGTATTGTTTTCCTTAGTAGATCCCAGAGATTCTGTCTCTGGTCAAAGTACAATTTGAGATAATGTTGTCACTTTCTAAAATAATCAGAAAAGCAATTTTATCATCTTCTCCTCTTCGGCCAAGGTATTATCTCTTTATTTAAGTCAAATAACCTTATTTCTCATGAACTTTCTCCTATTGTTCTTGACTCCAGGGATCTGTTGACTACATTCCAGCAGTTATGGTTCAAGTAGTTATTTTTTCATGTAATATGATTTGGAATTCAGCTTGTATTTATTTTAATTGGGAATTTTGTAATTGTAAAATTTATTAACTTAGAATTTTGTACTTCATTGAAACTAAAAAAGAAAATTAATCATGCTACATAGTACTAAGATGTCATTTGCACTCTATTTGCTTTCCATGTTATGATCTCGTTCTTGTATTCTACTGTTTATATATTTTCAAATACAAAAAAATTACTTTTTATGCTATCTAAAAGAATTTGTAGTGGAACTTGATGAGTTTAAATGCTTTAGCTATAGTACCATTTTGATTGCATTGTATTAATTCATTTACTCATAATTGTATGTTGTACAATGATAAATAATGTTTCTTGATTTGATTGAAGCAACTATTGTCCACCGTTCAAATGAGTCAATTAAGTAGAGATGCTATATTGGATACTTATACAAGTAAACATTGGAAAATATCATTAAGCAGTTTCTACCTATAGTTTGCAATTCGAACTCGTATGAGGAATTTCTTTTGATTTTAGTTACCATTTTCTACAATTTCAAATTTAGAAAATATTATTTGGACCAATTTTTTATAATCAAGATAGTTTCAGATCTTTAACAATTATGCAGATTTGAACTTATTTATGAGATTATAAAGAAACGCCCCTAGCAAAAAACACCAAATCTAAATAGTTTCTACAAAATTTTGAAAAAGACCACTTAAGTTTCTTATTTATCTATCATTTTTGGGTATTATTATCTCTGTAAGAAACATGTGATTAAGTCGTATTATGCCCACCAAATTATATAAATAGTTAGTCAAAAATAAAATTATTTTAGATTAGATTGGATGTAAAGTGATTGATGGATAAACTTGACTTGATAATTCAGATTGAGTTTAAGTCGAGGGAGAAATCAGAAGCATTGCTTGAGGGATCTTTCACGGACATATATAGATTCGAGAGATGAAGGGTCCAATTGATACTTTAAAATGTTTTATCATCTTGGATAAGTTTTAGAAGAGACCTTTGGATACTTTTCAATTGCACTTCAAACATTCTTACATTTTCAAATTACCCTTATTTTTGCAGTTGAAATTCAAACATAACTTTTGATCGCAACGGATTCTTATATAGTATAATGATAAGGATGTCTCATTGCACATTATTTTTATTGACTCACTATATAACTTATGATTTTTCTATTAAAATCACATGATAAAATCATCATACTTCAGTTCCTATACTACAAAATATTAAACAATAATTATTAATTATCTTGAATCACAAGCACCAAATTCTTGCGCTGTCCCTCCCTAGTTTTTCATATATAATGTTACAGTGATACACAAACAAAAATAACTCCAAAAATACCATATCCATACAATATATAAAAAATGATTCCAAATATACAAAAAAATACACCATTATCCATCACTCTCCACCACCATGGCCACCACCTTATTGCCACCACCCCCACACCCACGACCCTCTCTCTCTCTTTCTCCTCCTCTTTCTTCTTTTCCTTCCTCCTTTTTTCTTTTCCTTTCCCCGCACCCCAATTTCCTTTCCCTCCAGTGACCGCAACCTTCTTAGTCACGATCTAATCTAATTGCGACCAGAAGCCGCGACCAAGACTAGGGGTGGCAATGGGGCGGGGGATACCTCCCCCAACCCCCGCCCGTTGCATTTTAATTCCCCCCGCCCCCATCCCGTTCCCCGCCCCATCCCCGTCCCGTCCCGCTTCCCTCGTGGGGTTAAAAAAATTTTATTATATAATTTTATTATAATTAAATTTGAGCAAATAATCAAGTACTAAAATATCAACACATCACCAAATTATTATTCATTGTAATTTCACAATTGGAACTCATAAAAATAATTAAACAAAAGTTATTTGAATACAATTTAATATGATAAAACAAATATAACTAAAATAATCAAATTTTCACTTTCGATACAAATACAATCACTATATTATTATTGTGTCTTTTTTTAGAAAAAAGTGTTATTGTATTAAGTATGGTTAAGAATTTAACATAAATGTATTAATAAATTTAGTATAAATAATTAATAATTTTTATTAATAGACATGTATAATTAGTAGTATAATTGATAATATCATTATATATATAATTATGTACATATATATATATATATATTTTCAAACGGGTGGCCCCGTTTCTAAACAGGAGCAAAAAATTTTCCCCCGCCCCCGTTGCCATCCCTAACCAAGACGGTCGTGGTTAGAGTGGTAGCTAAAGTTGCGGCCACCACACACGAGCGGGAGAGGGGTTTGGGATTGGGGGGAAGGAGGGGAAGGGGGAGATGGGAGAAGGGAGAGGAAAGAAATATTCTTAAAGAGTTGCATTTTCAGCAAGAAGGAACTACTACAATTTACTGTGACAATAGTTCTGTCATCAAATTCTCTAAAAATCCAGTTCTACGTGGAAGAACCAAGCACATAGATGTGAGATTTTATTTTCTAAGGGAGCTCATAAGAGATGGAATAATTGATTTTCTCCACCGTAAAAGTGAAGATCAGGTTGTTGATATAATTATCAAACCATTGAAGTTATCCACGTTTCAGAAACTAAGGAAGTTGTTTGGAGTCTGTGCAGTTGATAAGTTCTATTTAACTAAATGTTTGGAAAACTTTCAATTTAAGGGAGGGATTATTAGAAATATTCACTTATTTTTAGTTAATCATGTTTGTTTGTTTTGTCCTACCTAGTTAGTGGAGTGACTAGTGAAATTAGTGGAGTTGTTTTGAACTCTATAAATAGAGCAGTTTCACGTTATGAGTTGTGTATCAGATTTACAAAGAAATAAAGTCTAGTCCTTGCTTCTCTTATTATTTTTCAGTAATTGTATCAGAACCCCATTTCATTGATATGCATCTCAGCCGCGCCAAGAACAAAGAGGACAATTATATTATCGTGGTCAAGCATTTCATCCAGGACAAGATCGAAGTGATCTTATCATTCTGTTCAGGTGGTGATCTATCAGAAAATCTCTAGGTTTTGGGCCCTGATTCAGAGGTTCCAGCTGAGTTGAATTATGAAAATGTTAATTTAACTAGCCCTCGTAAATTGTAATGGGATCACTTGTGTCTCCAATTTGGAGGGTGACGTTATTTATTTGTGTTATCTTGCAACCCATGAATTCAGAAAACTACCTCTTAGGCCTTTTGGTAACCTGAATGGGCTCTCTTATGAGAAAAATGGTATGGGAAGGGTTTGACCAAACTACTGACAAATATAAGAATTTCAAACTTATGTGTATCCCGAAAGATGGGCTTGATTTTGACAAGAACATATCCAAAATTTACAATCTCAACACAAATTGTTGGTAGATATGGAAACCTTCATCAGGCCCACAATCATGCATTTCCTATCTGACCCCGTCTTATGTAATAACACATCCATCCACTAGTTTGCCATGGATGAACAATCTTACCTGAACCTTTCTTTTGACATCAGCACTAAGGTATTGAGTGAAATAAATTGTCCTTCTGCTGAAAATCGCCCAAGGACCCCATCGTCTTGAACAGTACACTTACCTTGATAAGATTCCCATGGCCAGAAGCATCTGAAATGGAAGAATATTACTGCGTTGGTGATGGATATGTAAGAGAATATGTAGAGCAATTCATTGATGCATGGATGATGATAGATTGTGGTGTGGAAGAGTCTTGGATTAGAAGATATACCATAGGGCCTTTTCAATGTGCATACCCTATCTTTTGTTCTTGGGATAATGACAAACTACTTCTTGAAATTATCAGTGGACAATCAGGCTCATGTGCACTCCTGGACAATGAGGAAGGAGGTGAAATTAGAAGTACAATGTTTATGGGCTTCCACTTAGGCTACAAGCCTTATTTACATGGAGAGTTCGGTTTCCCCCGGTGGAACAGGTGATCAGTGAATGAGCTAAACAGGGGTGGAGGAAACACAGTAATACTGCATCGACAGGTTCATATGATGGTTTTAGATTGTGGACAACCCCTTCCCTGTACTGGTCTTGTCTGATAAATTTATGTTGTCATATGCACATATATGTTAAATCTTTGCAACAGTGAAGAAAGTGTTCCACATATTTCCAATTTACATGTTTTTCCTATGGTTTCAAGAAGTACTTGAGTCATAGTGGTTTGCCAGACTAGTAACTTCACAAGCCTAACTTAATCAGAGTTTAGAAGATTTGTCCCTAAATGCAACTACAATGCTTTGCTGTTGATGACGTGACAGAAACTCATGGCATTTGAAAAGACTAATTCTAACACAAGCTTCGCAACCGAGAAAATGGGGCAGGCTGGAGAATCAAATGCATGCAACTCAAGTGATTATGTACGGGATAAGTTGTGTGGAAACCCTTGGTATATACCAGGAGAATCTTTCTCCCTCCATATATATATATATATATATATATATATATATATATGAATTCCTGTCCTTGTTGAGGTTTAGGCGATGTGTCATTGAATAGATTGAGACATTGGTAGCAGAATTGCAAATAGCTTTTTGCTTGCTTTTTTCATGTAAAATGCTGATGATCTTTATTGGACCGACTTTGTTGCTAATAGCTAGTACTTAGAGAGTAAGGCTAATAGGTTGGTGTTCAGATGAACTCTATAACAAAATTCTCTTTAGTTATACTATCTTATCGATTATATCTTTATAGTTTTCATGTTTTGCAGGTGCCTTGTTTTTCAGAAGTACTTTCATTTTTTCTAGTTACATTGACACAATCACAAGTTGCAGTTTCTCACTAATGGAGCCTAAACAGTTGTTTCAGTGAAGCAAGCAGGTTAATCAGCAGATAAACTCATACCAAAAAAGAAAAGTAATATATGCTCTTGTAGCTGGTAAGTATTGTCGTGCCCTATTTTTTTTTTTTTTAAAAATAAAGTTACGGGTTTATAAAATGAATTTTTGATTTGTAGAGAATAAATAAAGAAAAAGGGCCTAAAATGTGACTTAAAAGTGCGACGATTTTGACCCAAAATAATAGTTTAAAAAGGGTTTTTAACAAAAAATAGGATTCGCCACTTGGTATTGAGTTAAGGTGTACCAAGTCACCTAAAATGAGTTAAATAAATAAAAAAATAGAAAAAACCCTTTTTAAACGACTCCAAGCCTTCGAAAATCAAGAGACAAAGGTTCGGGAGTCACAGTTGAAGAAAGGGAAGGTAAGGATAAAATCCAAGGCACCTTTTCAATCTAGCCAAGGCTAGTTACGTGATTTAGTCAAAAAATTTTCTTAATTTAACCTTAAAACTTATCACACTCGGATGTTATTATATGAATGCGAACTTAGACCTAATGTATATCGGAAGAGTCAATATGTCTCTTCAAAACTTGATTGATGCAAATCGCATTAATTGCGATGTCCAAAAGTGACTCTTTGAAGAGGTCACAAAATTTGCAAAAGTGAGACTCGAAGAAAAATAATAATATACAAATATACATGACCTAAGGGAATGCATCATATTGGGTGCGGGGAACTAATATTCATGACTTTAATTTTCCCTTTAATAGAGGGAATATGAGCGTGCTAAGGCTAGAGAGCCATACTCGTCCATATCCCATATTTGTGGGGCAATTTTCCCTATCTAATCAAGCAA
This sequence comes from Coffea eugenioides, assembly GCF_003713205.1. Taxonomy (NCBI): domain Eukaryota; kingdom Viridiplantae; phylum Streptophyta; class Magnoliopsida; order Gentianales; family Rubiaceae; genus Coffea; species Coffea eugenioides. The sequence continues at coordinate 33,647,702 of NC_040039.1, forward strand.
ATGATCTAATCTAGCTCTAATTCTCTTAAATAGAATGCAAATCTAAATGTTATGTTTCACACATAGGGATAAGGGATATACGTATAGAGGGAATATCAAGCAAAAATGGTAAGGATCCTAAAAAGTGGAAAATATGCATGAAATGTGGTGATTTATCACACAAACATGATCTAGCGCGTGGACGGTCCCTAAGGGTTTAGCGTTGGACTAGCCCATGTCTCTAAATTCTCACTAGCATTGGACTAGCGAGAAAACGGGAAAAAGGGCCACAACTAGTGTTGGACTAGTGTGGTGACGTCATACATGTATTATAACTAAACAAATTATATAAAATATAATAAAAGTAAGTAAACACATAAATCACATAAAATACATAACACATAAATATGATATCTAGATGCAAAAGGCCTAAGGAAAGCGAGTAATACATAAGCACACAAACATGCAAGAACACATAAAACAAATAAGAGCAAATAGAGACCTAACTATTACATTTGGGGATCTAACTACAATCTAAGGGGGAAAGAATAAAATAATAAAATAACTACCTAACTATTACATATTCTATCTAAATACATGTCTTGAATACCCTAACTATTACAATTTGGTATCTAAATGCCTCTCAAATAATCAAACATTAAATTATACAAAATTAAAAACAAAGAAAGTGAATAAATAAATAAATAAATAAAAGAAAAAAATTCAAAAGAAAACAGGTAATTACACACATAAAATCACATAGGAGCACATAAAAGGATTTAAAGATAACATAAGAGGATACCTCCCTTTGAAGTAGTAGCTAATGGGGGATTGGATTGCCCTATTTAACTCCAAAATTAACAAAAATCATCAAGGCACCAATTTAATTAATAAATAAAAGTATTAACATGTAAAGAAATGAAATTGATTAATTAAACCATTTAAATGAAAGAAAACAACCTTTATTCACGAAAATTAAAACAAGTAGAGACCTAATTGACAAAATTAAGAAAGCTTTAGGGATCAATTTGTAATTATCATAAAGATTAGGGGTCAAAATTGAAGAAAAATAAAGTTAAAGAACCTATTTACAATTAAATTAGAGACCTAATTGAAAAAAATCAAAGTACTTGGCCTAGTACGGTAGTACCCAAGTATTTGCAAATATTTTTACAGAATGGTCCCAGAATTTCAAATTTCTAGTTTCTTGATGAATCAGGGTAGGGGTGGCAATTTTCGACACGACCTGAAAACACGACACGAACCTAACACGAAATTAATGGGTTTGGGTTGAGGTTTCCGGAATTCGGGTCAGAATCGGGTTGGACCCGATGAACCCGAAAAGAAAACAGGTCAATTTCGGGTCAACCCGTGGTGACCTGATATGACCCGATATGACCCGTTTACGAATTAAAAATAATTTAATAAACATAAAAATAATTTTATCTAACTAAACTAAGGTATTCTTTTTTTCAAAGGCATTAATTACTTAATCCTAAATGAATTTATTTAATTTGTGTGAAGTTGAAATTATTATATTTGGACAAATAATATATTATATTATTTTTTACTTTTATACTATTTTAATTTATTTTATATTTTGTTTGGGATAAAACACTTTTACGGTGTTTAATTTATTTTAGATTTGGTTTGGAATTATTTATTTAAACTTTTATTACTTGATTATGTAATTAGTTTTGTGAAAAATTGATTTTATTAGAAATTACAGTGATAAATTAATAAATTAAAATTAAGTTTCGGGTCATTTCGAGTCGACCCGCCAACCCGTCAACCTGAAATTTTCGGGTTCGGGTCAGCATACCCGACCCGTCACGGGTTGGCGGGTCGGGTTCGGGTCAACAGATTTTCTGACGGGTTGACCCAAACCCGAACCGCCAACCTGATTTGGACCCGAATTGCCACCCCTAAATCAGGGTACTAGGCCATTTTCTGACTTCTCCAAGAAAATGAAGCGAGTCAACCCAACTTTTTACCAATTAAAACGCAACCGAATTAATCAAAATCCAATCCTAAAACCCAACCAAAAGTGTTGGACTTTAACCTCCTAAGCCCAAGTCAAAACCCAGAAAATAAACCCAACTTTTCTATCAAAACCCAAACAAAACAAACAACAACCCAAAACTACACTTATTTTACCAAAAACCCAATAAGATAATAAATCATCTAAAAACAATTAAGGTCTAATTACGTCCTACAACCCAGAATTAATCTATCCAATAAATCACTTAAAATATGAAAAAAAAATTAAAGTAAAAAGGGGCAAAATTGATTGATTTGCAGGAGTTTTTGAGCTGTAGTGGGATTATCTCGGAGTTGGGGGGTTAAAGTGCAATTGTTGAAATTTTGCATGCAAAGTTACGAAGAAGGCTTTCTTCTGCACTTTTCTCGGTTATCAAATCCAGGCAAAAGTCCAAACGAAACATCAAAACTTCCGACCAAAACAAGAAAATTGTACAGATCTATCACCAAAACTCAATCTTCCAAGATCTAACACAAGATCATACCCCAAAATCTAAACTAAAAAATGAACATCAAAAGAAAACAAAACAAGCACAGATGCAACCAGATTTTTGATGGATTTGAAAAGATTTAAGCTTATACGGCTAGGTAATGAGCAAAAGGGGTTACCTTTGATGAAAATATGCAGTAAACTTGGAAGGAAGACGAATTCAGGAGCTGGAAAATGAAGTTGACAACTTCTGGAAACCCACTTCATGATTGATGGTGCGATGAGTTTTGGCCCAGATTCAAGAGACTTGTAAGCGTCTTTTCCAAAGATTATCTGAATAAGAATTGTTCACTGATGAACGTAGATGGTACAGATATAAAGAAAACACCCAAAGGGGCAAAACTGAGATCATATTTTGATCACCAAGTGAGCCAAACGATCAACCCTGGCTCATGTTCTGCATTTTTTCTTTTCCTTTCTCTCTCCTTTTCTCCCCGTTTTTTGCTGTTTTTCTCTCCCTTTGATCTCTCCGCCGCCCCCTTTTCTCCTCCCCTCTGTACTTGGATGCGTTTTCATCCATTTATATGGCACAAAACCCCCAAAAACCCTTGGAGCCACGATGGGGATGGGTTAGATTTTAGGGATTGATTATGGACCATTAGATGATGGGTTTTGGATAAGAATTGGTAGTTGATCTGGCACTTGTACTAGAAGACTTGAAAAGGAAGAAAATGGAGCTGGATTCAAGTGGAAATTGGACCCAAAATGGTAGCTGCAATCTGGTACATGGCCTCGTCAATGGCCATGTACGAAAAAGATCTCTTTTTTTTTTTTTTTTTTTTTGAAAAACTGCATTTTCATTGAATTTTTTTCTGCATTTTCCTTTCTTTCTTTTTGATTTTCTAAAAATGATTTTTCCAAAAAATAGAAATGAAACAAATAAAATAAATAATAAAATTTAACTCAAGTGCACAAAAATAGAAATAAAATGTTAAAATTTTGGTGTCTACAAGTATTGTACTGAGCATCAGCCTGGAGTGAAATTCTTGGAGTGTGGAAATTTTGTAGTGAATCTCAAAATGTTTTCAAATTGGGTATTAGCATTGGACGATTTTTTGAAACATCAGTGTTTGGAATAGATATTCATATTATAGGAGAGGTTCTTGTGCATTCTAAATGTCCAATACAAAATTACAAAACTGAATATGCTGATGCAAATTAGTCTGGTTTCATATTGTTGGTTTATTAGAGTAGAGAAAGTAGAACAAGAATGAAAACTTTTGTATTGCAAAAGTCACATTTTATTGAGTTATAAGCCATGCTTTTATATAGCATAAAGATAACAGAATTAGAGAAAACTTTGGAAAAAGATCTACTAGAGATAAGATCCTAAAATCAGAATCATATCAAGTACTTTGACTTATCTATTGCCTAAAAAATAGCAAAGTGAATAACTAACTACTACAATCTGTTAGCAGTTCCACAAATCATGCTATTCAACACTCCTCCTTGGTTTTGGAACTGTGTACTCCAAGCTTTTGGCTCAAGAACTCAAATCTTTCCTTGGGAAGAGCCTTTGTAAACATATCAGCACTTTGATCTTCTGTTTTGCAGAAAATCAACTGCACTTCTCCCTTCTTTTGCATTTCTCTTAAAAAATAAAACTTTATGTTGAAATGTTTCGTCTTGCCATGGAACAACTGGATTATTTGAAATAGAAATTACAGCCTCGTTGTCAACAAATATCTGAGTGCATTCTTCCTATTTTATGTGTAGATCAGTCATGAGTTTTCTTATCCAAAGTGCTTGATTCACAGTAGCAGCGGTAGTTACATATTCTTTGAGCTATGACATCCCGCTTCTGTAGTGGATTGAGTTATGACATCCCGCTTCTTTGAACACCATGAAAAGATTCCAAACCCAAAAGTAAAATAGTAACCTGAGGTGCTCCTCATATCATCTGCACATCCAACCCAATCACTATCAGAAAAATCATGAAAATTGAAATTTCTAACTTGACTAAACCTTATTCCATAATCAACAGTACCTTTAACGTATCTCAAAATCTTTTTGGCTGCTTGAAAATGAATTTCACAAGCACAGTGCATGTATCTTGATAGCAGACTCATTACTTGCATGATATATGGGCTGGTTGCAGTCAAATACATTAAATAGCCTATTAAGTTTCTATACAGCCCTTCATCAACTTTTTCAGCTCCATCTTCTTTGCTAAACTTCTCTGTTTGATTCATTGGAGTAGCAATTGATTTGCATCCTTCCATGTTAAATTTTTTCAGGACCTCCTTTGCATACTTTTGCTGGCATATGAACACTTCATTTTGCTTCTATTGTATCTTCATACCAAGAAAGAATGACATCATACCAATATCAATCATTTCAAAGACGTCTTCCATCTCCTTTTTGAACTTGTCAATCAACTCCTTGCTGCTTCCTATAACAAGAAGGTCATCAACATATAAAGATATCACAAGTATTTCACCATCAACCTTTTTGATATATAAGGTAAATTCACTCAGACTTTTTTCAAAGCCTAAGTTCATCAAATGTGCATCAATTCTGTTGTGCCAAGACTTTCGGTGCCTGTTTTAAACCATTCAGTGCCTTTTTTAAGCGATACACCTTATTTTCTTTTCCTTGAATAGCAAATCCTTTAGGTTGCTCCACAAAATATTTCTTCCTCCAGGTATCCATTTAGAAAAGCCTTAATATCTAATTAATGTATAAGCTAGCTTTTTTATGCAGCAAGAGCCAACAACATTCGTATGGTATCCAACCTGGCAGCCGGAGCAAACGTTTCAGAGAAATCTACTCAAAACATCTGAGCATGTCCCTTAACGATGATTCTTGCCTTGTGCTTGTTTACAAAACCATCGGAGTTGAATTTGGTTCTACAAACCCACTTGACACCTATCACCTTTTTGTGTGTAGGTCTATCCACCAACTCCCAAGTTTGGTTTTTGTCTGTCATTTTAAGCTCCTCCTTCATTACAACTATCCATTTCTGATCAGTTGCTGTTTCTTTATATCCTGCAGGCTCCATAACAGCAACATTACATCTCTGATAAATGTCAGAGAGTAATCTGGTTCCTTTAACAGGTTCTTCATCAACATTATCATTCCCTACCTGCAATTCAAATTTATCTTTATTTTCCCAACTCCAACTGTCTGGCTTAAGGAATTTAACATCCCTGCTCACAATTATTTTGTTACTTAGTGGTGAGTAGATTCTATAGGCCTTTGAAGATGAGCAATAGCCTACAAAAATCCCCAACTCTACTTTCTTGTCTAACTTGTCTCTTTTAACCTGAGGAATATAAGAGAAACACAAACAACCAAAAGTCTTTAGATAAAGCAATTTTGGCTTGTAGCCATATCATGCTTCAAATGGCGTCTTTTTCTACAGAGCTTTCATTGGCAATCTATTTAGTAAAAAAATTGCCGTATTCATAGCCTCCACCCAAAATTTCTTTGGCAGCCCTTTATCATGCAACAAGCATCTTGTCATCTTCATAAGCATCCTATTTTTACGCTTCACCACTCCATTTTGCTGGGGAGTGTAAGGGGCTGTCAGTTGGTGCTCTATGCCTGCATCTTCACAAAATTTGTTAAATTTTTCTAAGGTATATTCAGTTCCATTATCGGACTTGATCACCTGCATGCTGCAACTGCTTTGATTTTCAACCCACGCTTTAAACTTCCAAAAGATGTCAGCAATCTCATATTTGAATTTCATGAAATAAATCGAATACATTCTAGTATAATCATCAATGAAGAGAATATAAAACTTACTACCATTCAATGATGGTATTTTTTGAGGTCCTCCTACATCTGTATGTATCAATTGCAGCTTATGTGTAGCTCTTCAAGTTATATTTTAGGGAAAAGGAACCCTTGATTGCTTCCCATATTGACAAACAGCACATGTAGGAAGCTCTTCATCTAACTCAAGCATACCTTCTACTAAATTGTTTTTCTTCATGAACAGCAGAGCAGCATGATGAAAATGGCCCAACCTCTTATGCCAAAGCACTACATCTACATCGCTAACTTCTTTGTGTACAACTGCTTGCTTCTCTTTCATAAGATCCAAAACGAAACTTTAGCCTTTCATTTGAATTCAGAACATTTCTCTACCTTCTGGATCTTTAACAATGCAACTTTTATCTTCAAATAGCACCTTATAATTTTTTCCAATAACTGAGGAATATTCAAAAGGTTTTGATCAATTTCTGGAACATATAAAACATCAGAAATTAATTTCAAACCTATGTACCCTTCAATTGCCATTGTTCCTATGCCTTTTACTGCAAGATAAGCTCCATTTCCAATCCGGACTCTAGTAATAGCAGTTTTATCAAGCTTTTTGAAAAGCTCTCGATCAAAAGTCATGTGGTTTGAAGAACCACTATCTATAAGCCAGCTTTCCATGGAGCTATTAGTAGCGCAACATGAAGCTGCAAACAATTGCTCCTCCTGAGGTTGATTCTCCGTAGCTTTGGCTTCTCCTTGTTGCTGTTGAGACTTGCATATCTTTTCCACATGCGCTACCTGACCACATTTGTGACATCTTACATCTAGGTTCTACCAACACCTTTTCTGTGGATGATTGGTTTTTTTTTTTTGCAATAAAGGCAAAGTGGAAATTCTTGAGATTTGTTGTTTCCAGGCACCTTTTGGCTGTTCTTGTTCTTGCCTCTGTTGTTGTTTTGTGATATGGCTTGAATGGCACCTTCCATTGATCCTTCTTGCCTCATCAGTCGTCTTTGTTCTTATGCCTGCAGTGCATTTAACAATTCTGCCAAGGTGATACTTGGCAGATCTTTTGAGTTTTCTAAGGCCGCGATTGTAGCTTCAAACTTTTCAAGGAATGTAACTAGAATTTTTTGAACTATTCTTGAATCAGAAAAATCAGTGCCAAGGAGTCTTACTTTATTGACTTTATCAAGGAGTCTGTCAGAATAGTCCTTGATAGTTTCTGATTCTTTCATCTTCTGCATCTCAAATTCTCGAAACAAGTTCAACACTCGCATCCCTTTGATTTTTTCATCTCCTTCATATTCATTCTTCAAGAAATTCCAAATCTCATGCGCCATTTTCAACGTCATGATTCTGGTAAAGATTGTGGATGTGACAGCTGCATATAGACTTGTTCTGGCTTTCGATTTCCTTTGTCTCCTCTCATTATGGTGTCTCATTTGAGCAACTATTGGATTGTTTGGAAGAGGAAGTACTTCATAATCATCTTCTATAGCCTCCCACAAATCATTTCCAGCAAGATAGGCTTCCATTTTGACAGCCCACATTTGATAATTTGTTCCATCAAATATGGGAGGTCCAAGTTGATGAATAGAGGAAACTTCTGGATTCATTGTAATAAGTGTTTAAAGAAGGTGTTTAAGCCCTCTCAATCCTCACAGATCCCTCAAGATGAAAGCTCTGATACCACTTTGTTGGTTTATTAGAGTAGAGAAAGTAGAATAAGAGTGAAAACTTTTGTATTGTAGAAGTCACATTTTATTGACTTATAAGCCATGCTTTTATATAGCATAAAGAAAATAGAATTAGAGAAAACTCTGGAAAAAGATTTGCTAGAGATAAGATCCTAGAATCAGAATCATATCAAGTACTTTGACTTATCTATTGCCTAAAATCTAGCAAAGTGAATAACTAACTACTACAATCTGTTAGCAGTTCCACAAATCATGCTATTCAACACATATGTTCATTTTGGCAAGAAGCATCTGAATGTACTAGCAGAATGTTTACATGTGTTATTAAAGATATGTTAAGGCATGAGTAGATAATATGCTCTTATATGCCATAAATGTATAAGATAGTCTAATGTTCTATATTCATACACACTTGGGTAATGACAGAATAAAATCTAGCTCGATGCATAAGTACAAAGACGAGATCCAAACTAAGATGAATAAAAGCAAGGAAAAGCTCAATTCTTTAACAAAGACGATAGAATCAATTTAAGAAAGAGCCAGGAATTGGCTTACATAAACAGAGAAAGTGTTGAAGTTCACGTCTCAGTTGAAGCGACTTTGCTGATCTGATCTTAGAGGTTGTGAAAAAAGTATACCTGCCGAGTATAGACTAAATCTGTGATTTTAAGCTTTAAAACTTGAAGGTGCCTGGACTTTTTTTTTTTTCTCAAATTCAAGAGCTGTGATATATGTGCAGGCTTGAGGATTTTCTTCAAGATCTTGGATTCTTATCAGACAAAGTGAATCGAGTACTTCTTGTACTTCATTCTTTTAGGTCCTTGATTTAGGAAGAAACTTCAAAGTCTGGACAAAGTTGTATTTGCAAACACATTCAAAATGGAGGAAGTTCATATAAAGCATCTGACCAATGCTAGGAACTTCCATTTACTTTTGCAACTAATCCACCTGGCCCATTCCTAATTTCTCTATTCGACTTAACCACTCTCAGTCAGAATAATAGTTCGATCTTGGAAAACAGAAGTGTAGGCTTCATGCTGCTGACTCAAGATGTGACGCCCCTACCTCTCCTTAGGGCGAACCCTAGGGTATCAGCGGGATGCTTGCCCAACTTTCGTTAGGACTCATGTATTCGTTCAAGCTTAATATAGAGTCACAAATCAACCATCGACTTAAATAAGAAATACTTCGAATATACAAGCCACAACTTCTAGGCTAGCAATTATAATTACAATCTGCCAACCAAAATAACAAAATTTACACTTTAATGGTCTCCAATAACATACATAAGTATACTAGTTTCAACCAAAAGTCACTAGTCTAAGATCTCCAATTTCCACCTCCAAAGCCTGTTAAGGAAGAACAAACTTAAAGGGATGAACTAACGTTCAGTGAGACCAAGAAAACAAGCAAGCACGTGGAACCAATTAATCGAATAGCATGTTTGAAAGCATCTTTAACATGAACTTTCATTTAAATGCACAAGTAGGAAATAAACACACAAGGAAGGATACAGGAGCTCTCAGGAGCTATTTTCACGTCTCGACCGTTTCAAGCCATCTGGGGTTGACTCTCCGTCAACTCAAGTAACAACATGACTATAGTGCTTCACTTACTTCCTCCATCCAACATAACACCCTCTTGGATTTGGAACCGAACACACATCAGGTGGCAATACTAATTGAGTATGCCAAGCAAGATTTCAAAAGATCAAACTATAAAATTTCCCAAGGTTCACCAAGCTTCTCGACCAAGCCCTTGCCGGCTCGAGTTACAAGGTTAGCCAATGGGTTGGGACGTCCTCGCAAATATAATTGGTCGATGAGACAACGCTCCAATTGACTTAGAATTGTTCATGGCTCTGAGTCGGGATGAGAGGCACCTCCCACCCGAATAGGGTGTGGCGCATGCTACCGCTCAGAGAATCGATCATAGTACTGAGTCGGAATGAGAGGCACCTCCCACCCGAATAGGGTATGGTACATGCTGCCGCTTAGTGCTCACGAATTAAAACATGTTCAAGTACAAGTGCACGTGATATACATTCATTTAACAAGTATCATTCAATCAAGAGAGAGAGAAAGGACGAGGGCGGTAAAGTACACTCTCGTCTCGGCAAGTTCACGTATCATATAGTACTTGTACAAATATCATTTCAATCACATTAACATTGAACATGCACTTGACACTCACCAAAAATCAAGGCAAAACAAGAGTAAAGCGAGAAGTCAGATGAGCTCTTTGGCGTCCTCGTGACCACTTGAGATATACACAATCACGATTACCTAGGTACTCGACTAAGGTTATAAAGAAAAATATTTTTTTGCTACCCACTCTCAAGGTCATAAGTCAAGTCAAGTTAAAGGAGCTTTTCTCGCTAAATCATTGAAATAATGCTCAAAGAGAATTCAAAGGGTGTTTTCGATTCAAGTCGTGACAAGTAATCTCAATTTCAAAAGAAAATATCATATATACTTTCGGCACAAAAATCGAGAAAAGTAAGAATGGTTTTCATCTCTCACAACTTCTAGTCTTACGTCCAAGTCTTAAGAATATAAGGAACGTTCACATTTTCTAAACTAATGGAGTTAGAATTCATCAAAACTCCACTCATTTTCATAGTAAATGTTAAAGCTAACGATTCCAAGTTTTGAGTTTAAAACTAGTGAAATTCTCCAAGAATTACTCTAGTTAAAACGCTCCATTTTTGGAGTTCAATCTCATGAAAATCAAGGGCATAAGATTAGGGTTTGAAATCCATTTTTCAAGTATAAGGTGAGGTGCAATCATCCAAGAAAGTTAAGCAACCAAGAAAACACATTAAGGAAAGTTTAATCCTTTGGAAACCAAGATTCAAAATGAAGGCCTAATGTTCAAAGAGACCTTGTATCAAACCATGAAATCAAACTTAAAACGGCCTAACAATCTCAAAGGAAGATTGAAAGTTCTTAAAAGAGTACTTTGTTTGAAACCAGAAAATTTAAGCTTGGTGCGACACCACTTGGAAAAATCATATTTCGAGTTCCGTGAGTCCAAAATTTGGAAACTTTATACTGTTGGAAACTAGACCCAATGCACTGAAACTCTCTAGAAGACACTTTTCCCAGACTCCAATCCAAAATCATTTAGATCGTAGTTCAAAATCACTGTTCCAGACAGAACAGAGCAAAACAGGCTTGCAATTTCAGTAAACTTTGAAAATTCGGCAAAATTCATAGAAATAGAATCAGCCCTTGAAATTTATACCACTAATAGAACTCCAAATCTAGTTTAAAATGTAACAAACGGAACTCAATTTGGACCTTTCTATTCCACGATACAATAGTTTAAAGAAAGCTGATTTTTGGAATCTGTTTCACGAAATTTCCAGTTTTGAAGCACTTAACACAGTTTCAAAATCTGGTCATATCTTGAGCTACACAGCTCAAAATTTAGTGTGGTTTGTGGAATTGAAAACTAGATTCAAAATGATAAAATTCATTAGAAGGAACTGTCTTAAAATTCATTTTTCAAGATAGTAAAAATGAGCTACAAACTGCAGCTATGCTTGTTTCTCGGATGAAAACAGTGAGGAAAATCAGTCATTTTTGCCGGATCACTACGGCTCATAGAAAACGAATTAGTGGTTGATTTTATACCGTTGGAAAGCCCTCGGAGTCTAGTTTCATATGCCACAAACGGCATGTGATTTTGACTCTTGGACAAAAAGTTATGGGCTGAAATGTATGCACTGGTTTGGTCTTCTGATCAGAAAATTTTCCAGATTTCTTCCTCACTTTAACCCAATTTTCACTCAACCAATTGAAATGCTTTTAAGGAGATATTTAACACACATAAACATCAATATATAACAAGCATTATAGAACCAAGTTAACAATAAAATTTGAATTTAACATGAGGGAATCAACCAGTAAATTTTTGGCCAGCAAGCCTCCTTCTTTCATCAAGTTTTCTTTTCAACTTCCCACTCACAACTAAGCCATAACTCATCAAAACAAGCACCAAACAACCAAGTAAACATACAATAATCTCAAGACCTCCACCTAAAAGCCACCTCAAGTCCTCTACCTAGAGTCAAGGTCCATTGGACCCATCAACAACCCAATGTCTAACTAGTTAGAACTAACTAATTACTATAAGTTGAGAGGAAAAGATGAGCTTTGGAGTATTACCTTGCTTCCAAAAAATGAAATCCAACCACTAGTGTATAAGCTCTAAACCACCAAAGTTCTTTCCTCCTTCAAGTCATCCTTCAAACTTGTGTAATGAACCAAGAAAAGGAGCAAGTTTGGAGTGTGTTCTCGGAGCAAAAGTAGAAGAAAGCTAGCTGAAATTTTGGTTGAGAAAAGTGGAGGAAGAGCCGGCCAAGAAGAGAAGAGAAAGAGAGGTTTTGTGTGGTAGTTGGTGAAGTGATGAAGTAAAAGAAAGATATGACATAAAGGTGCTTTTGGTACAAAAAATCAACATATGAATAGGAGACCATTAGTGCTCCTAATTGAGCTTAATTTAACTCACTCACCTCTAATTCCTCAATTAACTTTTCTTAATCTACTATTGATCATCCTTAATTCTCCAAGATCATTGCATTCTCGGATCGAATTTTATCTCAAAAAACGTGTATTCATTATTCCTTACTAAACGAGCTGCAGAAAAATTAAATTTACTAGCAAAACATTTTAAAATATAAAATGAGACATTGTTCCATGCAAATGAAATTAAAATGGATGAAATAAATTAATTGGAGAAAATGAATAATTAAATAATTAAATAAGCCAATAAAATAAAATAAAATAAAAGTAAGTAAAATTCGGGTCCTCACACAAGAAGACGAAGATTACAGGTAACACTGAGTTATCTTTCATAGCTACTCAAAATCTATTTAACCAAACTTCTTCCTCACAAAGATCCATACAAGTTTCACACCAATGATTTTCTTAATCTATATACCGCCATGTTTAATCCATCTCTCTGGACGCATCATCCCAGAAAGGAGATTAAAGAGATGGAGAAAGTGTGTTAGATATCTCTGTTTGCATTAAGCATGTGTACAATAAAACCATGTACGCTATTAAACCATTTCTGTGCCTCGATAGCAGGTATGAGCAAGCATTGTGTACACGTATAAGACCAGAATCCTGAGAGATCATACAGTGCACACTGTACTTCTACATAGAACTGCATCAAAGAATGTACGGCAAATCAGGAAGATCATAGCCTACATGGTTATGGCCAGAGATCTTAAAGCAAATGTTTCAAGAACAAAAGCCAAAAGTTGAATATCTTCATCAGCACTTTCTTTAATTGTGTAAATGTGCCTCTAAAAATGAAGTATCAAGATGCCTCATGCAACAGCAGACTTCTTTTTTACGTAAAACAAAAGGTACAAGTGCACTCCTCAGTCGTCATGAAGCTGAAGCTTCAGATTGGAAACATGTGCTGTAAAAGATAAAAGGATGTACAGTTTGTCCAAACTGTTGGAGTGAGAGGGATTATTCTGAGAGGTTGAATCAAGATGACTTTAGTGCAACGGAGCAATTGAGCCGAACCTGTCCCTGTGAACCAGTTAGTGAGACAAGGTTGGACATTTTGACCATGGCACGAGCAAAATCTCTTCGAAATACTGTTCCATCATCTAAAGTATATTCCTCTACTATTCGTGCTGTCTCCTCATTGGCCATCAACTGCTGATCAGCAAAGAGAAGACCTCTTCCTATCATCAATTTCTGATAGTAATGAGTGCCAAAGGCAGATTGAGATGATGAAGATGAGAATTCTTCTTCAAAGTAAGACATTGACCAGTTAGCCTCAGTCACACCCAGTGAACTCACCAAAGATTCAGTATTGCTGAAACTGCTATTACTCTTTTGGCACTTCAGTTTTATTTCCTTGATGAAGCCATCACGAAGAGTTGAATCAGCTGACCCTTCATCCAAGAAGTTGGTGCCAAGCCTTGGTAGAATGAATTGACAACTGATTCTACCAATATTATGCGCCCCTGCATGTGCAAAAGATCAAAAACAAACATTTGTCAATTAACACGACTCTATTCTTATAATAAAAAGAAATCTTAGAAGAGTAAAAACAGAACAAATTAGTGGATACCAAGTAGCGCAACAGTTTCCCTTGTGTTGAAGCCTCTGAGGGAGAACAAGTGGAGTGCTTCAAAGATTTTTCCGTTCGGTCTTGGGATGTCAGATAAGGCTTCACTGAAGAAGGACTGATTATTGTCTCTTCTGCCAGTGTATACTGGATAATATGGCCCACCAGACTACGAAAAAGAAAATGGACTTCAGAAACCCAAAAAACATTAAGGAGAAAACTGAAAAGAAGTGCAGAGTGAGTGTGCCAATAAATTGACCACAGTAGATGAAGCACATCAAGAACCTTCTAGCTTACAGAAAGCAAAATAAATCAGACTCCAAACTGATATTTGAAATCATGGATAGGCTTAAATTTATGACAGAAAACAGGCTTATATATGGATTAGGGCAGCTGTAGGTCTTTAGATGGACCAACAATGAATCTATGGCAAGAACAATGGATCTATGAAACGTTTAGAAGAGTTTGGTTTTGCAATGTTTAACAGACTTTTCCCTGTTTGAAGTGGTTCAAGGGGTGGAGAACGTTCAATGTATCAAGAACAGCACTAAGTGTCACCAGAATGACATATGGTCATCATAAGATCTTCTTTAATACCTCTCTTTAAACCAGATCAGGCTTATGTTTTTTCAGAGGAAACCAAAATTAAACAGTTCTTTAGATAGTCACACTTCTTCAAACAATACATAAATTACCGAGAGGTAGATCATCAACATGCTACAAGAAAGGGAAACAGATCTCCCACAAACTCCTATAGTTTAAACTATTCATTATTGTTAAGTTTGAGGGATATCAGAAAAATAATCACTAGAGGTCCCCAGTAAGTGTTTTAAGTAAAAAGGAAACACAACAAAGTAGTCAGAGTTCAAAAATAGAACTTATACCAAAAGAATACAATTTCTAGTTGCCAAGACCATTATGTCTGAACATGATACCACCCCAGGACATTCCTTCTCCAGCTCCTCCTTTATCATATCAATGAACTCAAAGCCTTTCAATGTCCGGTTTGGTATTGCTTGTCTTTCAACGACTGAAGTTCCATTGGTGTCTGTTAACAGGACAGATGCATCACATCCCTGAAAATATGGAAACAACAGAAAATGAACATTACTGATTTGCAATGAACAAGCAATCACAAATGACTTAAGGACAAAAAACATAATCAGTAATATGTGGTCTTAGTGGATAAAACAATTTCTCCACAATACAGAGAGTGCTGAACATCAGAATCAGAATTCAACAAAGATATCAAGCCAAAATTCTTTCCCTAGAGTATCAGGATAATTAAGTGTTCACTGATTCCAATGTTTCCACCTCCACCACCGAAAGGCATTCACACCAACACCTCAATTCTCTAAAAGAATGAAAACAACAAGAAGTTGATGCACAAGAAAGACTAACAGAACGTCAAAGCGAGGTCTGAATCATACAGATAATAAAAGCTAAGCCCCGATTAGACTACTTGACCACATTGGGGAATGATTTTTCTCGGTAGCATGATGCAGAACTAAGTTTTCCAATGTAAATAAATATTGAAATTCTTATCTGAAAGTTAAACCAAAAGCATTAGTTGAATGAGTTACTCTGCAACTTTGGCTCCCCCACTCATTTACTTGCTTTTTACTGTCCTTAATATTTGCTCTTTTTTTTTTTTTTTTTGGGATGTTAGACAAAAAATAGGAAGATTGCACAACAAATGCATATGCTTTTTACTGTCCTTAATATTTGCTCTCTTTTTTTTTGGGATGTTAGACAAAAAATAGTAAGATTGCACAACAAATGCATATGCTTGAATACATGATGATGCTAATATTGGCAAGGTCGTGGGAACAAATGTCGTAAAAAAACACGATCACGTCCATACTCCTGCAATTTTGCATCACTAACAATTTTAAGTCATTGAACAGGCTCATCGTGCTATTCATGAAATTGCTCAGCTTTGGCATTAATTAGAAGCAGACTCCTATCTGACTCTATGATAAGATCTTCTATAACACCAAATTTGAAGCATGGATTATTCACTCTGTCCCATATACTAACTACTGTAAGAGAAATCAAACTATTCATATCTTGTTTGTCCTACCCAAAAAAAGGTCTTTCACGACAAAGTAACTACAATTAAAAAAATACAATTAGGTTCTTGATAAAAGAAATTCCATTTAGTACTATCATTTTACAAAATTTTCTCTCTTTCTGGCAGTCCTAACTCCCAAGAATCATCACACGAAATTGTGAGGCACCAAAACCCCAATCTGATGTATGCCCACGATGCAAAATCACCAAGTAAAATAAAAGAGAAAGATAAAATTTCCAATGCCGTTAATGCTGAAAACCGAAGTTATTACATACTTAATCAGCCGAAAACCAAGTTCTGATTTCATAAAATTGCAGAAAAATCAACAGAAATCTAAACCCATAAAATCTTCCTTAACCAACAGAGAACACTCTAACTGAAAATCAAGAACTTCATATAGTCATAAACCATGACAAAACCACATCAAGAACACGAAAAAACAACACAAAAAGAAAAACACTCATTTCAACATCTGAATTAGATGAACAACCTCAATGAAACAATCGTGGAAAAGCAGGCGAAGAAGCTGGGCTGGGGCGTTCTGGAACTGAGGCTGAGCGAGGATATTCTGGACTTGGGACATGACGATTTTTTCTGCATTTGGACAACTCTGTTCGTAGAAATCAAGGCGCAGGCCGTCAGCTTCCGCAAGAAGAGTAGTGATCCCAGCTGCGAGTGACAGCAAAACCAACAAGATCTTCATGATTTTCATGAAACCCAGTTCTTGATTGCTGATTGCTGGGGGATTTAGGGGCAGAATAAGTATTGGTTTTATCCCTCTTTTGGAGATGTGGAATGCAGAGTTGGAGTTGTGTGTGTGTGTGAGAGAGAGAGAGAGAGTGAGAAGAGGCGGGAAAAGAAGTTCGTTATAGTAATGGTTGGTGTACTTTGTGCATCATCTCGAGTGATTTACTTTACAATTTTTTCCCCTTTTTCTATGGGATTATATCTAGAGGAATCAAATTACCTAGCTACTCTCGAATCTATAACCCAATTTGGTTGGAATTGGGTTTGAATTTAGTTTGTCAATTAATCAAATCAGATTTGAATAGTAATTTGCATTTGATAAACTTTTAAACCCAACTTGAGCCCTGTTTCATTAGCATTCAAGTGAAATTTACATGTAAAAGATTCAAACTACTCGAAATCAACTTGAATTTGGTTCAATAAATTTAAGCAGTAAATAAGTCAAATTTAAATAAAATTTTAAATTCGTCAAAATAATCAAACAAACTTAAATACTAAAATATTTGACTTGTTGAGACACGTTTAGCTCCTAATTATGTCCCATTGAACGTCCGTAGTTGTGATTGAGATTTAATTTGGTGTAACCTCGAGTAAGATCGTTGTATGTGTTAAAATTATAAGAAAGTTGAAATACTAATTTAACGCGATCAAAAAAAGAAGGTGAAACACTAATTAAAGACAATTAGACAGGGGTTGGCTACGATCTTGAGGGACAATAACACAATCATTTGTCCCCATTATATCAAAATGGCTTGCTTACAAATTACCTTTGAGGGACAATAACACAATCATTTGTCCCCATTATATCAAAATGGCTAGCTTACAAATTACCTCTGTGATTGAGATAAAATTTGATGGCAAAATAAAAACAATTAAATTTAGAAAAAGTTAGTTAATATGTTGAGATACTTTGTCAATTTTTAAAAATATAAGTTCCCACATTTGTCTCATGTATCTATCTATCTATATTATATAAGAGAAAGTAGAGTTAGTGACGCAACTTCCATGATTGTCAAGTGGTTTAATCTCGACACGTGGCACCTTCGTTTTTTGAGGAAATTATCTTCATTTTTTCTTTTCTTTCTCTTTCTTTTTTTTCTTTGGTCATCTTATTTCCTTTTTCCTTCCTGGTTAAAGACAACTAAACAAACCCTCATCTACTCTTTTCTTTTTTTCTTCATCCTAATCTTTTACTCCACTCTTTTTCTCTATTTGGATTAGTTGATGAATATTCTTTCAATTTTGTCCATAATTAACTAAATGAATGATTTCATTGTAGGAGATAAAGGATGAGTTTGATATTTCCTTTCTTGCATAGTCCAATAATTATGATCAATAACTTCTGCTCTTAGTGTTTTTCTCTGGTATGTGCTATTTAATTTTTTTTTGTCATTTTTTGCCTCTTGATCATAAACCTTTGCTTATTCTTTTTCTCGCCGCTTCCTCTTTCAACTAACTTTTTCCCCCCTAAAGGAGGCAAGTTGAAGTTTGTATGTGATGCTATGAATAATTTCCCCCCTTAGTCTAACGAAACATGTTTTTTTAGTTTTTAAAAATTTATTTATTCTGAAATTACTTTTTGGCCTTTTTATTTTTTGAAAAAAAAAATTCCCTAAAGCGAATAAAAGGATGGGTGGTGATTACATGAAGAATTTTCAAGCTAATAAAGAAAAAATTGTAACTACCTTTCCCCCCATAAAATAATAAATGCCATTATACATATTTGTTTCAATGTTAATTTTTTATAAAATTTTTATTTGATAAGAGGGTGATAGTATTAGAGTGGAGGAGGAAGAATCTGACAAGTGAAGGTTCAAGGTAAACGATGATTAAAAAGGAAATGGTGAGGCCAATCGAATTAAAAATTAATCAAAATCTCTTAATTTGTGGATAGATAATAATATTTTGACATTTTAATTTATATAAAGTTTTTTTATAGTGCAAAGTACTTATTTACTAGATAAGGTGGATGATGTGTAGAATAATTATTGGGCCTAGCAATTTAGGATGTGACAAAAATATTCGTATCTCTTCATGTTCAATTACTAGCCTGTATCCATGATAGGTAGTTTATTTTCATAGTTTTTAATTTTAGCAAATAATGGCCCAAGAATAAAAGAAGTGTAAACTTAAATTTCAAAATCTTTTGTTTATATTGGTTCTATATGATTTTATACTCTTATTCTTTTTTGTGGTTTCTAATGATAGATAATGTAATAAGAGTTTGAGATGATTACCAAGTGTGGACTGGACATATCATTATTATTTGACTGAAAAAGTTGGTAATATCTTGTCAATTTAACTAGCTGAAATGATTGCGGTTGTCAAAGGATTGTAGTTGGTGGTGGAAGTTAGCATCGAAACTTTCAGCCTAGACTGCCACTTGACAAAATATTATTAGAAAATTCAATTTTAATTAAGAAGATATTTTTGCAATCAAATAAATTGTTAGTTTTGAATTTGTATATGTAGATTTGGAAAGATTGCAGTTCATATTTTTATCTAAAATTACTATTTGCATTCTAGTGCTGTTTGGTGAGACAATGTTCTTACCTATTTGTAATGCTATTAGATAGGATTTATAAGAATGGATTAACTCGTTTTACTCTCAAAAAGAAAGAAAAATGTGCACGTTTATGTTTTTATTGATGTTAAATGCTGTGATAGGTCTTGGTGGCCTTATAAACTTTTCCTAATTATTAAAGCCCTAGAAACATTATGACTGCTTTTTGTCTAATTACAACTAAAACTATATAATGTTATTAAGCCGACAATGCACTCATAATGGATTTGCTTTCTCTTCCTTTTTGTTATCATTATGTACACATAATTTTGGTTAAAAGATCTTTGTCCAAATCATAATAAATAGGGGACTAACTTCATAGATTGAATTTCTCTTCCTAGAAAATTTTAATTGTTTTGATAATCAATTTTTTCCTATATATAATTCTGTTCATTATGTACTAAAAAGATTTGTTACTATGTATTCAACTAAATTTTTTGGGGCCTTGGCTACCTCAGTTCACTAGTATGAAAACACATAAATTGATACCAAAATAATCATCATTTGAAGTTGAAAAGGCACAAAAAGTATTTTGACTGTACTAGTAAAGATCTGCTCTATGATCCACTTTTAACACCGAACCGGATCGACGGTCGGATCCATTTCAGCAATCACATGAACAAGAGATCCAACCCGGATCAATCTGATTAATTATACCTAATTAGGAACGTGTAATGGTATATGAGACGGACTTGTGCAATTAAACCTTCAGGGGGCAAAGCTGATAAAAGATGTGTTTTAATTATTGCTCCCTAAAGGTTAATTTCGTCGCTTATTTGGTCAGCTGCAGCTCTTATGCTTTTGTAGAGTGACCAAAATATCCCAACAAAAATCAACAATTCATATGGACTAAAAATAAATTAATGTACTGATTAATTTGCTTTTTTTTTTTTTTCTAGAGGGAGAATAACCCGGTTTAGCATATTATTTAATATTTCTAGAACTCCCAAGTACTCATTGTCGTCCAAAGAAAAAAATAGGTAGATGGATTTGTCCATATACTAAAGTACTTATTTTTTGTCCCAAGTACTTAACGAATAAGGAGGTAATAATGAATTAGTTTGGTAATAGTATTGGCTGATAATAATAGGTATGTAATTCATGTCTTAAAAATACAAAGATTTGTTAGATAATGGATGACTTAAGGATGCAGAAAGCACCAAGATAATTTTTTTTTTTACAATTACCAAGGTGAACAAAATGCAGAACAAGGTAATTGTACATCAAATTCTAGTAATGGTAATTGATCAAAGCATAACCGCACTTGCCTTAACACCACAGGAATATTTAATAATTAGTAGTGATAGAATTTAGTAGCATCTTATGAAATTAAAGAAAATTTTGTCAGTAAATTTGCCTAATATTAATGCAATTAATGTTTATACAGCAGTAATAGAAAGTGGTAAAAGTTGAAAAAGGTAATAAAAAACCGTATTTCGTATGTGTATCATCATACATGCCCACACATATTAGAATTCTGAATCGTGCAATGCGCAGCTTAACACTTCAAATCAAAATAAATTATTTTTGTCAAAAAGGTTATTTGGAATGAAAAACTGAAAGTTCAAGATGATGTCACTTTCTATCAAACTGTGTTATTTTGAATAAAAGCAACCACTCATGAATATGATATGAAATTGCCTAAACGTACAATTACTTCTAAAATTTTGTTCCATTTTAGAAATATTCCCTAGATTTTAAAGATTTAGTTTGGTCCTAAATTTTAAATTACAAAAAATAGGGCAAGAAGCTTTTTATTCTCCACCTTTATTTTAGTAAAATTATTGATCTTCCACAATGATTTGTTTATTGATAAATATGAAAATATAAAAGTTTAGATTAGACGAGATATGATTTTAGTCTAAGAATTCTCGTGGGACTGATTGTAAGTTTAATATGTTACTTGGAAAGGAAATACAACATATAACTTAAAGAAAATATGTCATCAATATTATAACAAATAAACCAACTTTAATTTTTCTTTTTCAAGGAAAAAATAAAGCAAATTGTAGTGCAATGTAGTAGATTTTAGCAAGTAACAAATAAGATTTGTCAAGTTCACACTAAATTCTTGAGTCACTAAACTTTTTATGCTGACAGTCACCACCAAAATTATGAGATCTTGCCAAATCAATTTACTCTTAAGGCAAAAAAATGGTTTTTTCTCCAGAACTAACAAGGAAATTTACCCTATAAAGAAGGATGAAATGAAAATCTTGAAAAAAAGAAAAGAAAAGAAGAAAAAGAACAGCCCCAAGTATGTAATATACTTGGAAATTTTAAAAGCGCACAATTTTCTCTCTTGTTTGGACAAGTCAAAACCCAAACAATACTGTCAGCTGTCCTCCTAACCCTACAATTAATATAGACATAGACATTCTGCACAACTCAAAAAAAGCCTGCAAATGATCTTGAATTGATCAAAATACTCAACTAAATTGCCTCAATCCACAATCTTCCAATTTGCAGAGTTATTTTAAAAAGATTATGTCGCTATTGAATCCAGAAGTTAACTTTCTAATAAGTGGTAATAATAGCATAACAATTCATCTTGGTTATGTGCTAACACCATAATTCATCATTGATAGACTATAGAATCCATAACTATCCAATAAGTGGTAATGATAGTATAAATAATCATCTTGGTAATATGCCAATGCCGACATTCTAACTTAAAAAAGAAAGGAAAAAAAAAAGATAAGTATATTACTCGCAAAACCTCGACAAGTGCTGTAAAATTAATTAGCCAACCTATGATTCTATGATAAATCGTAATCATCGTTCAAGCTTCCTCATGGCCGGCACGGGCACTGTGGTCCTTGGACATTATCTGAGCAAAAATCTTCAGTGAGATTCCAATAAAGATTAGGGCGATCATGCCAAGAACAGCGGCTAAAACGCAAGTACTTGTTCTTCTATAAGAATCGCGAGTCCCAATCTTGATCAACAGCCATACTTCTGCTGCTGTAACTCCAGCAGCAATCAAGGGAGCCCTGGGACTATTATCTACATTCACGGTCCATCCTTGACTTCGGGTTGTCGCCATTTTCTTCTTCCAACAATAAGAGCAGAATAACAAATTAAGAGGGTTATTAGAGATGATGAAGACTTCTCTATGCAAGTAAATGAATTTACTGTCAAGTTTCCTGAATTTTTATTCCCTCAGAAAGGGAAAAAAATAAAAAAAGGAAAGATTCTGTTAGTATCTTAGGATAGTTATGCAAGTGTATAAGTCGAGAATATACTATTGGGAAATAATTGATTGATTTCCATTACTTGCTGATTATGAATCTTGCTTGTAGCGTAAGCCTTGGACTTTAAGTCATGATAGTTTTTCCGACTTGCTCCTTGCAGTCAATGATGGAGCCAAGGGGGGCAGAGGGGGTCATGGCCCCTTAAGTTTTGAGAATTTTAATTCATAATATGTAAATATATGTGTAAAATAAAATTGCCCCCCCTAAATTTTTACAATTTTAGTTTATATTATGAGAGTTGATATATATATATATATATATATATATATAAATATAAATTAGTCATCTTTGAATGGAATGGCTTGCAAGTTTTAATTTGCCATGAATGTCCATATGCCTATTACATTCATTGTTTTGGCTCATAGACTTCAACTTGCTTTACTTGCAGCTTCTGGAGAAGTAGCTACTGTTCACCAATTCTTCTCCAATTTAGTTTTCATTATCAACATTGTTACTGCATCTAGCAAATGTAATGATGAATTAAAGGAGGCTCAAGCAATTGGAGTTGCTACTAAGATTGCTAATAGTGAACTTGAAACTGGAAGGGGGCTTAATCAAATTGGCACTTTAAAACGAGCTGTAGATATTTGTTGGGGTTCTCACTTGGATTCTATTTCTAGTTTACTGAAAATGTTCAATGCTCCTTGTGTGGCTTTAAGTAACATTACAGTAGATGGAGGTTCATACTCTCAACATGGAGATGCAAATTTTGCTTTGAATCAGTTGTTATCCTTTAAGTTTGTTTTCACTTTGCATCTTATGAAAGACATTATGGAAATTACTCATCTTCTTTGTATAGCATTGCAATGTAAATCTCAAGATATTTTGATTGCAATGCATCTTGTCTCAAGCACAACAAAGCTACTGGAGAATTTTCGAGATTCGGGATGTGATAATTTCTTGGTGAAAGTTAAATTATTTTGTGAGCAACATCAAATTGATATCCCATGTATGAATGCTCAATATATTGCAAGACGTGGTAGATCTCAAAGTCATCATGATGAGATTAGTATGGAGCATTATTATCGAGTAGATATATTTCTTGCAACAATTGATTATCAATTGCAAGAATTACATAGCAGGTTTAATGATCATATCGTGGAATTACTTGCTTTGAGCACTGCTTTAGATCTTAGAAATGGAGTTATGCTGTTCAAGATTGATGATATTTGTAAACTTGCAGAGAAGTTCTATCCGAATGATTTTATGGAGCAAGAACTAGTACGTCTCAGCATAGAACTTCAACATTTTGAGCTCGACATTCCAAATCATCATGAATTGCAAGAATTATCTGGTATTCATAAGTTATGTCAAGGCTTGGTGAAGACAAGAAAATCAGTGATATATCCTCTTATTAATAGATTGATTACACTTGTTCTTACTCTTCATGTATCAATTGCAACTACAGAGCGGCATTTTCAATTATGAAAATAATCAAGACAAAGCTTCAAAACAAGATAGAAGATAATTTCTTGAATGATTGTCTAACTGTGTATATAGAAAAGAAAGTTGCTAAAAAATTGAGTAGTGATTCAATCATAAATGAATTTAGTTCTATGAAAGAGTGTAGAGCTCAATTTACTTCTAAGAAAAGATGTTGAAATTTCAAAGTATGTTGACATAACTTTTATCTTTTCAATTGAAAATAGTTATATTTATATTACATGGTTATATATATATTTATTGCATAGGTGACATATTGGAGAGTATCTTCTCATAATGTGCAAATTGGATGGTTTGTAATGTTATAAGATATTTAATCAAAGGTTATCTTTTTTGTTAATTTTTGTTATGATTGTATCGCATATTTATGTATAGACATACCTTTATAATTAAATTTAATATTTGATATTTTTAGATGTCATATATTTAAATAGAAGAAAATTATTTTGAACATAATCTATTAAGATAATTTTATTAGGAAAAAATTTTGGCCCCTCCCCAAAAAAAAAATTCTGGCTTCGTCACTGACTGCAATGTTACTTAAAGCCACACAAGTAGCATTGAACATTTTCAGTAAACTAGAAATAGAATCCAAATGAGAACCCCAACAAGTATCTACAGCTCGTTTTAAAGTGCCAATTTGATTAAGCCCCCTTCCAGTTTCAAGTTCACCATTAGCAATCTTAGTAGCAACTTCAATTGTTTGAGCCTCCTTTAATTCATCATTACATTTGCTAGATGCAGTAACAATGTTGATAATGAAAACTAAATTGGAGAAGAATTGGTGAACAGTAGCTACTTCTCCAGAAGCTGCAAGTAAAGCAAGTTGAAACCTATCAGCCAAACAATGAATGTAATAGGCATATGGACATTCATGGCAAATTAAAGCTTGCAAGCCATTCCATTCAAAGATGACTAATTTATATATATATATATATATATCAACTCTCATAATATAAACTAAAATTGTAAAAATTTAGGGGAAGTGGGGCAATTTTATTTTACACACATATTTACATATTATGAATTAAAATTCTCAAAACTTAAGGGGGGCCATAGCCCCCCTCTGCCCCCCCTTGGCTCCATCATTGATTGCAGTAGATGGAGGTTCATACTCTCAACGTGGAGATGCAAATTTTGTTTTGAATCAGTTGTTATCCTTTAAGTTTGTTTGCACTTTGCATCTTATGAAAGACATTATGAAAATTACTCATATTCTTTGTATAGCATTGCAACATAAATCTCAAGATATTTTGAATGCAATGCATCTTGTCTCAAGCACAACAAAGCTACTGGAGAATTTTTGAGATTCGGGATGGGATAATTTCTTGGTGAAAGTTAAATTATTTTGTGAGCAACATCAAATTGATATCCCATGTATGAATGCTCAATATATTGCAAGACGTGGTAGATCTCGAAATAATCATGATGAGATTAGTATGGAGCATTATTATCGAGTGGATATATTTCTTGCAACAATTGATTATCAATTGCAAGAGTTGCATAGCAGGTTTAATGATCATACCGTGGAATTGCTTGTTTTTAATGATCATACCGTGGAATTGCTTGTTTTGAGCACTGCTTTAGATCTTAGAAATGGAGTTATACTATTCAAGATTGATAATATTTGTAAACTTGCAGAGAAGTTCTATCCAAATGATTTTATGGAGCAAGAACTAGTACGTCTAAGAATAGAATTTCAACATTTTGAGCTCAACATTCCAAATCATCCTGAATTGCAAGAATTATCTGGTATTGATGAGTTATGTCAAGGCTTGGTGAAGACAAGAAAATCAGTGATATATCCTCTTATTAATAGATTGATTACACTTGTTCTTACTCTTCCTGTATCAATTGCAACTATAGAGCAGCATTTTCAATTATGAAAATAATCAAGACAAAGCTTCAAAACAAGATGGAAGATAATTTCTTGAATGGTTGTCTAACTGTGTATATAGAAAAGGAAGTTGCTGAAAAATTTAGCAGTGATTCAATCATAAATGAATTTAGTTCTATGAAAGAGCGTAGAACTCAATTTACTTCTAAGAAAAGATATTGAAATTTCAAAGTATGTTAACATAACTTTTATCTTTTTTCAATTGAAAATAGTTACATTTATATTACATGGTTATATATATGTATATATATATATATTGCATAGGTGACATATTGGAGAGTATCATCTCATAATGTGCAAATTGGATGGTTTATAACATAGTTATTAAATCCGGCCCGGCCCGGCAGTCGAGTCGGTCAAACCGGTGACCCGGTCATTGGACCGGGCCAGATTTCAAATCAGATTGTTTGAGCAAGGGGACCGTTGACTAGTCAACGACTCGGCGGTCCGACCGGCTTAACTCGAAAACCCGGCCGATTTTGTCCTTGAACTCGGTTTTGTGGAAAAATTTTAGTGCCTTTGTTGGAGTTCGAACCTTGGATCTATGCCCAACACTACAACATACTTACCACCAAGCTACTTCGACATATGCTAATAAACTATCTTTATTATAATCTATAATTGTTTTTTCAATTCTACCTTTTTTTTTCTCTAAAACAAATATATTGGAATCTTTTAGTAAAAATTTATTACCCTTCAAACTCTATAAGTTATAAAATAGATTTCAAAAATAGCATATTATATAATTCATTTTAAAGACAAATATTATTTTAATAATTTTTTACACTTAAAATTCATAAATAAGTTAGATAATCACACTAAATATTGATAAAATTTTACACTTGAAGTTTGGTGTATTACTAAATAACTTAATATTTGATTGATTCTTATATGAATTAATTATTTTATAGCAAATTAAATTAAATGAGCTTTTGCTATGTCATTATTTATTACAATTTATATCATATATCTTATATAAAAATTTATGAAATATAATATTTAAATATATTTAGTGACCCACCGATTCAACCAACTCACCCACCGGTTGAACCAGTAACCTGTTGACCTACCTCCTTCGTCGGATTCCTTCCCGGGTTGGGTTTAATAACTAGGGCAAAAAACTCCAGCGGCCATTAAACTATTGGCCAGATCACGTTTTGGCCATCGAACTATTTTTCGTCAATAATTGACCATTAAACAACTTAATCAGTAAATTTGTGACCATTTCGTCGGTAATTGCTCTTAATTTCTGAAATTAGCATTACACGTGGCAAAGCATAGGGGCAATTTTATCCAATAATTTACTGACCCTATAACTCAGTTTTCATTAAACCATCAAAGAGAAGGAAAGGGAAAATCTTTTGCAGCGTGTCTGTCTCTTTAGTCTCGAAGCGGTGGCTCCGTCTACTCCGCTCCTCCACTGTCGCTCTTGCTCTCACGTTCATCGGTACTCCCCATGCCATTCCTTCTCTCTCCTCTTTCCTCTCCCACCATCCCTATCTCTCTTCTCTATCGTTCACCGACTCCTCTTTTTCCTCCTCCTCCTCTTTCTCCCATCACCTCCTTCAGTCCCTCGCCTCTTCTTGCCCCAACCTCCGTCACCTCCGCTTCTTGGTTGAGCCCGTTTCTGGGTTCTCTCTACTTTCCCTTTCCAATTCTTGCCCTCATCTCTCTTCGCTCATTATCACTCTCTCCAGACCTCTCTGTTTCCAGTGGATCGCACCTCTCCGCGCTCTTAAAGACCTCTCGGTCTTTATAACCGAAAGTGAAACCGAATTGTTCAGGTACAACGACTTTGCTTCAGTTCTTGATGCTAAACTCAATTTAGTCTCTTTCCCTGTGTGGAAGTTGAGGGGTTGATTATGGCCTCAATTTTCTATGGAGGAATTGTGACAGGTGCCGAACCTGTGCAATAATAATAAATAAATCCTAACTACCACCTGGAACCGTCAGTAATTAATTCGAGTACTGGAGCAGGGACTCTAGGTGTGCAATGGGTTACTTGATTCACCCTGTTCCCGAAGAGTTTGCTTAATCCGATATACCTGAATTAATTATTTAACTGAATTCCCTAACTAGTAGACAGCGGTAAGCAGGGTCGTCTCCTCAGGGACTAGCAAGATATTTTGTTTCTTTTAAAATCAAGATAAATGGGGGGTTTTGGTGTCGAATGCCAACTAAACAAATTAAATGCAGAAAATAATTAATTAAGAGAAATAACTAAGAGAAACTCTAGCCAAGGGTACACTTCAGAAATGGTTCATGTAACTGATCATCGATTCAAGGTAATTCCAACATTTATTAATAGATTGGTTCTAGTTGTCTCGCACGCGCTAAACAACCAACCCTTCCTTAATTTATCGATAGCTAAGGTACGACCGTTAGCTATTTCTCTAACCCAAAAACAACCCTAGGTACGACCGTAGGATTCAATTACTAGTTTGCATTAGTAATTAGAAAGGGCCAATCCTGACTAACAAACACGCTACGAGGGTTCATTCAAGCCAGATCAAATATTCCCCTGACACAAATCCAATTGTGCCAGTTGCTACTGGAATAGAAATAACGAACAATTACGGATTCAATTACCCCTATATAGCAAAATAGCCTGTATAAACAATTAATTATTGCGCACTAATCAATCATACATAAGGCTATAACACTTAGAAACAGGAAATATATAAATATTAATAAATGGAGGAAATAGTTAAAATAAATTCGATCTCACAGTAGTTTCTGAACCAAATCGTCAGTTGTCCCTTTGACTAGAATTTGGGGTTTAGTTCCCCATTAGTGAACAGGTCATGCGTGCGTAGTGGGGAAAGACCATCGATGCCTTGGTATTGACTCTGGTCCAATTCGGCGAAACCAAGACGGAACAAAGGACCAATTGATTACGATTGCTTCCAATAGCCTTTCGTGGCCAAACGTGCAAAGCGTAAGCAATAACTATACTTCGGTCAAAGCCAAATCGACAAACAGTTGGTAGGTCCACAATTGCGGCTAGCCTTTCCTTCCTTTGTCAACAATGCATACGAGAGAAAAGATTCAATTCTCCTTGATTTCTCAATTTGGTCAAAAGTAATCAAAAGCTCAAGAATTCTAGAGTCAACATGAGATGGAAAAAACATCCAAAAGTCAAGAATTGTGGCTTTGTTCTCTGCCGTTTCTCCCCAAGAGCTGCGGCACACAGTGTCCTTTTTAAAAACAAAGAAAACTAACTCCCCCCTCACCTAAACCTTCCGAGAGATAAAATACAAATTGTTACTTCTTAAAATTGCAGCCAAACTCCCTAGAAATATATTAAAATAAAATCTATTACAATTAGGTTTCTTCCGCTTCTCAAACGGGCCCCACGTCCGATGAATCTTCTAAAAGTTAAATTTAAGCACTTTTCAGCAACCATTCCTGCAATTAGCACCGAAACAAAATATCAGTAGAATCCATCCAATTAACGAAAATATTTAGTCAATTAATTGTGCAATAATGCCCAAAATACCCACTAAAATGCAACCTATCAAATTGCAAGAAACTGGAGAAATTGAAGCTGAAAAGCTGTGAGTGCGTGGGAGATAACGTGTCTTTTTCAGCATTTATCAAGGGATTAGAGACTCTCAAAGAAGTGGAATTGAGGACTTCTAGGACTCTAGCGGATGGGGTTTTATTAAAATTAGCAAGGGGATCTGTTTCTTTAAGTTCTTTGCTGGTCTACAATGGCGGTAGTAAAGAGGGCTTGCTTCAATTCATTAGTCATAGCAGGCCTGACGTGCAAAAACTTGATTTGAGGTTGCCTCTTGATCTCGACAACGATCATTTGATAGCAGTGGCTGAGAATTTTGAGAATGGAAGTCAGTTTAATTGGCTTGCACTTTTTTTTTCTTATCAGTTGATGGGTTTATGTAAGTAAACGGTCGGTAAATTGTTGGACAAAATTGACCCTGCGCTTTGCCACGTGTAATGCTAATTTCAGAAATTAAGAGCAATTACCGGCGAAATGGTTGCGAGTTTACTGATTAAATTGTTTAGTGGTCAATTATTGACAAAAAATAGTTTGATGGTCAAAATATGATCCGGCCAATAGTTTAATGGCCGCTGGGGTTTTTTTGCCCTAATAACTATGGTTTGTAATGTTATAAGATATTTAATCAAATGTTATCTTTTTTGTTAATTTTTGTTATGATTGTACCGCATATTTATGAATAGACATACCTTTATAATTAAATTTAATATTTGATATTTTTAGATGTCATATATTTAAATAGAAGAAAATTATTTTGAACATAATATATTAAGATAATTTTATTAGGAAAAAATTTTGGCCCCAAAAAAAAAAATTCTGACTCCGTCACTGGACATGGGCTAGTCCAACACTAGACCCTTAGGAGCCTTTCGAGCGTTAGACCATGATTGTATGACTACACTACATTTTCATGCATATTTTTCACTTTCTAGGGCTTTTTATCACTTTTGCATGACATTCCCCTTTATACATTTACCACTTACCCCATGTTCCTTATTATATGTATATCCTTTATTCCATATTCCCCTTATATTTTTATTCCCTATCCCTATGTATGAGACACGACATTAGACTTGCATTTTATTTAGGAAATTAGGGATAGATTAGTGCATTTTGTTTGATTATATTAGGGAAAACCCCTTAAATATGGGATATGGACGAGTTTGGCTCTCTAGATTTAGCACGCTCGTATTCCCTCTATATTAAAAGAGAAAATTGAGTCACGAACATTAGTCCCCTGTGCCCGACATGATGCACTCCTTTAAGACATGTATATTTGTATAATTATGATTATTTTTATTATTTTCCTTTTCTTTTTTTAGAGTATCATATTTGTGCATTATTCGTGACCTCTTCAAAGAGTCTTTATTGGACATCACGATTAATGTGATTTGCACCAATTGAGCTTTAAAGAGAAATTCCAACCCCCCGATATCATCTTAGATCTAGGGTTTGCATTCATATAGATGTCTCCAAAATGTGATAAATGTTTAGGTTAAAATAAGAAAATCTTTGACTAAATCACGTAACTAACATTGGCTAGGTTGAAAGGGTGCTTTGAATATTTATCCTTGCCTTCCCTTTTTTCAAATGTGACTCTCGAACACTTTCTCTGATTTTCATAGACTTAGGAGTTGTTTAAAAAGAGTTTTTCATAATTTTATTTAAAAATTTATTTTTAGGTGACTTGGTACACCTTAACTCAATACCAAGTGGCGACTCCGATTTTTTATGCAAAAAACCCATTTTAAACTATTATTTTGGGTCAAATCGTCGCATTTTCAAGTTCCATTTAGACTCACATTTTTTATTTATTTTTCTAAAAATCAAAAATTCATTTTTTGATAAAAAATAATCAAAATTTTCATTTTTCTAAACTAAAATTTATTTTTCTTTATTTAAAAATGGGGCGCGACAATAGGGAGGCATATACCTAACCTCTTGAAAATCACATTTGAATGTAGAAGCAACAAAACATAAACAATGGTTACTACTCCTTTCCAAGCTAATTGAGGATTACAAAAACCAAGGGATTCTATCTAAATTTAGCATGCTGCTAACCAACATTGCAAATTGAGAAGATTGTACGTTTTACTTGTCTGGATAGAGCTAGTTAGATTTGCCAAAGCATCTGCCACAGAATTTGTTAATCTTAATGTTGCGTATAATCCCCACTCCTTCTGAAGGTCCTGGATTACCCAAAGAAGATCCATCTACATTCAGCTTTAGAGCGTGAATTATTTATTGTGCATGTTATTTCCAGCACGATCTAAATTGGTTAACAAGGGGGGAACAGTTGATGTGCATAAGTGCTCCATTGAGTTCAATCTAAACGCAGTGTAAACTGACTACATCTCATAGAACTATAGAAGTCTCCCTTTTTTTAACAACTTTTGGGTGCAATTGTTCTGCACACATTGTTTGTCACCCCAAACCAAAAAATATGTTTCAAGGCATGGTCATAGAGATGAATGTCAACAGAAACTTATACTTAAGCAACGAAAACAAACTAAATTTAATGATTGAATTTAGTTTAATGCTTTAGTTTGAAATGTAAAAGCTGACAATGAATGAAATCCGACAGCGAGTCAATAATACCATAATAGCTCTCTTGTAATGTTGTAACTTTTACTTGTCTTCATTATTCTTGTTTCACACACTTCATCTCAGAATTCATTTGATTTATTACATGATCTTCCATCACAATAACGATGTTCAATGCCATTTTTAAATCAGAAGTACTAAAGTTTGGTGGAAATGGTGAGATGATTTATGCAGGGAAACTTATGGTGCCGGTGCCACAACTCCCAGTTCGCAGAAATTGTGAAGGACAATCAATAATCGTTGTCGTAGTAGCAGTGAAACAAATGCCAATTTCTACCAAGGCTGGAGTTTGACGGGGAGGAGTCACACACATCAAATCTGGCACATGGTTACTGATAGCTCTGTAAATAGTAGAATTTACCGACCTTACGGTAGGATTGCTGCCGGGAGATATGTTGCCTGTGGCAAGATAGTTCAAAATATTATGTCCTTGACTGAGCTGAATAGTCCTGCTGAAGTATGTAGCTTGGGGATACATGTTTTCCGAGCACGTCCCATGCTTTGTCCATTCATGTTCCCAAAATAATTGAAACCTCGGCTGTTGAAAATTTTGCATAGTTGGCGATGGTTTGGCGAGGTCTGGCCACCGTAAGTTTCTATTGTTCCAATCCTGGAAATTCTGCTTACAAGAATGATCATTACATTAGTGAACCTGTGTAAGTGCATATTTCATGTTCAAGACATAAGAAAGCCCTGTAGAAATTACCTGTAGTGGAGTATATGCAGATTTTGTGCAATTTTGCAAAATTTTGGTGAAGTTGCCCGGCCAAAGACCATGGACTGTGAAAACGGTTGGCAGAGGGTTTCTTTGACATCTGCTTGGATTAGCTGGATTAACAGTACAATAGCCTTTCGGCCATTGTTGCACAAAAGTAAGGTACTGAAAGCTTGAGTTGATTGTCAGGGGGCAAAGCATGTAATCAAAAGGACAAGTTTAAACACTATGCCCATCATCCCAACGACAGTATAGCGATTGGCACATAAAAATTTTGGTTGTGGAGAGTGGAAGACTATACTTCTATTAGGGATAACCGGGCCTATTTATAGAACTGTTGATTAAATTTTACTCCCTCTGTCCCACTTTGTTAGGTTTATTTTATTTTTCATTCTTCTAAATTATTATCCACTATTCAATTGAAGAATGTAGTTAACTTATAATTTTTTCTAAAATATTTATTTTTAATGTAAGTTGTTATTGAGTATAACCAAACTTATTTAATGTAAAGCTAATTAATCATACTCCATTTAATGTAAGGGAATTTTAGAAAGATAATATGCTAGATTTATTCTTCCAACAAAATTAATTAACTTTTCTTAAATTGTGTGGAAGAACAAACCAAACCTATAAAGTTCGAAAGCAGTACTAAATCTGTTAATGTTATTGGTCCATAGGGTCATATTATTGGGG
This sequence comes from Coffea eugenioides, assembly GCF_003713205.1. Classification (NCBI taxonomy): domain Eukaryota; kingdom Viridiplantae; phylum Streptophyta; class Magnoliopsida; order Gentianales; family Rubiaceae; genus Coffea; species Coffea eugenioides. The sequence continues at coordinate 33,681,231 of NC_040039.1, forward strand.
AGGGATTTCTATGGCATAAATTGACACGAGAAAGGAAAAAATATGAACAAGAAAAGCCATTAAACCATATATCAACTGTTTGCAAACATGTATTTGATACTCAAGAAATTTTAATGACTAATCTGCCATTCCATAAGACTGGAAAAATTGGAGATAGTTTGATAAACTGATTTCTATTGTTAAGTTGGGAAAGTAAAAGGTGTAATTGCATTAGTATTTTATTTCATTTTAAACAAGCAACATTTTATGGTCAACATGTTTACTTTTTCTGTGGTCAAGTATGCAACATGTGACTTGTTTGATTAAAACAAAAAGGGAAAAAATGGTACCATACATGAGCCATGTTGCTCATGTGCTAAGTTGCAATGTCTGCTTTAGCACCCAAGAACTTATACGTTAGAGAATCAAACAATTTATTCCGGCTGAAGTTTAGGCAATCTATTCCTAAATGTTTGACACAATTAGGACCATTAACCAAATATGAGTAGAATTCATCAATTAACACAATATTTGGCTAAGATCAAGGGACAAATAATTATAAATTTAGCAATAAATTGCAACCTATCAAAATTCGTTCTCCACAATTTCACAAAAAAAAAAAAAAACAAAATCCACACTCCAAAAGAAAAGAAACGCATGAGACTGGGATCGAAAAATAAAAGGCTCCGTGCCTCATATCTGTTTAATGTGAGGTATGAAGTAATTCTTTTTTTTTTCTTTTGCAGATTGGAAATTTAATGGGACATTGCATTGGCGGAATTCTACACTTAAAACACCCCTTTTGCAGAAATTTTTTAAAATTCATCATCAACTTGGAAATTTCTCTCTTATTCAGTTAAGAAATAGGATGAACAGTGACATGTTTAGTCTTTAATAGCATTGTGTATTTGTATTTGGGTTGGTATTTTCATAAGAACCACTGTAATTTGTAGCAATTTGAGATTTTTGTGACTGAGGTAAAGTTCGAAAATAGTACTGAATCTGTTGATGTTATTGGTCCACAAGGTAATATTATATGGGAGAGATTTCTATGGCATGAATTGATAGGAGAAAGGAAAAAATGAAAAAGAAAAACAATTAAACCATATATCAACTATATGCAGACACACAATTGATAGTCAAGAAATTTTAATGGCTAATCCGCCATTCCGTAGGACCGGCAAAATTGGTGATAGTTTGATAAATTGGTTTGGGTAAATAGCCAATTTCGTATATAAACTTTTGTACCGGTGCAAATGTAGTTCCTAACTTTTATTTCTAACTAATTTGATATGTGAACCTATTTTGTGGTCCCACATAAGGACCTCTGTGGCAGCACTAACCAGATTGATCAACTAAATAGGGGTATTTTGAAAATATCGCACGAGAATGTAATAAATCAAGTAAATCATATAAAAAAATTACAAGATTAAATTTTCAAAAAGTTTTGTGTGGTGATCTTTTACATGATTTAAAAGTTTTATTTGATAGTTTTTTTTTTATATGATTTACTTGTTTTATTACAGTACCATCAGTGACAATGACATTCCCATGACATCCCTTTTAGTTAGTTAATTAGGAGCCAAATTAGTTTTAGATAGTAGTGCCACCGCATAAATCCTTAATTGGAACTACAAAATAAGTTCAAGTATCAAAGTAACCAAAAATAAAAGTTAGGGACAAAATTGGAAAAATTGGAGATAGATTTAATGGCTAATCTGCCACTCCATAAGACTAGCAAAATTGATGATAGTTTGACAAATTGGTTTCTGTCGTTGAGTTGGGAAAGCAAAAGGTGTAATAGCATTTATATTTTGTTTAATTTTAAACAAGCAACATTTTATGGTCAAGATGCTTAATTTTTCTGTGGCCAAGTATATAACAGGTGACTCGTTTGATTAAAATAAAAAGAAAAATAAAAGGTATCATGCAATGTTTGCGCTGTGTTGCTCATGTCCGTTGCTACGGCAATGTTTGCAGCAGACATTGGCACATGTTGGAAAAGAACTTGGTCCATGGTTTCCAAATCCCCTCGACAGAATCATAAAGAAGCAGAAGTTGAAAGTTTTCACTCTTCGAAAAACTGAAGTCCAGCGAGACTCATACTGCTGACTCCAGAATGCTGAAAACCATGGTTTAAATATCAGTTATTTTTGAAATTGCACTAACATGCAAAATCCCTTTTTCGTTGTCCGCACAATTTACTAAGGTAAATTAATTTTTTTTAAGTATGAGTGAGAGGGTTCGGTTTGAAACCTCCCACTTATACTCCCTTTTTCGCAATCATCGAACCCATTTCTCTATTACATTAATGGGCCGTTTTTTTTTAGGAATTTTGGTATTTGAGATTACAATAATTTTAATACTGTGCACTTGATCCAGTACAATGAGAATTGAAATATTGAAATCATGTTTTAAAATTTGGCCATTCATGATACCCGACTAAATTGGAAAGAATTAACCAAAATCCTCATTAATGGGCCCTCTATCCATTATTCCATTTCCCTCTCCAATTCCAAAGCAAGAATCAAGCGCCTCCTAAGTTGATTGATTCTCCATTCTGGTTCATTTTGCCAGTTGCAAAGTCTGGTTACTAAAGTACTCCAAAGCACATGTAAGGGATAAATATCTCATTCCAATGCTACAACTCCCATCTCTTTCAAAAACAAAAAGGATCACCAGCAATAAAGACAGAGTAATTGTATCAGGGGTTGAATTTTCTAGTATTCGATTACACTTTCTAGGGCAAATTACGCTTTACCCCCGTGATTTAGCAATTTTTCACATAACACCCCTATAGTTTCAAAAGCTGTACTTAATCCCATAATAGTTTGGATTAAAGCGTCAAAGTGATGGAAATGATCATTTGTAACTAAACCTTTAAAAATGTCAAAATTACCCTTATAAATACATGACACACTAATCTTGTATGATTTTGTGTTTTACTATATGACCCCTTTATGATTTAATACTTTATCATATAACCCCCTTATGATTTTCGAAATATACACATAATCCCCCTAGGTTAATAAATAATTTTCAACTTTATATAAATGTATTTTTGACATTTTAAGTGACTCCGTTACGAATGATTATTTTCGTCACTTTGACACTTTAATTCAAACCATGAGGGGGTTATGTATAACTTTTAAAACCATAAGGGGTTATGTAGGAAAACACTAAATCACATGAGGGTAAAGTGTAATTTGTCCAACTTTCTAGGCAACGAGAAGCCATGGGGAACTCATTCTTTTCCTCTTTAACTTTGATATAACAAGAACAAAGAAGGTTCAGAGATCAAACATGCACCAAGTAACAATCATAAAGTTCAAATTTCTAACATATGATTCAAATGAAAAGACTTATTGTAAAAGCTAAGGCATCAAACCAAAAAAATACGACCAATATTAAACTCATCTAACGAGCATGATTTTTCCAAGCCCCCATTTGATCTCCAGTTCAGTTCATTCGACGACCGCATAGTTCACCAAGAGCAACCAAACTTTCATGATAAATATTAGCTTGCAGGGTGGTTGGAGACCCATGAATGTTGTATTTTGTAAGACTTCCTCGATTATCACCTAGGACAGCAGACGAAGCCAATTGTCCATTGCTCATTTCCCAAAGCAGTTTATCACTGTTCCATGAAGATAACGGGCTCTCGATTCCGGAGAGTGGTCCTATGGAAAACTTTTTAACCCAAGACTCCTGCACACCGTACTCCATCATCACCCATATGTCGAAATGCTGATCCGAAATTTGACTCCCTGTAATGTTATACCATATCATGGCAAGTGAATTGTCCAAGACAATGAGTTTCTGCATGCCATACTCTCCTTCAGTGTCTTCTACTCTATCAGGATATTGAATTTCTCGAAATTGCTCAGTGCTCCATTCAAAAGAAAGGATCTGGAGGCCAAAACAATCAGTATTTAATGGTGTGCACCAATGGAAGCATCCATTAAATGAAACAGAGAAGCGCTCGTTATACACCATTTCCGGCAGGGTGACGTCTGGATCTAGTTCTCTCCAAGAATTAGTACTGAGACTGTATATTTCAGCTTTGCAGGAATTAGGATCGCCATTGTATTCGTCAGGAAAAATTTTTGTAAAAGTGATGATTTTGTAATCGTTACTAATTGCATCAAACCCAAACCCCAATTCACCCAGATGGCTAAAATACCCTTGTGGGCAACGAAAGGGACGATCAGGGAGTGTAAGAAACTCTCGAGTTGCAGGATTGCACAAATGAATACCAGAAGATTCATTACTTGTAAGACAAATTATGCCATGGCATGTGCCGACCAAAATCATATTGAGGTAAGTTGAGTACGGTACCTCAAAATCAGGGGCCACAACCTGGAGAGATAAAGATTCATCCTTTGAATGGAATGATAAAACAATTTTTCTCTCATCCTTGATGAAGCGCTTCACCAGGATGACACCTTCCTGATCGCCGCAATTGGCTCGGCTGACATGCAAATCAGTGAAACGGGGGCTTTTGATCAAAGAGCACCAAGATTTGCTAACGCATTTGAATTGGAACAAACATTTCACGGGTAATCTCACCAAGATCTGCATCAGGATGTCCTCCGGAAGAACATCCATTTCTCTGGGTTGTTTGGTCAATAGATTGATGGCAGAGGAGCAGAAAAATAAAAATAAGGTTGCGAAGATAAGGGTTCATCAAGAGGTCTCCTCATTTGCAGCTTTCATCAAGGCTCTCCTTTCTTCAGTGGGATCATTTCCTCGCGAGTAGTGAGAAGATTTATTGAAGGGATTGCTACTTACTCACTTGGGTTCATCAAGGGCACTCCTCATTTGTAGTTTGAGATAACCCAATATGACCCAACCCAAAATCAACCCAATCTAAAGTTGGGCGGGTTGGGTATAACCCATTTAAGTGAAAACTCAATATTAACCCGCCCAAAACCCGCCCAATTGCCAGGTATAATTCGTTTGAGAAAAATAAAAGGTATCATGCATGAGCCGTGTTGCTCATGTCCTGTGCTACGGCAATGTTTGCAGCAGACATAGGCACATGTTGGAAAAGAACTTGGTCCATGGTTTCCAAATCCCCTCGACAGAATCATACAGAAGCAGAAGTCGAAAGTTTTCACTCTTCCAAAAACTGAAGTCCAGCGAGACTCATACTGCTGACTCCAGAATGCTGAAAACCAAGGTTAACTATCAGTTATTTTTGAAATTGCACTAACAGCTCGTGAGAATTAATGAGAAGATTTATTGAATGGATCGCTACTTAGTCACTTTATAATTAATTGGGAATAGAGTGAATGGCCGAAATGATCGCTCGACTACTCAAAATAGCATCTTTTGGTTATCAAACTTTTTTTGTGACCAAAAAGGTCATTAAACTCACATAAACGTGCTAGCAGAGACCTCTTGATGAACCCTTATCTTCGCATTGATGAACCAAAATACTCTCAATTGATACTTAGAACAACTTTTTTAATGCCTGTACTTTGTCTAGGATCACAGAATGACACTAAGCATTTCAAGAGGGTATGGTATAAATGTGATTAAAAGTGGATAGTAGGACAATAATGCGGCCCCTGAAGTTTTTTTTTTTTAAGGAGAAAGTTCAGGTCCAGAACCTACTAATTTCCTCACAAAGACATATATAGATTTAGCATCCTTGGCATGCCACAGCTAAGTGAATTGGTGTTTGAATCAGGGAAAATGATTCATACGTCTGGACATGGCCCAACATTAAACAGTATTGTTTTGTCCCTTTTGCTCTGGCTTTGTATAGAGACAAGTAAGGCCTAAAAGCCGTAAGCTAAGCTTTGATAGCGGTTGGCAGGTACCCACTTGATCCCTGCTTCACAAAATAAACTCACTGCTTGCTGCAAATCCAACAAGAGGCCCATCTAATACCCTACCTTCAGGACCACTGTCCCCATCTCCATTTTGCAGATGCATATTAATTCTACTTTTTTTTTGTCATATAAGGCACAAAATCCCTCCACTCCATTTTATGGACACTTGATTTTCTTAATAATTTCTAGCTTATCTCCATCAGTAGTGGCTAAGTCAGTATCCCAAGGCTAGGGATTCAATTTTCGACACCACATCAAATATAATCATACTTTTTTAAATTTACAACTAAAAGGTGCTTATATTAAACATACTCTTTTTTTTTTTTTCTATTGTGTCAATTATATCTTGGCATTTAAGTTGTTCTATAATGTAGTGGTAGTTTAGACTAGTCAAAAGAGTTTATTCTTGGATTTATATCATTAACTAGCCTTAACTAGATCCAATGCTCTTGTGAAGCGTAAGAATTAAGAATGTCAAATTTATTAAGGGAGGCCAGTCCCAACAAGAAAGAGGCGTTAAAAAAATTTTTGAGAGACCAATATAGATAAGAAAGAGAATTTCAAAAATATTGAGTGGCAAAGTTGATAAAAATAAGAATTTTAAATATTTCAGAAAATTTTCAAAATTTCTATACCTAAATCAAAATTTTCTCAAAGTTGAGGGGGGGAGGGGCAATTGCCAATCTTCATATTCATTTGGCTCCTGCCCCTGTCCCTCCTCAGCCTTAAGAAAAGAAAATTTCACAGGTAGACATAAGAACTAATCTTTTACTAGTGAAGCTAAATGCATCATGTCACGTAAGTTCTATTTAAATTTAAAAAATCTATTTTTGGCTTGCATCTAAAACTTCTAACGCAAAAAATTAATCCTAAACATAAATGCATCTTTCTTTTTGGTTCATATGCATCCAAAATCCCTTCCGGTACAGTTTCGTAATTCAGCAATCGCGCGTGACATGCGCAAATAATTAGCCTTATTTTCGTCTGTACACTTCAAGGAGACAAAAATACCACTAGCCAGATAGATGTTTGAGCGTATCCTTTTCTTCGGACATGCTAAGGAATTAGCTACTATTCGGTGGTTTTTTCAAGTGAAGTCCAGGTTTAGACACGTCATACTAAAAACGATTTACAAAAAACAAGGGGGCAATAAGAAAATTAAGCATTTATAAGTAGAATGATATCTACTAATGAGAAAAAACTATTAATTTCTTATGGATAAAAAAAAAGTTTGAAAATTTGCCGAGTTTTCAAAATTTACCTTTCAACTATTAATTTCTTTATTTTGATTCTTAATAGTTTACTGTTGATTTAAATTAATAGTTTACACCAAAGTTTATTAATAGTTTATTTGGATTCTTAATAGTTTACTGTTGATTTAATAGTTTACACCAAAGTTTCTCCAAGAAAAATAGATCGACGTTTTTGCTGGGCTGATGGTCAATTGACATATAACTATGACATCCCCAGTAAATATAAGATACCAACTTTTTGAGGGATAGATTAAACTTTTCAGCAAAGCTTAGTATTTTTTTTTTAATTATGAGCAAAGCATAATATAATCATCAATAATATAATGGATTTATTTTTTATACACTAACAATGTACATACTTTCATCATAGGATAGGATGCTTGACACATAATCTAAATTTGAATTTTGAAATTTAAATTTTGCATATGCATCGTGCATTCAGTCGTAATAGTGTACACACTATCAATGTATATAAGATTTACTCTAATATAATTAGTGTATGAAAATCTTGAAATTTTTTATTGAAAAAGTACGTTTTGTGAACATGTATAATATAGAGAAAAACCCAATCGCGAAAGACCCCAAGATCTAATGAGAATCCACGGCTTTTGGACCGCTGAAGATCGGACCACTTGGGCTTGGCAGGAGCGATGGACCTAATTGTTTTCATTATACTGCTACTTCCGCACGATTCGCCTAGAACCACATTTTAGAAACCGGAATAATACAAAGCTTGAATGCAAGGGGCCCGTCTAAACCTGGCGGTCCCTTTGAATGTTATGTTTGGCATTTCCTGAGATGGTGACACCTCACAGCCTGCAGAAAGTAAAGACACCCCAAAACCATTGGATACTCATCTTCTGTGTGCACATTGGTGATTGCCTTCTTGTTTAATACGTACATTTCTTTTCGTAATTCCTTTTTTTTTTTTTCTTCTTCCTAAGAAGAGAATCACTTTAAAAATGGTGGAGATTTGATTTGCCTGCTGGTTTCATATAAACTCAAATAAATCGAGGAACAAGTCAAGAGGGGCATTGAGGATGAGTACAATAAGACAATGCTAAAGGCAAATCAGTTATCAAGAGGGATTTAAAATTTCTTCGTGGCTGGTTAGTCAAGAACTCAAATTTGGGGCTTGACACACATAAAAAGTACTAGTATTAAAGGATGTGTTAGTATAGCTCTCAATTTTAGATGACTCTTTTCCTAACGAATGCGGGTATTTGGAGTTGCGTGGGCATAGCGGGGACACATATTTGTGTTTTCTGGTCTGTGCTTTTGGCAACCATCTGGCATTAGGTATGATACGGTGTAGAAATATTTTGCGACGAACGCGCACCGGAAATGTTGGAATGGGTGAAGGGTCAAATGGCTTGGCAATTCCTCCTCCTGAGGGGATTTATCCAGAGATTTTTAACATTTTATACGAGCCAGTTGAGTTCCTTGCTCATTCCCCTTAAAGTATAATAGTTTGCATATTGCTGTTTGTTAAAGAAAATAATAAGGAACAAATGAAACACTACGGTCAACATTGGCCTTTTTTTTTTTTTTTTTTTTTTTTTACCCAACATGTGTGATTTTTATAATACCACAAAGAAAGAATTTGTCTGTTCAAATTTCACCCCATCTCAAGGAATAGGATAGATACAGAAAGCCCCGGGCATTAACAATTATGCCAATCACGCAACGAATGTGCATCCCCTGGCCAAGTGGATGGATCAAATTGCCCTTTCTTCCCAAGTCTAGTTCCAATCAAATCTTATTCTTGCAATATATGTATGGGCCCTTACATAAATTCGTTACCGTTACCTTCATGCAGATGAATGAATATTCATTCAGCTTAAAGTGATGGTATGATATTCATATTTATCCATTCATTTTGTTTGGATTGTGAGTTGCGAAATTTTTTACGTCTACCTATAAATTACTGAAACATTTCTATTTTCTATGAGAAGAAGATTCATATATATGCTACGAGCATAAATTATCTTCTGGACCACAGCCATGAATTGGTGAGGCTGGAGCAAGAAATTCTTATTTTTGACCTCTTAATTAACCCTAACTCTTTTTGGCTGAGACCATTTGACAGTAGATGATGCTGCTGAAACGGTTATTTTAGCAAATGAACAATAATTTGTTTCTTCTATTAGTGAGAGCTGCATGATTAATACACCTGTCAGATATGTAAGCACCGTAAACGGACAAATTCTAAAATTTCATTGGTTGTTGAAAGCGTTCAGATGAAAGACTTGGCTAGGGTTTGGTGTAGGCCTTTAACATCATTGGTTGAATGATATTGGCTGACCTTTCTAAGCCCTATTCACACAACAATGGTGATTTTTTTATTTTTATTTTTGTTCACTTTCTTTTCTGGACTGCTGGCTACACCTATAGGTAGCTCAATTGATTATTATTATTACTACAAATATGTAGGCATTATTGTATGCAAAATTTGGGTATGGCTTAGCACGGACGTTAGGTATGATGGCAGGAATAATTTCAAGTATAGGAGGTCTAAAAACAATGACTTGTGCTGATAGATCATGGAGTTATGGGGCCGGCCGTCAAATTTGAGAAATGGAGAATGGTTGGTTGTCCAACATCTTCAAGGAATGCTTTTCTTGAGAAGCCTACTTAACATGGAAATGCTTTTCTTTTTCTTTTTGGAGTAAAGACATGGAAATGTTTATTTCTTTGTGCACTGATAGTATATACGTTAATCAATCTAGATGCATATCATATATACAAAATTTGGTGTACAAATTCAAACTCAGATGACGTGATATCCGTTTAATTTTATCAGTATATATAATGACAATATAAAAAAAAAATTATTTTTTCTAGTATAATAAATAAATGTGAACCGGGCAGGTTCCGGAGTTTTATGTCCGGTCGTACAAAGAGGTACCGGTGGTCGTAATTATTAAGCATGTGCATTAGACAGATGTTCTTCCTTTAACCAGCCTGAGGATATCAATTGAAGCTTCGCATTAGTGATTAACATTTTGTCTTAGTCATTTCTTAGAATCGACCCATTTGGACGGCCGGTCCCCGGACAAATTATTCACATGGGGAAAAGAAAAGAAAACGAAATGCCAACTACTCTGATTAATAACTCTGATTATTGATCTGTATTGTACCTCTACTGGAAAATGATGTGAAACGAAGTAGCAACGATCCTAATCCTTTTTCTTTTTCCCTAAAGCAAAAAGCGTAATTCTTTTTGAATCTATATTCTAAATGCCCATTTGGATTGTTGTTTTCTAAAATTTTTATAAAATATATATATATATATATTCTAATGATTTGATACATGTAAAATAAAAAATGTATTGCAGTAATTTTTATTTCTGCAGTAACTGAACCAACAGAAAATAGCTACACGAGTGCCCAACCACGATTTGCATAGCATACTTATTCCTAGCTCATGTCAATCTGGGTTGTATATGAAGATACAGTGGAATATAACTACTCATATTTTAATCTTTGTTTAGTTTACATATCTAAGAGATACCTTCAAAACAAATAGTAGAAAAATAGATACCTATGCGATGGTTTTGATTTCCATACATTAAGTGACACAGGCGCTATAACTATAAGGCCCCATATTATATATAGCTGTTAGATGTTTACTTGCTTAGAACTTATTCCTCTGGACGTATTTCAACTTTTAAATTCTAGAAATACACCTACTTTTTTGGCTTGAACCTGTCTTTTATTGAAAATTATGTGATGTACGTCTTATCTATAGATTTCAGCCATTAAGTTTATCATCAAGCTTTACCTTTGCCGTTAAGAATCTTCTTTGCAGTTTGCAAGAGGTCTCTTCATTTGCAGCTTTCATCAAGGCTCTCCTTTCTTCAGTGGGATCATTTCCTCGCGAGTAGTGAGAAGATTTATTGAATGGATTGCTACTTACTCACTTGGGTTCATCAAGGGCACTCCTTATTTGTAGCTTTCATCAAGGGCTCTCCTTGCTTTAGTGGGATCACTTTCTCACAGCTCGCGAGAAGTAGTGAGAAGATTAATTGAATGGATCGCTTTATGATTAATTGGGAACAGAGTGAATGGCCGGAATGATCGCTCAACTACTCAAAATAGCATCCTTTGGTGATCAAACTTTTTTTTAGTGATAAATCATCTGGTTACAAGGCATAAACGTGCTAGCAGAGTCATTTTACCGAATTTTAGTGATAAATCATCTGGTTACAAGGCATTCACTCATGCAGGAATATTTTTTAGGGGGCAAAAATGTCCAACAAAATATGGCAAATCTGTTTCTTCCTTGTAAGTCATGCCTTTAGATCTACAAGTTCATTGATTCCTTCTTTCATCTATGCAAGGACAAATCTTCTTTCATTTTTTTCCAGTTTTCCATTTCCTTCCATTTCAGCCATTCACTCTTTCCCTTTTCTTCAGCTGCTCGTTCTGAGATTAGAATTCAACTCCCCCCACACAAAGAAAGAAAAGAAATAAAAAAAAAAAAAGAGAGATGTAAAGAGAGAATGGCAGTGGCGACTAAGGAAGCAATCGAAGATGTAGTGAAGCAAGTGGTAAGTGAAGACGATGACGAACGTGATACTTCGCAAATCGTTATGCAGATATACTTCCTCCAAGAATGGAAGATCGTTAAGTCCCTCCTCGACAACATCGTTGCTGCCGGATGCGTCTCCGAATTCTCCTCTGGTCGCAAGATCTGATCCACTGTAAATGCTCACCGTCACCTCACACTCATCCACACACTTGATTCATATTGGTAGCATCGAATTAGAATTTTTTTGGACGGAATCAGCTGAAGTATTCAAAGACAATCTGAAGCGGGAAATGGCTGCAAAATGTTTCTTTTTTGGTTTCGCAATTATTGGGATAATAACTTGGGGCAATAAAGTTGG